>NW_015150497.1:1974001-1984169 GCF_000732505.1 Cyprinodon variegatus | reverse complement strand
AAGAAAGTGCTTGAATGGAAATATGTGTAAATCTGCATATAGAAAAGTGTTTTTTTTTATGGTCAAATTACTCATGAAATCCAAATAATCAAGTTTGGAACCAGTTTTGGTCCTAATTTGGATAATTGGCAGAATGGACCTGCATACAAGAAAGGCCATTTGCACAACGCTTAGGACTACAGAGCTACAGACATAAAGAATATTAAAAAATTGTCATTTTGGATATATTTGAAGTTATATAGCTCATGTTGTGTACATTTTAAGAGTTTTACAGAACTTAGCTAGTGTCTTTCTTAGCTTTCAATTGAGATACATCACAAGATGGGATTTATATTATTAGTTTACAGGCCTATGGCATTCGGGTGCAATACCTTTGTGCACAAGCTATGAAAAGCTGGGAGCAAAGGGGTTAAGAGATCCAACTTTTACAGCAATTCACTGCATTTATGAAGAGGGAAACTCCAGTAGCAGAGAAATAAAAGGCCAAAACTAGGGATTCAAATTATCAATTATTGAATTATTTCAAATTTGATTGATCTTAATCAACTGATGGTTTATTAATAAGCAGCAATTTCCTTATAAACTTGAGTTTTCTCCTGTATTAAGAGCATCTTTCCATAACATGAAGAACTAAATATATTTTTAGTACATTATGTTGAGTTAAAAAGAGAAGAACATCATATCTCTACCAGCTGTGTTAAATACTGACGGTATAAACCAAAGAAAATATTTTTTTTTACACATTGTTAAGCTAAACATACTTATAAAACAAAATAGGAACCAACATTGTTACTTAATATAAAAAATAACTAAAATGTGTAAAATAGAGATGTTAAATGTTAAAGAGATGTTACAATTTAAAGACAGGATTTGTCACTTTAACATGTTAGTTTGCTACAAAATAGAGAAGTTATGCAGCTTCACCAGGCAGCATGGCTAAATGGGCACTATTTAGGGGATAAGGAGTTTATGGGGTGTTGATATTTATAACCAAAACCACATAAAGTTCATTCAGCATCCTTGTCCCCATTAAACAGTGTAAATAATCCTGCTCTGGACTCTTAATTGGTTCATGTTGCTGCTCTAGTACTGCTGGTATTATTTCTTCTGTAAATACCAGTGAGGGTCCACATAAGGATAAACAGCAGCCTCTAGTGGATGGTGGTAACATTACACCAAAAAGAAATTCCCTGTAAATTGAACTTTTCAATTAATCAGATTGAATAAAATCTGATATTAATTGACAATTAAGTGCAAGTCAATTATTTTTTAAATCCCAAACTAAAACAAAGTTTGTCCAATCGGTTGAAGACATATTCTACTGAAAACAAATGTAATTTGCATATTGCATTTTACCTGACAAAGTCACCTTCAGCCATTCCATATGGAGTCGCCATTTTGTTTAGATCCAACAGCTGTTCAGGAGTCAGCTCATCAACATCAACCTCCACATCTACACATATGTAAAACACACCAGGGCAAAGTTAGAAAAACCTAATCCCAAAACTGTTATCCACAGCAAGTAAAGTACCCAGAGACATTTAGTGGTAATGGCATTATTTGATCACGAAAACTTTTGAATTGGAAGAGATAGAGAAATTTTATATACACAATGAGTACATACTAAGATGTAAACAGCTATTTACAGGATTTTCTATTATTTTCAATGACCTGATTTTTAAAATGACTATCACATAGACATTAACCAACAAGGAACTAGTTGGTTAACAAGATAGACGAAAAGTTGACAAATGGATTTGTTTACTGCTTTACTACTCATTTAAAAATGTTACTACTTATTTCCTCGCACTCAGAAATAATAAAAAAACATCCTTCATCTAATCATTTTTATTGAAAAAAAAATGAAAAATATTAAACTGTAATGAATGCTTTGCTTGCTACACATTAAAGTGTTAATGTGCAACGTTAAGGACTAGTCATAAAAATGGCCTATAAATTTGATTAGAAGATTACTGAAAGTAGAGGTGACTGTCTTGTACTTACAGTGCTCCATAAAATCAACTATGGATTAAAAAAGTTTCAACTGTAGCTATAGAGGGCGGCTTTGATAAACTACATTTATTTAAAATCAGACATATTAAACTTTCCTCATTATACCCCTCAAAACTCCCTCACCAATGTCAGGAATGCCCTCATCCTCTTCAGATTCACTGTTTTCTGAATTGTCCTCTTCTTTGTCCGACTGGGAATGAGGCTCTGCCACAGTGCTGTCTTCATACGTGTAACCAATGGCGACCTTTTTCTCAGCAAGTCTGCACAATCAGAGGAAGAACTTGTGAGTTTATAAACCACTTATATTCTGCAGGAACAAAAGACACCATCCATGTGGATGAAAATCATAAAAGTCTATGTATCAAAGAAAAGGAAACAAACATTAAAGCATAACTGAAAAATTCAAACCCATAACAGAAAAACATACTTCTTTTTCTCATCCTCGTTTGGTTTGGCCAGGCCACCGTAGAGCTCGTCCAGGTAGATCTGATATAAACACTGCTCCTCTGAGACTATAACAGGACAGCAGGGAGTTCATGAACAGATCGCAACTTCAAAATATACCCACTGAGAGCTGGTTAAGCAGCTCTACAGGCACAGAGCTCTGCATAAGTGTAAAACAACAACTGTAAAACTAGTTTAAGTAAACACTTACTGTTGGCAAAATCATTCTGTACGAGACCTCTATAGCGCTCATAATTGCACTTCCTCTCCTCCATCTCATGCTCTGGGGTTCTGGGAAGGGATATTAGGCAAAATATATATTAAAGCAAGAGCAGATGTAGCTTTCAAATATATGACAAAAATTAGCTCTAAAACAATTACTCTACACAAGATTTAAAAGATAACCAACATAAATTCTAATAGATGTTCATCTGTAGTATTAAATTATATTAAGAAATATTAAACATCAAAATAAGGTGCATAAAATAATTTAATTATTCTATAAAGTGGATCAACTTGTCTCACAGAATATACATGCTTAAATTGTGTGTGTAATAAGCCATAAGGCAGAAGATGATGATCTAACATCAAATCATAATAATGAAAAAAAAGACCTTGTCATTAAATGTAGTGAGAAAATCTTTTTTGTTAAAAACTTACGATGTAGTGAGCAGAGGGGGAGTGTAAGTCGGGATGTAGTCCAGATGGGCCCTCACATCAAATCTGTCAATCATGTTGCTGGCATCTCCTTGCCACGGCATCCTTTAAAAAACAAACAAAAATAACCAGAGAAACAAAGAAGACACTAGTTAAAGTCAGAGGGAAATCTTATTTAAATGTGAATATATTTAACGTATTTAACATATTTAACGGTTGAATAAAGAATCTTCGCAGAGTAGTGGTGACCGTTAAAGGTGTATAGTTGGAGAGCGAATTGTTGGCCGTTTCTCAATTCACAAGACCGCAAGTATGGACTCATGACCTTAGCCAGGTATGTTCTTGAGAAGAACACAGAAAACTGTGGACTTGGGGAGAAGGGGAGGATGCAGCATAAATCTGGGTCAATTGGAACAGAAACGTACTGATGACGTCACCATACGCTCAACGGTTGTCTGGAGCTGCTTTCCACCTCCTGTTATTAACAGTCCCTAGATAATAATAAATTCTGACCTTTTTCATTTAGTGGGGGAATTATAATTAACACAGTCAGATAAAAATAAATCAAATGAACACTTTGCCAAATAAAACAAAAATATTGCCATCATATCCAGCGGTCCTACACACGGCTCATGCCAAAAGAGGGCTGCTGCAGACGGGCTAGGATAAGACCTGGCTGCCGTTACCCTCAGAGCTAGGCTGGTTGCCAAAGTCCTCTCAACTTTGGAACATTTTTTTTTTTAAATTAAACATTAAATCGATAAATGGGCCATATAATGACACTTAAAAGTAGAAGGTCCTCACCTCAAATGATCTTCAAACTTACTTTTATTGAACAACAGAAAAGAGAAATGTTAATTTAATACTCTGAGCGCTCCATTAAAAGGAGACGAAGGAGACTCCAATGTAATTTCCCATTGGAAAACTACTCGCACTAAGTTGCTAACTGGTTAGCAACGATGCTTCCAAGAAACCGGCCACGACCAAACGTGCTTGCGAACCTTCCGCCACAACAACTGATAAACGGCAAATCAAATTCACTTTATTCACTCGTGTAAAGTTGTTCACCACTTGGGAGAATTCCGAACTGAAGCCGTTGGAACAGCCGTTTCACTACGACTTTAACCTCCACCGAAAACCTTCAGTTTGACTGCTTTTATTTTAAAGAAACAGTTTACAGGCTAATCATTTCAACTTTTTCTAACACATATCAGCAAGTAGCACCTTTTTTTTTATTACTGCACCTACACTATTGTCTCTGTAGTTATTCCAAACGCAGCAGACATTTGTAAATTAGGATGTTTTAATAAATATTGGACATTGAAAAAAAAAGTACAAAGCTCAAAATAAGGTCAAGGCTTTGTGTTATGTTCAGCTCTTCCTGTATTTATTGCAACTCTGGTTAACTCTCTAACACTGAAGGAACTGCAGCCAACTCTGATGAAAATTGTTTTGTTTTTTTTTGTTAACAGCTTTTCTGCCGAACCTGATTTCCTTTTATAAAACCCTGACAATAAAAGCTGCTGACACTTTTTCTCATAAAAACTTTTACAAGGGAGTGTTTTTATTAGTATAAAGTCTGAGTTCTCCAGTATAGTACATTCACTGAGGGGGGAAAGATTGGATTGCTGTTGTTTTCAAACAGCCAATTAGTGGTCAGAGCCAATCAAGCTTAAAGTAATCTGATTCCAGTCATCTGCTTCTCAGTCATTTGTGTGCAAGTTTCTCTTACATGTTTGCAGGACTTTCTGCAGCGAGCGCCACAGCTGGGTCCAGGTGGATCTTGTAGGATCGGCCATGAACTTGTAGAAATTGGGCAGGATCTTTTTTCTATAAAAACAAGAGGAGAGCTAGGTGAACACAACAAACTGCCTTAATAAATACGAATGAACAGAAAAAACCCTCTTTAATACAGACTGTGTCGACTTTTAAGGTTAGTGCAAACTTGTCTCCTAGATTGTTTTTTGTATTTTACTGTTTAACATTGTTCATTGCTAGACTAGCCCAAAAACATTTGCACTGTTAAATCAATCACGTTTGCAATGATCAGCAGAACAACCAAATTCCTCACTATCTTCTCGTAGTACTCGCGGCGGCGCTCGCCTCGGCGCTTGTAGTCTACCATCATGCCACGGAGCTTGCGCTCGTGTTTGCGGGCCTCCTGCCACATGACGGCGCCGCTGGGGGTGGGGGCGCGGCGGGGCACGGCTGCTGCAATGGGGAAGTGAAACAAAACGGACAGGAGAAAAGACAAAAGTAACATGAGTAGAGATTTACCTGTGTATTAGTGTCCCAAATCATTAATCTAGGCTTTGTACTTGCTCTAAATAGAGCTGAACAATTAAAGCTAAAATTAACACAACATTTTTGCTCTTGTTGCATTTAACAAGAGTACAACTCATCGTTTCATCTTATGCTCTAAGTGGATCTGCAACCACACAGAAGGGGAAGAGTTGCAGCTTATGCACTGGTTCAAGCTGCAAGCTAGCTGTAAGCACTTGTACATACTGATGTCCTGAAACAGTACTTTAATTTCTGATATATTTATCTAATATGAAATCAGTGCAACCATACATACTTTCATTACTTATTCTGTTCTGTTAGGAACGGTGATATTACTCTAAATCAGAGCCCATGAGTTAAAAAAAGAAGGTATGAAAACAACAGATCCATGTATTATTAACCAATGTGTTACATTAACTTTAAGCAGAAGTGGAGTGTCTATCAGCTTGTTTACCAGAGATATGAGATGCAGGCCAATATATTTCTGAAATAAATATTTTGGCTTCTATCAGACCAATGTGTGATATCAATATTTTACAGTGCATACAGTGGTAAAGTTCTACAATCATGAACTCTGGAAAAGGACTAACAAAACAATAAAACCCTGAGGCCAAAGAGAAAGGCTTTGTCTATTGTCTGGTAATACCTTTGTTTTAAGAAAGGGAACTGTTTTCCTTCTCAGGTGTTATCACAACCAAAACTGTTCTGTAATTTGTATTTGTTTAAGTACCAGTCAAACTGTGTAATAGATGGAATTGTTAGCTGAACTCTGAACTTTATATTCAACAAGAGCTGAATTTTAACTCAGCAAACTATTTTCTTAATCAAAAAAATTATTCTGATCAGTTGATAAAACTGTTCATATTCTTGTTTTAATTAGATAATGTTTTTTGTTTGTTGGGGTTTAAGAAGATTTTCTTTTCTTTTTTTTTTGCAAAAATCATACAGTCCTGCTCCCAAAGTCTAATTCATGTTTCTATCAGAATGTGAAATGACAAATTAAAATTGAGACCATTCATATCAATAAACTGAATGCAGAGATTAGGATTTAGCTAAATAAGAGAAGGAAAAACAACAGGATTTTATCTATTTTTCAAAACGTATTTGAGGAACATTGTTTCATAAGTTAAGTGTTTTCATTCATTACTTCTTTTTGGATTTTCACAATTAAAAATAATCTGTTAAAAGGTAACAGATCCACAATAAATAAACTAATGACCACTGCAATAAGGGTGTAAATATACATTTAACTCCAGAAACTGGGATACATAATGGGATACAAAATACTGAAGAATGAATTATTCAATCCCATGACTGAGACCAAACAAGGGTCAGTAACGGATTAAGCTGTATGACACTGGCATGGAGGATATTTTCATTTAGCATTTCAGCAGTACAACAATAAACAGGTACAATTTCAATCAAAGCTTCAGTTTACACTGGTTGGAAACTGGAAAAGGTGAATTAATAACAGTAACTTAGCTCTGCTGCTCACAATCATAGCTACATTTCAGATAGAAGAAAAACAGACCTTCCAAAAGTATATCATGTAAATGTATATTCTGCTCAGAAAATAAAACAGAGAAACCATGTGTTTGTGTTTTTTTTAGAAGATATTTAACTTTTACAAGGAGTAAAACAGTAATAGTCTGGATACAATACAATTTTCAATTTACAAAACAAGTTAGGGTTCTGGTTGGGTCATCTTACTCTTTGTTAATCTACCCACGGTGGACATGAGTGAACTAATCTCAGCTGGATTTACCACTGGACTTTGACCAGGTCCCACTAACATATCACTGAGGTTTAAACTAAACTGTTCAGCTGTTATTCTGATTGTATGTTCAGGGTCACTGTCCTGCTGGACAGGGAAACTCCTCCCCACCATGCAAAGGCATGGTTCAGTAGCCAGACAATTCAAAGTGCTTTATGTAAACAGAGCTGAAGAAAAGAAAACAGAGAAAAGCAGATGGTAGTAGCATTATAAAGGCAAGTCAAGAATAGCTGGACTAAAACTCAAGGGTAAATATTTCAGTAAACCAACTAGAAAAATGTTGCTTGTCCCCATTAGATTGGAGGAGTGTTCCTGCCTTTAGAGGAGGAGTTAAAGTATCTTGGGGTGCTGTTAACAAGTGAGGGGAGAATGGAGAGGGAGATTGATAAGACGAATCGGTACGGCAGACACTGTACCAGTATTTGTGGTAAAGAGAGAGCTGAGCAAAAAGAAAAAGCTCTCGCTTTACCAGTAGGTCTATGTTCCTTCCCTCACTTATGGTCAAAAAATCAGGATCAAGACCGAAAGAACGAGATCCCAGATACAAGCGGCTGAAATGAACTTTCTCCACAGTGTGGCTGGGTACACTCATAGATATAAGGGGAGGAGCCTGTCATCACAGAGAGGCTCAGAGTAGAGCCGCTTCTCCTCCACATGGAGAGGAGTCCACTGAGGGTGGCTCGGATATCTTTATCGAATGTCCTCCGGGCACCTCCCTCGGACATGATGGAGAGACTATCACCTCAGGCTTGGAGGTGGAGGAGGTGTCTGTGGAGAGGAGAGTCTGGGAGTCTGCTGAGACTGCTGCCCCTGCGGCCCCGGTCCCAAATAAGTGGAAGACAATCAATACTAGTATGTTTCAGCGAACAATTTAAACATAATTTGATTTAAAAACATTATAAGTATTTTAAAGATTTGTAGGAGTTAATTCCAGATCAGCGGAGCATAAGAACTAAAAGCTGATTCTCCATGTATGGATCTGGTTATACAGAGTAGATTTGAGCCAGAAGACTAGAGAGATCTGAGTGGTTGTGTTCAGATTATTCACTTAGCTTCCCTTTTACAGCTGATACGGTAAAAACAAGACTGTGATGTAGTTTGGAACCAAGCTATTCAGGGATTTCCAGACTAATGAAAGTATTTACTCTCTAAAGATACAGGGGAGCCAGTGCTATGACTTTACAAGTAGGGTGATGAGCTCTACTTTCTTAGTTTAAGTGTGGATTCAGGCAGCATCCTTCTGGGTCAGCTTCAGCAGGCAGACCTGTGAACATACTGTTGCACCAATCAATTCTACTAAAGAATAATGAGTCCTTCTGAAACATCTGTCCATTAATCCTGTGAATGATTATCCAAGTGACAAAAGGCCAGCTTTGTAACTTTTTTATGTGCCTGTGAAGGTTCAGGCATGAAACCAAGAACCCTAACCTCACTTAAGCCCAAATTGCAGGCCTAATCGAGTAAAACAAGTTTTATGTCACCATATTGAAATCTGATTGATACACTGGGCTCAAAATACACTTGTAGTACATAGACATAAATTCAGATGTTTGCTTTATTATCTGTAGTGCTGCAATTACTTTCAACCTCCCCTCCTTAGGTCCACAAACTATTACTTTAGCTTTTCTGTAACTCAATTTTTAGCTAATTTCTACTTTAACCTGTGCTTCAATGGTTTCATGTTCACCATAATGTGGTCTGTGTGTTGCCTCCATAATAAAGCCAGCCTCAGATCTTTAAGACAACAACTATGGCCCAACTCCCGCTTCCCTGTCCATGCTGAAGACCAGCATACCACCAGCATCATGGTGCCACCACCTTGTTTCACTGTTGGGATGGTGGGCTCAGGTTACGTGCTGGAATTATTTAATAAAGCATAAAACGACTAATATTTGAACCAAAAAGTTTCACTTCATATCTCATCGGAGCAGAGCTCTGTCGTTCATGTGTTAGATATCTTTCTAACATGGCTAATCACAGCTCAACGGTAACTGGCACGTGCTAACAGAGCTAATCCCGAATACTAAGGTTTATTCAGTTGCACATAATGATAACATGACATGTTTCTGAGCAGCAGTGGGGTGGACTCTCGTGGTGTAAGGTTCAATTAGTCATTAAGAAACGGGCCTGTCTGACTGCGCACCTAACTCAGGCCTGCTCACTGTTAGCATCAGAGCTACATTAGCTCTGCAAAAACGACTGGAACGGCGTCTGTCGCACAGCTCAACGACACACAAAAGACATCACATAAAACCCTCCGAGCTAACCTAATAGAAGTTTGCATCCACAAGCTATACCTGTTTATAGTGTCCACCAAAACGAACGGGGGTTAATCTCCGCGGGTGAATGTCGCCACACGCCTCCTTCTTAGTATTCCGCCTTCACCGAGCTCAGCCTCTAGGGGGCGCTGATTAGCCAGATTTTTCCGGACTCTGAAAACATGAAAAACACCGACCTTTGTCTAAAACATTACACAAACTATTCATAACAAATGTATTGTGTCGCACCACCAAATCATGAACTCGGATGTTGAAATCACTTCCTTGGCTGCGTGTGTACAACTTGGACACATATGAATTATGATTATATGTCATCAAAGTAGCCTACATGTAAAGACATATTTTGGGCATTGTGTATTTCTTCACTCTTCATCCAATCACAAACCTTTATTAATGGTTCATAGAAATCAGCTCACTCCATATTTTATCTTGCTATTTAAAATTTAGCCTATCTGTCTTAAACTTGTCCAGCTGTACTGTCCTTCATACAACATTGCAACATTGAAATGTGTGAATGCATTTCCTCATCAGTCTTATCACACTGTTCATCAAATTTTTTTCATTACCAAATCAAAAGCATATAGACATTTAAAGCCGAACAATTATTGAAGCATACCCCTAACAGAATCAAGTGTGTCCACATATGACAGCTTTTTTTTTATAGGAGGATCATTATACAGGGTTATTGCACCTGGTGTTTACATTGGTATTTATATAG
>NW_015150497.1:1954522-1973035 GCF_000732505.1 Cyprinodon variegatus | reverse complement strand
TGAGACACTTTGGAAATGAAATAAGACAATTTACATTTAAAATAAGAAAACAGCAGTTGCAGTCTCTTATTTCAAGTGAATAATATCTTATCCTATTTTAAGCCTAAACATAGTCATTCCATTGGCAGATCTTATATACCCACTCAAATTAAGGGTAAATACACTTATTTTAAGAATTTCTTTACTCATTTCTAGGTCATTTTTGCAGTGTATGTGCTAAGCTGTTGAAAGTTATATAATTAAATTTCATATTTTGCCTCACAAACCAGGGCATCATAGTAATTTTTACCAGCTATCCTTACGCTCCTTACTGTTTTTATAGTTCCCCTTTTTTCATTAAGAATTTGCAAATCCTTATCCTCTAACTTTAATTGAATTGCTCTTGGTCAATCTATTTTCTTTACCAAAACCATTCAATAGCTAAAACACGTTATGTTACACAACAAGTTTTTATTTTAAAATTTTTTAGACCAAAAAAGTGAAGGATTTAAAAAGTTATTTGAGTTACTTTATCTATTATAATTAATTCTTTTTTACATTTGTTGATGGTTTCTTACGGAATTTCTACAGGACCTTCTGTGTTGCATTCTTGTTCAAATCGTATAATTATTACTCCCTAAATATAAGCTGATAAAATATTTTCAGCATAACAAAAAAATAAATTCTTTTGCTCACAAATCACTAAAAGCATAATTTATTAAAAGAGTGTGTACTTGTCGCCACTAAGTGTCACTGTAAGACAGGATTTATAAACTGAATCTGTATTAGCCTGAAATGAAAGGTTAGTGAAAGAGTTTATGTTGTTGAAATAAACACAAAAATGGCTTCAACAATGCTTCATTGCATCAAGCCAGATAAAATAAATTATTCGTTTTCCACAATTTTTTTCTGTTGTTGCTTTATATAAATGGGCTTTACAGTGAGAATTACTGCTCAAGCTTTTGATTAAATTTCATGTAATATAGACTGTTTAGACTAGCTTACAGGGGAAACCAAATAAAATGTTTTTTAAGGAGGAAAACATAGATTATTAAAAGATAAATAAATAAAAAATCTGCATGTCTAGCAAAAACAATCTGAAATGTGAGCATTACTTTCACCCCTGGAACACATGGGATTATACAGGCAGTCTATTGTGAACACAGGGTGTTATAAATGCTCTTCAGATTCTGAATCTGTGCCTATTGTAAACTTTCTAATCAGCAAGCTGGGATCTAGCATCCTGTGCTGCACAGCAGGTGAAGAGAAAATCTCTTACATACCATATCTGTACATGTGTGTATGCATAAACTCTGTTTCCTACATTTCCTGCAGTCTGTCATGGTGAGAGGAAGCCTGTTTTCATTTCCAGCCTGCTTCTATTTGCTCAGGACCTAGGTCACATTTGTGACATTCATTTTGTCTTTAACTGTTGCTGCTTGCCCCACTATCTACACCTTTTCTTTCCAACACGGCCGTTTCTTACTTTGCAGTTAATCATTTCAACAGGATTTGATGGTCTATGAGATGGTGATATTTACATATTTTGGGGCTCTTGCTTTAGATAGGTAAAAAAAAAAAACTTCGAATAAACTATTGTTTGCAGCAAATACAATATTATAAATATTAAACTGTACCTTCTGGAAGAGAAAAAAAATCTCTGTTGAAAGTATAGTTTTGAATTTTTTTTTTTTTAATATTCAATGTTACTGGAATGTCTGCCAGTATATCTTTGTGCAAGCGAATTTTTTACTTAGATGCCCAGGATGGAAGATTGATAATAATAGAACATTATCAATCTCACACTGGAGAAATTCACCTCTGCATTTGACCCATCCTCTTGGTTTTGGTTAGCGGTAAAAGTTTTGATTCTTGTCCAGGTAAATGGCAGGTTGCATAAAGAAACTTTCCTGTTATTCATGTCTATATATTGGATATTTTGATGTAGGTCACAGCCATTTTACATTCAAAGTAGCACATGTTAATGGTTGGGGAGCAGGTGGGACAAAGCTGTATTGAAAGTAGGTGAGCTAATGTGGTTGAGTTAAATTTCCTGCAAAAAAAACTCAAAAAAACAGGGGAAAGATGAAGACAAGAGAGCAGGCGGGGTGGAGTAGATGAAGGTGAGAATCAGGGGTGATCTACAATAGAAAGATAGCTGCAATAATCAAAGGAAACATTTACAAGACTGAGCTAAGGCGTGCTGAAACGTAGGCACAATAAGAGACAAGGCTGATAAACCTGGAAATGTTTAGAGCAGGGGTCTGAAACCTTTCTAATCCAAAGAGCCATTTTCCCAGCCGAATAAAAGTCATTTAGAAGCAAAAAATTACACAACCTTCAAATAAACCAAAAACTATTATTTTTGTACTATATCTGCAATAGGAAATCTGATGTATGATCAGTGGGAATTTTTTGCTTTTGAAAACCAGACACGGAGGATCTATTTAAAAAGAAATCGCAAGGAAATGCCTAGTGCATCACAAATGATATAAATTATTTAGTTAATTTAGATTATTCAGAACTGTATTTCTTTTTATTTTCCAATGTATAGTGACAAGTTTCAAAAATGTTAATTCACATGTTTAGAAAATTATTACATGGGCTTTACTGGGTTAAATAAGAACAACACATAAAAGTTTTCTTAAGAGGAAACAGATTTTCTTTTATAAGATATTAATGTCAAAAATAAAAGCATAGTCTCCAAGCTTATGACAAAAATAGATCTAATGACATTTTTCTAGTTCTTTAACCAGTACAGTTCTTTAAATCCACATGTTCTTTATAAAAACAACTTATCCTTTCAAAAATAGTATTTGTTAATATATTTAAAAACATGAATTGGTTCTTTATCCTTGTTAGCCACTATTATGACCCACTGTAGAGGGTCCAATGAGCCGCTTGTGTCCCAGGAGCCACAGGTTGCAGATCCCTGGTTTAGAAGAACATAAAGGATGCTGACTATATAGCTGCTAGCGGGAAGGAAATGGGAAAGATCACAGAGATGAAGGTATGTAGTGATATGCAGAGGGTTGGAGTCAAAGAAGAGGATGGGAGAGATAGTGAATACAAAGAGATTACTTACTGTAACGACCTCTAAAAGGACCGGCCATAAGCTGAAGAAAATGATGGAGGTAGTGCTGACTTTATGTGATTGTTCTGTCAAGATTTATCCTTGCCTCGACCTCTTAATGTCCCACTAGTGCTACCCATCTTATAAAGACAGTGAAAACCCCTAGCTCTTAACAAGATGAAAAGCAAAACTGGTAAATGCACTTTTATTAGCAATCCACATGTGCTGATCATCCCGAACGGAAAGTAAAATGGGACAGAGTGAAGTAATACAGTCATACCTCCATACTGAACCACAGTACAAAAACGGTATCAATATGTACAATATATCCATGTACAAAAAAAAAGCTATTTTACACACAGATATGAGTAGAAAAAAATCATACATCTTGCAGTATTACAGAAACAAAACAGGCAACAGTGTGGTTTAAAAAAACGTGGCTTTAAAGCCTTTTCTTCGGAGGCATACACTCCCTTTTCACAAGTAGATCATCTTTGTTTTATTTTGTTTAAGTATGTTTCTGCCCTTTTTTTCTCCTCACACACACTCATAATTTACGCTCTGTCATTCACTCGCAGGCGCTCTCACAAACACTCATCAACACAAATATCGCAAGTGCTAAACAGGGATTGATTCAGAAGCTAAATGATGTTCTGCACACCTGTCAGATGGTGAATTAGAGCACGATAAGGGGCTCTCCTGGCTGTAATGCAGGCACTCAAAGGTGGATCTTTAAATGTTCAGATTTCAGTCAACCTTCACAACTTTTTTTTTTGCCACCAAATGATGCCCAAAGATGTTTTTGTGAGAAAGATTTCTGATCCTTCATTTAGCAGCATTTCTTTCTTCAAGAATCATCTGAGAGCCATTTTAGTTTATAAAGGTCAAACATCTTCCCAGTCTCCATAACTGCCATGTTGGAATCATTGTAAATAATGGGACAGCAGTCCTGTCAACAAAAAAAGTGCTACAAACTGAAAACAGAAGTCCAGGATATGGTCAAACCTCCAGCTCCTGATTGTCTGTGCAGTGAAAACGATTCAGCTTCTCTCTTTCTCTGTTTGAAATGTCCATTTTGGGGGCATGAGCTGGTTTTAAAGCTGGGGAAGGGTGTGAAGGTGCTGGAGAAGGCGGAATGGTGAGTTCAATCTCCTCGTAGCAACGTGAGACGGGAGCTGGGGGGTGAGGTTGAGTTGAAGCAGGAGAGAGGTTGGGCCCGGGGGGGCGCTCCACATTTCTGATCAGGTTCACGAATTCTCTCTGGTTGTTAATGCTTTCTTCCTGCGGGACAGACTGCTGCTTTGTCCTTTTCCGATGCAGGCGAGAGAGGACTACTGTGCAGACGATGCAGCAACATATTGTCACCAGAGCCAGGATTCCCAGCAGGATCATGTAGATGCTGAGACCACTGTGTGCTGTGTCGGACATAGCACCTTCAGAGGAGCAGCAGAGGTTAGAACATGCTGTAATTCTGCTTTTTGACTAAAGATACAAACAACATCAGCCTCACCTTGACAGTCCTGTCCAATGCATGGCTTTCTGAGGCTCACACACTCGTTGCCATAATAACCATCAGGACATGTACACACAGGTCTTCCCTCTGAGCTTTGACACTGCACCCCCTGCTGGCAGGGGTTAGGGCTGCAAGGATCATTTTCTATCTGCAATGACAAAAAGATTAAGACAATAAAAAGCCTTTATGCTCATACTGTAAACAGGGATCCATCCATCCATCCATCCATCCATCCATCCATCCATCCATCCATCCATCCATCCATCCATCCATCCATCCATCCATCCATCCATCCATCCATCNTCCATCCATCCATCCATCCATCCATCCATCCATCCATCCATCCATCCATCCATCCATCCATCCATCCATCCATCCATCCATCCATCTTGCAGCCTGTGTCATTAAACTGTAGTTTCCAGAATATTTACTAATTTTTTTCACTATTATATGGTATTGCTTCGTTGAAGTGTTTTGGGTTGTTTTTTTTTTTGTTTACAGAGTTGGATTTATATCAAGTCTCATGTCAACTAAATGTTAAGCGCCTTCAGCATCTGCCGCTGTAGCCAAGTGTCATAGGAAGATGCAAACCTTTGCTCAAAAGGTTGAAATGCTGGGCCTGCTGAAGGAAGAAGGGAAAAGCTATGCGACTGTAGGGCACTGCTAAAGAAGGAAGAAAAGCATATAAGGACCAGAAAGTTTAAAGCAAAAAGTGAAGAGGTGTGTAACCTTTCGCAATTAGACTATCGGGAGAATCCAGTCTGCATTAATCTGGTGGATCAAAGACTCTAGGAAAAAGAACATCATGCTGGATATGAACACCATCTGCACAAAGAAAAAAATTACTGTGAAACCTGAGCTAAAAATGATGAGGGTCGGTCCTGACAATGAAAAGGACAAGGATGCAGAGTCAGGCTCATCCAGTGCTTCTCCCACAGGAGAATAATTTGGATAAGACCAAATTTTTTGGAAAGTTAATGCCTTCTTAACCCTTCAGTCAAAAAGACTTTGGCTTTGATTGTGTGTGAAAATTATGTAGCTTTTATGATAAAGCCAGGGTTTATTTATAAGTCAAAATCCCAACAGCCCTAAAAACAAAAACAAGAATGCGTTGCCTGTTTACTAGAAACACAATCCCAAAGCCTGGATAACAAAGTGCTCCCCTCTGGTTTCAGCAGTGTTTATCCTAAAGGTGAAGTGTTTTCTGAGAAAGAAAGGCCTTGGTTTTAAAGTGTTGTTGATCTTAAATAATTTTCAATTCAATTCAGTTTATTTATATAGCGTCATTTCACAACACATCATCTCAAGGCACTTTACAGAGAGAATACTGTCACATTGTTTGAAAAAAGAAACAGTTGAATGCCTCCAGTCATTGATTTGCAAGACATGCTACTCCAGGATAAGCTTGTTGTTGACTCTTCATCAACCCCTCATCCCGGGCATGCATTTGGCGACAGTGGAGAGGAAAACCCCCTTTTAACAGGAAGAAAGCTCCAGCAGAACCAGGCTCAGTGCAGGGGGCCAGGCTGTTGATTTCCAAACACAACATCACTGATTCAGCCTATGGATTATGGGATCATCGGACCAAGATTTCTCATTGAATGCTTGGAGCTATATAACATCAACAGGACTCTAAAAGCCTTCATTGCAAACTCAATGCGGTTGTGGAAAACCACACTTGAGCCCAATGGCAAGATACTTGCACAAGTCTCCATCAAATGTGGCATATACCAAGGAGATGCACTACCCCCACTGCTGTTCAGCATAGGTCTGAACCCCCTCAGCCAAATAATCAACAAGACTGGCAACAGATACTGATTCAGGAACGAGGCCACCATCAGTCACCCCCTTTACATGGATGACATCGAGCTGTATGCTAAGAATGAGCAAGACATTGACTCACTGATCCATACCGCCCGGATCTTCAGCACAGACATCAGGATGTCATACAGACTAGAGAAGTGTGGTCGGGTGGTAACTAAGAGAGGGAAGGTAGTCCACACAGAGGGGGTCTCAGTACCAGAGTGAACAATAGCAGACATTGAAAAACGCTACAAGTACCTTGGAATCTCACAAGCAAATGGCAACCTTGAAGAGATGACAAGGAAAGTGGCTATGGCCAAATACCTCCAATGAGTAAGGCGGGTCCTAAGGAGCCAGCTCAATGGCAAGAATAAGTCTCGGGCAATAAATAGCTATGATCTGCCAGAAATCAGATACCCTGCAGGAATAATAAGCTGGACAAAGGAGGAAGACACAAAAGCTCCTAACCATACATGGAGAGAACCACCCCAAATCCAGCTTCCTGAGACCATACGCCAGCCGTAAGGAAGGAGGCCTAATGAGCATAAGAGCCACTATCCAGGATGAAACATCCAAGATCCATAACTACATCAAGGACAAGGCTCAAACAGACGACATCCTCAGTGAATGTCTCAGACCATGGGGAACAGAAGATGAGGTGCTAGAGACTCCGTCATGGGAGGATAAGCCCCTACACGGGATGTACCACCGAAACATAATCGAAGTGGCAGATATCAGGAAATCCTACCAATGGCTAGACAAAGCCGGTCTGAAGGACATCAGAGAGGCACTGATAATGGCTGCACAGGAGCAATAAGCACCAGAGCAATAGAGGCCTAGATCGACCATAGCAGACAAGACATACTGTGCAAGGAGGCCCCTGAGACAATCCAGAACATAACTGCAGGGTGTAAGATGCTGGCAGGGAAAGCTTACATGGAGCGCCATAACCAAGTGGCTGGAATAGTATACATCTGTGCAGAGTATGGGCTGGAAACCTCAAGGTCAAAGTGGGAAACATCTCCAAAGATGGTAGAGAATGACCAAGCCAAGATCCTGTGGGACTTTCAGATACAGACAGACCGACTGGTAATGGCAAACCAACCGGGCATTGTGGTGGTGGTGAAGAAACAGGGGAACGCCGGTTGACATAGCAAAACCAAGTGACTGCAACATCAGGAAAATAGAACATGAGAAACTAGAGAAATACCAGTGGCTCAGAAAAGAGGTGGTAATACAGACAGACCAACTGGTAATGGCAAACCAACCGGGCATTGTGGTGGTGGTGAAAAAGCAGGGGAACGCCGGTTGACATAGCAATACCAAGTGACTGCAACATCAGGAAAAGGGAATATGAGAAACTAGAGAAATACCAGGGGCTCAGAGAAGAGCTGGAGAAAACCTAGAAGTTCAAGGCATCAGTGGTTCATGTGGCTATTGGGGCACTCGGGGGAGTGACCCCCAAACTTAAAGAGTGGTTACAGCAGATCCCTGGAAATACATCAGACATCTCGGTCCAGAGAGTTCTTTGGTAAAGGACCCGAGTAAGAGGACAAAAGTGGGGAAGACCGCCTGCGATGGGTTAGGAAGAGTTTTTTATGTACCCAAATGTATTTAGAAAACTGATGTGTGACTCACAGAGGAGAGGCAAAGTTTATAAAAGGAAAAACATTTTATTTCTAATATATTGTATTTATGCCTAAACTTTTGCTTTAGATTTATTAATTATATTACTTATATTATTTTTTAGCTATCACCCTGGAATATCTGTCACTCACTCCTTACTCTAGGATGTCTAATAACCATTCAGGGCTCGATGTTAACCATCGCCCGGGGCAAGTAGTTTTTACTGTCGGGGAGAGTACAAATTTCATTACATTTGCCCGCCGGGCAGGTGCAATGATCGCAAAAAAAAAAAATTGATCACTCAAAATTACTTTAAAATCACCGACATTCGATAAAAACAACCCAGAAGCGTAGCTGGCACCATTTTTGTTGTTTTGTACACATTCTTGCGTGATTTGAAAAAGACTGGTATTTTAAAAAAGCCGGGTTATTTTCCGCCAGATGGCGTGATTTTTGTCCACCTAGACTTGATGCAGGTCATACATTAAAAAATTTTCATAAATTTTTTTTCTCTTAGACATTGGAGAGGTGCATTTAAATGTTATAGAGCTAAACATGTTAAATTGGTGACCTGTTATGTTATTATTATTGTCTTGTTGCTGCATTTATTTTGTCAGGGAAAACTAATCCTTAGTCAGTTAAAACTCAGGGAATACTGAAATTATGTAAGACTGTGGAAACCCTGTATAAAATAATTATGTATAATGATTCTCTAGAAAAGTCACATTATATTAATAGTATTATCTTGTATAAACATACCGTGACTCTAAAAAAAAAGTTATTCATTTGTGACATTGACTTCTGTCTTGTGATTTATCTTAAGTTTTTAACTTGTCAAGTTTTTTTTTAGATATTTAAGATTACAATTTATATTTTTCCAAGCACACAACAGTTTAAAGCAAAGTTTAGTTTGAAAAGAATGTGCAGGAAGGATTGAAAATCATGTTAGCACGGTAATGTAGGCTTGAGTTCATTATCTGACACATGCATATACACACCAGGAACCTGTAAACTTAAAAAATACTTACAAAAAATTATTACAAAAAACATTTAAAAAACAAACATGTTTCATTGATATATATACAAAAATGAATATTAGGAACTATATTTATCAAACATTACTGGGCAAGTAAAAATTGTTTCTGGGCAAATGAAATGTGAAAGTTTGGGCAAGTGGTAAAAATCCTTAACATCAACCCCTACCATTTTACTAAAGAAGAAGAGCAATTAACATGAAACATGAAAGTCCAATTGCCTTGATACAATATTCATACCTATATTATATATGATCAAGATGTACAACAGTACATTTTTTTTATCTCCTATCATCTCATTTGAGGTCTTAAAAGGTCATGCTATTATTTCAAGACAGCCTTTTTTGTTAAAATATTTCTTGTTAAAATATTTCTTATTTCTCTTTTTTTAACATCTCCACACATCTTACTTAGCAGGTTGTGTATATTTATTTCCGACACTATTCAATCAGATAATTAATTTGTTATTGTTTTATTATGTTAGTTTTCTACCTCACAGAAGAGTCCTGAATACCCCACAGGGCAATCACAGGTGGCCGACTTTCCATCCTTCATCACACACTGCCCATCATGCAGACATGGGTTGGTGTCACATGGATCCAATCCATTTTGGCAATGTTTACCAGTGAAACCAGTGGGACACACACATCTTGACCCTGACAACTGGTCCTGCATTGGAGGATATAGATCAAATTTACTTGACAATGATATGAATTTCACAGGAAAGTCACTAGAGGGAAATGGGGACATGTTATAGATGTGACACATACAATAACATTTGTAGCTCTAATACTGTGAAATTAAGTTAAAGTGTTTTCTGGTTGTTTTTAAAGAAGTAAACACTAATGGAAGGAGGTTAAAGCAGAGTCGTGAAGGAAAAAATAAGCCACTCACCTCACAATGGCCGCCATTCAAACATAAACCCTGACAGCTGCTGTTCCCTAGGAACAGAAACACATTTATTTATTAAAAAAGCAAACAAAAACAAAACAAATTATGTTTAATAAAACAACAAAACTGTGAAACAATAAATGAAAGGCACTGCATAACGGAAATTTGTGCTTCATGAGTCTGAAGGGAAATATTCTTAGTAAAGAAAGACAAAAAAAAGACCTTTATTCTTTTTGTTTGTCAGTGATATTCTGAGAATTTTTCTCTTGAAGTAAAATGATCCCCATCTATAGAAACTCTGAGCTGCAGCTGAATTACTTTTTAAAGCCTCATCATGTTTCGCCAGACAATTACTTCTCTTTTCTCTTTCAAGTAATTTCCCTTTCTTTTGTGTGTTCGCTTTTTCTACTGTTGTGCCGTACTCACTGATGTCACAGTTAGGCCCCGTCCAACCAGGAAGGCAGTCACACAGGTAACTGCCGATCAGGTTATGACATGAGCGGGCGTGGACACATGTACCCATTTCACATTCATTGGCATCTAAAGGTGCAAAACAAAGAAGAAGAAAAAAACAGCATTAAAATAGTCCAAGCTGATTAAATTATATAATATACCAAAATGTTTACCATATTACAACCCCAAATCCCACATAAGGATAGGGTGTAGTTGCAAAATAATAATAAAAAAAAATTAGGAAAAAAAATTTGATAATTTTACAAATAGTATTTTATTGGTCTTTGTAGGATTGTATATAGGCCTAACTTGTTGCAGTCCCATTCAAGTGTAATGGCGATATCTAACGTCAGATATTTGTCAGCTCTGCACTGCCATAACGCAAAAGATGTCTGCCTCCACAAATGGGAACAGACTCCTATCTAATTATAAATAGCAATTTCTAAGGCAAGGCAGACATAAAGATTGAGACTTTCAGTTCATAGGTAAAAATAAATACCAAAAATATAGATTATATATTACATTTTTATATATGACATTTATGTCAGTAAATCTCTGTGATTACTCTACACGGTACCTTTCATGAGGTAATATTAAATGAAGTTCAGAGATTGAAGTATTTTTCCAAACTCAGCTTTTGCTTTTTGCTTATTTTTATTTAACCTTTATTTTACCAAGAAGTCCCTTGAGATAAAATCTCTTTTTCGAGGGAGACCTGGCCAAGAGGCAGCAGTACAGTAAGACATATAAAAACACAGGACAACATAATAAAATCAATCATAAACTAGACTCTAATAATCCACAAAGGGCAACTGATATATGACTCAAAGAGGAGAGGCAAAGTTTATAAAAGGAAAAACATTTTATTTATAATATATTGTATTTATGCATCAACTTTTGTTTTAGATTGATTAATTGAGTGTTTTATGTTATTTTTTTTAGCTATCACCCTGACTCTAAGATAACAGGATAAAAAAACCTTTGAAATTTATTTATTTCTGTTGGTTTTTCATTGTGTTCCATTTTTATCAGTGGTCCCATTTAGCCACACATAGCCTCAACTGAGGCACAATAAAGGTAAAACTTTCTTTTGTCTAATTTTTTTCCTTTTACATTCATCTTCACTGTTAATACTGTACCATTTGGAGGCAAACTACAGAATTTAGAAATGGGTTTAAGTTATTTCACAATACTGTGTTTGTTTTAAATGGATAGAAACACAAGTCACAACCCCAAATTATCCTGAGTTAAATAATATTGTGAATGAATCTGATAAATTCTTTAAAGGAAATCTCAACCAAGAACAAAAAAATATCTTCCTTAGTTTTTTTTGTTGTTGAAATAAAGAAGTTCTTTATTTAAAGTCCTTCTCTTTCAGCATCACTGCTATTTATAAATACTTGGACAAATACTTTTAAAGTTGCCAGGGGGCCCTGAGGGTCCCTGGCACACAGCAGAGCATAAAGAAAATGTTAGCTAAAGACAAATCAGCCATTTGCTACAAATGATTAGGATTCAGCTCTGTCAGTGAGTTTAAGTGCTTCTGTGTTAGAATAATGAGGAGCCTGTCAACAGAAAGCCAAGTAGGACAGAAATCCTCTGATGAGGCATGGAGGGAAAGTATAATTGGCTTTTTACGACTGATGCACTCCTGATGTTCTGCAGCTCAGGTTCATCCCTGAGTTTGATCAGTCTGCGTCACACTTTAGGCTGTGGGCACATGATCTGTGATGTGGAACTATGAGGGATTATGAAGTGTCAGGGTGACATATGACAGTAACACAGAGGAGCAGGGGAGCCTGTCATCCTGAAATATGTCTCAGTTTTCACTCTAAAGCCCCGAAGCCTACGTATGTTTACAGTAAGTGTTTGCTTTAGCTTTTTCTTTACAAAAACCCTTAAGTAGAGAGAAGCCGTAACATTGCTTCACTCTACTTCTGTAAATGAGTGAATGCAGCCTAAAAGGGGCATGATGGTGCATTTAGAGAAGACTAATCCACAGTCAGCGAGGGTTAATGTGAGGATTAGGATGCTGTTGGCTTCTTCTGCTCCCTAATTTGTGTATCAAAATTACATTTTCCCTCAAACCAACGATCATCACATATAACCACTTATGAAGAATGTGGATTATTGAAGTTTATCTGGTTGATTTATGCCGCTCATGGTGATATTTGTTCATTAGTTGGATGATGGACATCTGAATTAAAGATCAATTTCTCAACTCGGCTCTTTTTAATAAAACCTATAGGGAAATCATTTTTTAAAAATCAAATTAAAAATAATTATTTTTTATTTATTGTTTAGGTTTTAGGGTCTTATTTGATGTTTGCGTCAATGGTTTCCTCAATACACAGTTAATATATTTCCTCAAAGTTTGCAGAACGAGCTGCGCTTCATGGTTCCCCTTTAGGCAAATTAAAAAGGGGATTTTTGGTTCCTTTATGAGGATAACTTTACATCAAACCATTGTGCTGAGAGATGCACATGACTGATTTCTAAAGATTGGGGAATATGTTTATCTTTGAATAACAGCATGGGTGATTCTACACAGGGGCCAACGGGGGCTAGTGCCCCACAGTCCTGGCCCCTGTTGTGGCCCATGTATTGAAAACATAAACTGCAAAAGGTGTATATGTAAATAATTTTTCCTTGAAATAGATGTGGATAAACTTGATCTAAGCAGGTAGGTAAAACACATTGCAGATGGAATAAGAAGATTTAGGTTTAAGAAAAGAACATGAATACTATCTTATTTTTAACTGCACGGTATCAAATTGTTTGTTTTAATGGCCAAACATCCTCCTTGTCTTTGCAGATCCTAGTCGTCTTGGCAGATCATCTTATTTACCTGCTCAAATTAAAGGCAGATACACAAATTTTAAGAAACTTTTACCTTTTTAGATCAGTTTTTGCAGTGTGATACTACATTAGTTGCTTATGATGAAATACACAGACTAAGAGAGCTGTCTGTCACTTAGACCAACTTAGTATTTCATCTTTACAATTTACTAGAACAATTATGTAAAAAAATAGAGAAATTACAGTTTTGTGGCGCATTTCATAAATTTACTGAATAAACTTTGTTGTGATCTTTTTTTTCCTCTTTGCCCACTCTGACCATCTGCTAAATCTAGTCTAAAACTACTGGAGCTCAATCTTAATGAAGAAAACTGTACAACAGGCAGAGTATACATGTGCGAGTATTTGATCATTATATATTTTAATATCAGGAGGGTTGGCATCCTGTCAACAAAAGAAATAAAACTAACATGATCTTGTTTATGTACTACAGCTCTTGTTTCTACTTTGTTTTACAGGGAATTTAATTTTAGAAAGCTGATAAAGGCAATAAAATCCCATCATTCAGAGCCTGTATGCATCTACTGATACGTGAAGTGTGCGTCGAATTTACACAGACTGACCCAGCTGGCACGTCCTGCCAGTCCATCCCAATGGACAGAGACACCGGAAACCTCCAGGAGCCTCCTGACACGTTGCTCCACGGCCGCAGGGGTTGCGATCGCATTGCTTCACAGCTGGCATAAGAAAGAGGAACATTTTCTTTATAAGTTATTGGTCTGGGTAACAGGAATGTGAGCATGAATATTCAAGAAGCATCTTGCGTGTTACTAAATTCGTGCAAAGCCACCGTCGCGCTGTGGTTGTGGCTGTTTTTATTCTCTCTGCTGCTCTGACTTCTGTGCAAACAGTGATAAACAGTCCTTTGCAGCATGTTCATGACTGACACTTCAAACCCTTCACCAAAGAGGGAGGGGACAATGAGCGGGCTTAAATAATGCAAAGGAGGAGGCCTGTTTCCACTTATCTGATGAGGGATCAAAACAAAGTCTAAACAAGAAAAATAGAAAAAAAAAAGCTAACTGTTTGGGGTTCAACCGAGCATAACTTATTTGTGCAGTAGTGGCATCCACATTTTTCCCATGCATATCTCTGTGGTATGGATCTGTCATTCATAGCTTTCTGTGTCTCTCATAACCTTTTTTTCCATTTACCTAACCCTGCATAACATCCATTTTCCATCGTCCTGACCCCTACTTCAACCCAAGCCCTAGTAATCCTACCAAACTAGCAGCAAACCAGTCAGAGAATTCATAACAAATAATGAATCCTTTAATTAATACTGTTTATAAACTGAAAACGGAGCTGTGTTGTGGTTATGGTTTTAATTCCCTGCAAGCTTGACAATCTTCTCGTTGTGTATTCTCTAGAGAGCCCATCCCACCCATACCCCCAGAACAATAACAGCTCAAGAGATAGACAGCCTCCCTGACTGTTAATCATGCGAACATCACACACCAACAACAAAAAAACTATTTTCCTGTTTGTTCTTTATTTTCTCTCTGAAAACTCCTTCTCATTTCGGCGTTGATACGCCACAGCCTGACCTGCAGCCCCGTTTATCCTGATGGGGGTGAAAGCAGAGGATTTGGAATGCTGTTTATTTACACACACAGCTCTGATAGACCGTAAACTGTGTGATCATATCTCACCTGCAGCATGAGATCTCACCTACTGTATGGACGTGTCGGGTCACATGATGGAGCTCAAACCTGATCCAAAAACATGCTTGAGCTTCATCCAAACAAGACACACTGATAAAAAATGGCATTAAGCCTTTTTTTATGTTTTGTGTGACAATCATTCTGGTTGGTTTTTGTTTGTGTTGTTTTTTTTTAAATACAGTAGTTAATAAGTGAGAGCACTACAATCCTACTTTGTGATTAAAAGTGAATGATTCTAATGAGTGTGAAACGTGTTGTAGAAAAAAAGAAGGATGAAGTTCAAGCTCAACATTGGCTCACTAGATTTGTGTTTGCTAGCTTGACCAAAATCCTAATGTGGTAACAAACATCCAGTCCAGTGGAAGTATGTTTAGTTTATGGAATATTCTCTGTGATGGAAAATGTGAACATCTTTAAACACTAAGTTCCAGAAATGCTGTAAGGGAGAAAACTATCTGGTTTTTCATCACATTATCAGCAGGCTCTTTATGAGGACATTTGCATTCACTGATACGTTCTTATTTTGCATAATGCAGAAAATATGGTCAAGTCACAGACTTTGGTTCTGGTGAAATGCATGTTATATTTAAAGAGCAGGCAAAAAAAAAAAAAAATTTCTTCAAATATCCAGCCTATCTGTGCAGTTAAGAGCGGTGTCCATCTCCTCAGTTTATAACCCTGAAAAGGGAATGTATGTGCTGAGTCCAGCCTTAAGGTGTTTTTTTGTTGTTATATGGGAAGCAAGGAGGGCTTCGATTGTTTCAGCTGCTTGGTGAATCCTTTTATTCGCAGTGAGATTAGTGGCAGCATGCCACGCACTCAGCAGCTGTGGTGCCAAACGTATTTCAATAATTTACTTGCAGTGCTGCCAGCCAAAAGTAGGTTAGCTTGACAGGCCTCCAGGCCTCCTTTGAATTACCTGGTAAACAAGACATGTGATGCGGTTCTGTGTGCAAACACATCATCTAAAAACTGTCTATGTTAGTAGACTGTGTAACATTTTCATGACGAACCTCAAAAGACCTCTTTAAGACTGTGCAAAAGACATTTACATTCTGGATCATTATTCATGCTGTACTGTTTTATTAGAGTCAAAGAGGAATTATAAACGAGCTTAATATAGAACCTTGAAACAAAAGGCACCTCTATGAGCCTGGTTTGTTTCTGTTTTTAACATCTGTATAGAGGTATTTCATTGCTGCTATGAGTCCCATCTCTCATGATAAGCAGGCATTCATATGCTTCAAATAAGGTTGTCTGGTAAAGAAATGTCTAGTGAAAAAACTTGAGGCAACAGTGCAGAAGAGTGATGAAGACGAATGCCAACAACAACATGTCATTCCTCCTCTAAACACAACAGTGTATTTGTGAATTGTTGTTATGCTTAGCAGTGGTCTCCGGTTGCTCTCAGAGCACACAAACTTTGATGAAATGATATTCACTTGGCAGACGCTTTGGTTCCTTTTCTGTTTTTCTCACGGACAAATAGGAAAAACACAACCGGATGCTTCAGGATAAATAAAGCATACTGTAAAACCTCATTAACCACATGAATAAAGTCTGCTCAGGTGCATTTATCATTTGGTTGGTTGGGATTTTTTTCTGCAAAATATAAAAAATGTATATATTTCCGGGATTTCAGCTCTATAGTATGACTTAGAGTTTTGGGGTTTTTTTGCAGCCAGGTCGTGCAGTTTATGGGAACAATTTTAAAACCAATCTTTCTTTTCTAAAAAAAATTATATAGAATTTAGGCTGGGATATATGGGATTGCTTTGTGAAATATACTTCACTACATCAGCCTGGTGGTGGAAGGAAGAAATCACACCTTGGAGCTCCCTGTGATATGAAAGGATTACACTTTAAAGCCTCACTTTGATGCCAATAAAATCTTGTAAAACTCACAGTGTCAACTCTGTTTTTCAATTCAACAGAAATATAGGCCAAACGTATCCCCGCACGCAAACACACTGCCAGACATGGGCAGAGCCGATCACTGATTGCTGCTGATGCCTCTCCTGTTTAGGCTAATTTAACTTCCTCTGTTGAATTGATTGGACTCACTTAGTGGCTTTGATCCAGTTATAACCAATCTCAGACAACCTTAAAGCCCCCCCCTTCCCTTGCTTCTTCCAGCCTTCCCATGTGTGCAGAATCGACAATCACCATCTGCACAGGTGTTCCCGGTCCAGCCTTCTGCACAGATGCAGCTGAAACTGTTCGGGTCTTCAACACAGGTGGCGCCATTCATACATGGAGATGACAGACATGCATGTTCCACTGAGGGGAGGAGAGACACAGAGAGAGTTTTTATTATACTGTTTATCAATTTATAGGGAGTTGTCTATTTACTTTTGAAAGCTAGAAGCCACAGTTTTAAAAGCAACACAAATAAGTAGGAATTAGTCATTAAATAGATAATTTTTAAAGCAGATAAATCACTGGAAACACACATTTCTAAGCCACAGCCCCAAAAAATCCCCACTACAATGCTGTGTTTACATTGGTTTTGCAAGTGTCTATAACTATAGAAGGAAAACACATAGTTTTCTTCATAAAAACAATGTAGAATAAATTCTTTCTTTTATTGTTATATTTCAACCATGGGAATGTTACCACATGTCTGTAAAGCATGTTTTGGATTGAATGAGCTTTAAAATTGCTGCACACTTAAAAATAGAGTACAGTTGTTTGTCAAAAGAAGCAACAGAAAAGGGTTGTATACGAACAATGATACTCTTGTGTATCCAAAGATAAGAGATGAAGTAACAAAACAGATCTTACCTTGTTTAGATTTGCTACCTTTAAAAGAGTCAACAGCTAAAAACCTGGGTTAATTGTGGGTGGTGTTTGCAAGCTTAGTTACTTAAGTAAAAAAAAGTATTTTGATATAGTCTCTTACAATCTGTGTATTGATATGTAAAGAATCAATACATAATCTGAAGGTTGCATTTCTAAATTAATCAGTAATTGCTTATTAACTGTACAACTCCTCGCTTGGGTGAAGGAGGAGGTGATAGGAAGACGGACAAGGGTCAGCACCCCCCTCCTTCATCTTGTGCAAAACAATACCCATTGTCACTCATGTGCAATATTCTTCTCTAACTATGCAATGACACATGCCAACTACTGTGTAGGCTGTGTAAGATTTTACTTATTTATAAGGTCAGTACATCTCTGCAGTGCAAGTGCAATAATCCAAGTCAACTACTGTGTAGTCCAGGGGTCCCCAACGCTGTGCCTGTGGGCACCAAGGGGCCCTCAAGGGCCACATGGAGTGCCCTCTTCGTCTTCTGAAAACAGAAGAACTCACTCAGTGGGTTAAGTTTAATTTTTTTTTATTCTGTTGCTCTTCTTTTTAATAATTTATGTATTATTTCATTATGTTAACTATTTCATCATATTTCAGTGGTTTCAAAATGACAATATTAAAAAGAAAATTAGAAATGAATAAAAGAATAAAATAAGAATAAAAATGAGTTCATAGGTCAGTATTGGTAGCCCTTTCTATGACTTGGTAGCCATGAAGTAGCCCTCAGCCTTAAAAAGGTTGGTGACCCCTGGTGTATTCTTTCCTTTGCTCTCTACTGTGCAGATATTTTTATATCTAAAGGAAAC
>NW_015150497.1:1940147-1954367 GCF_000732505.1 Cyprinodon variegatus | reverse complement strand
AATTTCTCTGAAGGAGTAATCCCAAGGGATAAATAAAGTTGAGTCTGAGTCTAAGCCTAAGTCTACTTTAAATGTTCCTCATCCACGTTAACCTGAGATGTTTAACTACAATAAATACTTTCTTTTTTAATCAGTGTCTTAGCCAAGTGGACAATAGATTGTAAGTGAATCCATAGACTTCCCTTTCATCTACCACATGTGTAGAAAATGAACATTTTGGTGAGAATAAACCGCTGCAGGACTTCTGGAGCCTGAATGTTACATATGGTCTCTATAAATGTTTTGAAAGCTACATTAATTGTAGCGCAGTTTAACATTCATCAGCAATGTGACCTTTGTGGTGAACACTGGTGCCTGTGTTTAGTCTTCCGTATTTAATGTTTCCATTCTGCCAACTTTTTGGCCTCTTGGCAGCTTTAATGCTTTTTTTTTCATATTTCATGAATTTGACCTTAAAAATCAATATAAGTATAGTGATACAAGCTGTAAAAATCAAAGAGAAGAAGAAGAAAAAAAAACTGATATGTGCAATTCAATGTGAATATTGAGCTGTGTTCTCCTTTATTCATGCTCTGTTTTCTGTGTATGTCCTCTGCTTCTGAAATTTTTTATAGTAAACAATGCGTAGCAGCTCTCACCAATGTCACAGTTGCGCCCTTTGAAACCCTCCTGGCAATCACACTTATACTCGTTTGGCTCTGTGTTGGTGCAGGTCCCACCGTTTTTGCAGGGCTGGTGTGTGCCACAGTAGTTCAGATCTGAAAACACGAACACATGTTTTTACAAAAGCGCATAATATTACTGCACAAATCGAAAAAAAACTCTTAAACTGAATTCATGGAGGTGCTAAGATAAAGACCTTTTTCATTTCATTCTTTTTTAAGCTTCAGGGCTTTTTGTTTCCCATCTTAAGGAAGAATAAAGTAACATCTTCCCTCATTATTTTCTTTGTTTTAAAGGTTTCTCTGTTTCACTGTAATTTTTTAAGGTGTTCATCTGAATTAACCACACCTAGCAAAGAGCACTAAGCTTTGAGTCTCTCACAATCTTTTTACCCAAGGCTATCGCCTTTCCTCTCCACAATACTTTGTCCCCTAGGCGCACGTTTGACTCCCAGCTCCCACTTTGGGACAGAGGATCTAAGTTTTCTATATTCTGCCCGGGAAATGTTAGAGGAAGGAGGGTGAAGCCCTCAGGTACTTTTTTTTATCTTCTTCATCCATAAGTCATGTGTGAAGAACCACGCCTGAAAAACTAAGAGCACACCGTTTTTTTCCCCCTCCCAGACAGGCAAGATTATTCATGGTCAACATTCAAAGCTCTGTAAAGCTTTATACCTATTTATATGATTTATGTTTATTTCAGGCCTGAAGAACCATATTTGTGTGAAATACAGAATCTATAATAAACAAAAAAGGTGTACGGCTTATCAAAAAGATCTTAAAGAAGAGTAAAAGTTATAGGAAGTAATAAAGAAATATTCATTAGGTGGCAAAGTCCTACACCATTTAGCAAAACAAAAAGAAATCAGAAGTGCAGTAAGAATAATTACATCTGAAACTGGTGAAAAACAAGCATTTCAAGAAAGGAGAAGCTAGAATGCACAGAGTTAAAAACTAGAACCAGTAAAAGAGTATTGACATGCAGGTGGTGCAGTGGTTAAGAAAGAGTATTATAGAATACATAGTTTATAAACAGCTATGATTTGAAAAGCACTCTATTTTTTCATAATTTGGTCGAAAGTCCTTTCAATAACATTACAGACTGGTATTTTCTCACGTTGTGTGAGGCAGAGGGAAAACCAGGACTTCCTCTATTGGTTGCTGCGCACAGCTGGGCTGATCTCTAAAAGAGAAGACAGCCACTACTTATAAACTATGTGAAAAAGTACATTAATATGTGCCATAATGTTTGAATATTTTCACGACACCAGAAACAAATTTAGGTTTTCTTTTTAAAAAGGCTAAGGCATTAGTTGTGGAGCAAAAATGCTGACATGTAGTTGGGATGAGCACAGTGGATGTTTAATAATAAAAGAGAAAACCTACAGATGTGAAACAAGGTGAGCATGACATGGTGTAGAGATGTGTGCAATAAGCACTTAAAAAAACTCAGAACCTAAAAGCAGAGGCAGAGTTGGAAAATGAAGAAGGAACCAGAAAAGCAATCAGAGCACATGTGGAGCAGCTGGCAGCAGTAAAATAGAGAAGCTGACAGAGGGAAGGCGAAAACAAAAAAACACAAAGGGAGCTGAACAAATAGGGAAAGACACTATTAATCAAGGGTAAAAGACTAACAACTGAGAAAGAAAAAAAATCCATTTGGTCACAGAACAGAATTAAAAAATAAACTAAGACTCTCTACCAAAAAACGCACCATTTAGAAAAAGATTATTAGAATCCAAAGTTTACAACCAAATACATTTATCATTAGTAATGTTGTTTTGTTAAAGGGACCGATTTACATACTTTGACTTACACAGTATCTAATGAGTATGATATTCGCCATTTAAAATTAGTAATATAAGCTGCTAGCAGATGGTGTACAACAATATTCATGTATACTGTTTGCGCCCAGGGCAAAAATTATTTTCATGCTTAAAGGGACTAAATAAACACTATCAGGATAAACAAGTATATTTAAATTTTTTTTTTCTTTTTACATGAATTAGCATATTACTAGAGCTAAGAACCTCATACCAACCAAACCCCAGTAGAAACAATGATAAAGATAAGACATCACAGAACAAACTATGTGGAGGCACTTAAAGCCTTCAACCAAATTTCTTCTTATGCAGCTTCATCAGGTATATTGCAAAAATTTATTCATATGTTGGATTGCATAGCTTTACTGGAGCTTAATATTACTATACACTCCTCTCCAGAATCTCTATTCAGTTAACCAATAATGTTAACTTTAAGAAATTAATAAAAGAGAATTTTTTTTATTCAAAATTTTTTTTCTCAATAAAATGTTTTATCACATGGTGGGTTGGTCTGTACAGAGGATTGAATGGATTAAATACATAATGTAAGGTTAATGTGAATATCAAACGAGATTGTGCTCTTGTCAGGTTGAGTGGAGGTTCCAGAGATGGAAGCCCAGGTGGTTTCTTGCAGGTTTACTAATCCAAAAGTTGGCAACAGAAGCAAAAATCCAAATTAACAAAATACAGAAACCTGAAATCCAGGAGACTTCAGGGGGAAAAACACAAGGGGCAAAGAATCGAACAGGAGGTGTATAAATGGGAGACAGAAACAATAGGAGGACTAATTGGCAGACAAGGAACAGGTGTGGGAAGAAAAATCTAGAAGGGAGCTGAGAGAAGGAGATTGACACAAGAGGGCAACAGAGGGTTAACAAGAAAACATAAGAACTAAAATATAACCAAAAAGAACTAGAATAAAACTAAATGGAAATAACACCAATGAAAACTCAAAAAGAAAACTTAAACAGAACCAAAACCATGACAGCTCTAACTACAGTAGATGAACAAAGTAACTTTTACTTTTGGTGGTCATTGAACATGGCTGGCTGCTGTTTGTAACTAACTTTGACTTTTATTTAACATTTCTGTATATTATAAGTGCAGTGATGTATTGGTGTGTCTTCTTATCGCAGAAAGAAGGACCATGCATCTATTTAAACAAAACTATGCAGGGTATGGTTTAAAAATGTTCTCAGCACCTATAGATACTTCAAACTTTGTTTACGCAAACAAAACTGCTTAAATATTTTGTATGTCCCACCTTTGTCACACAGAAGGCCTCCCCAGTTGACGTCACACACACATTGCCAGGGCTCGGTGCAGCTCCCGTACACACAGCCTGGAAACGTCACACACTGATCACACAGAGGACCTTTCCAGCCGTAATGACACCTGAAACATAAACAGATTGCATGATTTATCAGATATATTACCCAGACATAATGTGTTATTGAAGATAAAATGTACCACCTACAATATTTAAACCAATTCAAATATCTTTGCACTTTGCTTCTAAGCAACCAGATTTAAACGTTGGCTTTTAAAATGGATTTGATTTACAGTTTTCTTGGCTTATGAATGTTTCTCAGAGTTTTTTATACACCCAGATTTTTTTTTTCTGTCAGATTTTCATTGTAGTTTATTTTATGTAACATGTTGAGGAGTGCTGCTCAGTGGCGGCCCAGGGTCTTTCTGCATGGAGTTTGCATGTTCTCCCTGAGCTTGCATGGGTTCTCTCCGGGTACTCCGGCTTCATCCCACAGTCCAAAAACATGACTGTTAGGTTAATTGGCTTCTCTAAAGTCCCCTTAGGTGTGAGTGTGTGTGTGAATGGTAGTTTGTCCTGCTTGTCTCTGTGTTGCCCTGCGATGGAATGGCAACCTGTCCAGGGTGTACCCCGCCTGTCGCCCGTAGACAGCTGGAGATAGGCACCAGCACCCCTCGTGACCCCACTTGGGATAAGTGTGTAGGAAAATGGATGGATTGACGTTGAGGAGTGATTATAAAGACGAGGAAAAGCAGGAAATGTTCAAAAAGACATGCTGCGAAAGTCTGGAGATCAAAATCACTCTAAAATATACGAGAAACTCTGACTGCCAGGTAGAGCTGGATAGAGTAGCCAGGTACAGTACTTGATGTGAGGTCATCACTACTAAAACATTTAAGTAGACGATATAGCTGAGTAAAAATAAAGCTAGATCCACTTTTTTTTCCCGAAGAGTTTCTCATGGAAATTTAACTAGTTGCTACTTATGTCTGCTGATAGGCAATAATCTATTAATAAATTAGGGGAGATTTATTTCATTTATTCCAGCAGTTTTAGAGGAGCTTGAGTATCAGAGTGAAAATACAAACCAATGTTTTTAGGGGATTCAGTAACTTACTTGCATTCTCCAGGCACAGTACAAAAACCGTGGTTCTGATGGCATCCCTGCCTGCACACCGCTGTGAAGCAAGCACACACAAAAAAATTATTCACTTCAAAAAACTTTAAAGATTACTTTTTAGCAACGAAATATGTTCACATATGGAACTTATTTATTGCCCCTTTAATGAAAGGGGTCATTAAAGACAAACATTCAGAGTTAGTAGTGAGCTAGCTTAGAAATGCCCACATAGTGATTTGTTTCTGAAGACTAAAAAAATCCCTTCATAGACACGATGGGTAACATGCAGGAGGTAACGGGGGGAATGAATCTTTCAACTTCCTGCTTCTGTGTGGTCCAATCAGCACCATGCTGAGGAGGAAGGCAGACTGAGTGAGACGGGCGAGGTGGGCAGAGCTGCAGGATGTCCTCAGACTAGCAGAGTGTCCTTCCCTAGTTTCCACTTTGGTTTCCTCCATTCACTCTTACTAATGCAAAAAGTTGACAACGTCAAGAGGTCACAGAGACGGGTCATCCATCTGATGAGTCATGGTGTACAACATCCCACATCATTGTAATTCACTGATGTAGAGAAGAGTGTGATACTTCAATGACATCAGCAGGAGCAGTCATTCATGGGGCTGGAGCTCCCTTTGTTGCAAGACTATAGGACTTTAAACTAAGATTGAGGGTTTTTTGAATAAAATCAGACTTGATTCCACTCTGCACAAGTCAGATATTAAAAAGATAAATATTATTTTATTGTGTTTAATCAGAGTCCAAAGGCTTTCCTCATGGAAATGAAATAGAGTAACATTACTATTCTCACAGAAGACCTTTTTTTAAAAGATTACTAAAAAGGAACCATAATTCATGAATGACAGGGGAAAAGAAAATGTTAATACATTTAAACTAAAACCAAACTTCTGCTTTACCCTCTTTGCACTCTGGTCCTGTCCAGCCTTCCATGCAGACCTTGGTGCCACTGGGGTCACAGCTGAAGTGGCCAAAGAAGTCATCTCTGGCTCGGCAGAACTTGTTGCAGAAAGGCCCGTAGTAATTAGAGTCACAGCGGAAGCGAAGCCAATACTCCAGGCTAAGGATCTGTCCATGATGACGGTATGTCTGCCACTGTTCACCAGGATTCAGCATGGAGGAGAGGAGGACTCGCTCAATCAGCTGACCTGAAGGAGGACGGAACAGAAGAAAATCTCACTCATCCAAACATCTTTATTCTGAGGCACCAGTGTCATGATCTATAGTTTAGACTTCATGATATAGAAACAAAGATAGAGCTAGTGAATTTCTCCACTGTGAGATCAGTAAAGTCTTTCTTTTCTATGAAGAAAAAGTGGGGAGATGTTTGGGAGAGTCAAAGAGACACTCTCAAGGCTAACACAGCTAAACCAGCTGTTAAGTATCGTGGGGGAAGAAATGATAAGATCTATTTTGCTGCTGTGCTACTCTGGCATCTTACAGTTGGGGAAATAAAGAAAAGGAAGGCCTAAATTCACATGCATTAATCTGTGCTCAAATCAGCTGCGACTCTGCTGAAAGCTGGACTCAGTTCGTTGGTCCAACATTACAACTAGCCCAAGTACAGACTAAAACCAGGGATCTTCAACCCAAACCCTACAACGTATTTATAAACTATGCTGAAAAGCTTGGTCTGCATCAGGACATCAACCATTAAAAACAAACTCTACAATTTCTCCCAATAAGAGTCATCAAGTGTCCTATTAGAAACTGGTTGGTGGTTGCAAAAGGTACACTGTCAATTAACCAAAAATGATTTGGTGCATTTAAATATTTTTTAAAGTGGGGTAAAATGTTTCATCTACGAGGGTTAAAGAAAATTAACAATAAATTAAAACTTATGTGCCAAATTTTTTCTATAAAACCGTTAAAGTTGTATGCTGTATCATCATAAGCCTGCTCTGAACTTTACTTCTATTTACTGTCCTTCCAAAAAACCAGGTGTTGATCGAAGAATCTTGGTGATTTCTAAGGCTCTTTGAAAGTTTTATCCTGACTTTAATTGTTTTTTCTTTAATCAGTAAACATAACAAGGCTTACGAACCCAAAGGAAACAATGCATGATATTGTATTAGCAAGTAAACAACTATAAAGGGGAACTTTTGATTCAATAATATTTTAATCACCACTTTATAGAAATAAATTGTTGTTATCAGTATTGTAGGGTTATTTTCAGCAAGTTCTCTATGTTGCTAGCAGTCAACATAAACACTGTCTTGCAGCAGATCTGGTAAAGCTTTTGATTGTCAGTCTTCTGAAGAGGATGTTTGTGGTTGTCCACACTGTTCTTCATTTCATAAAGATTTCATCATTGTGAAATTCTTCTTTATTAGCTTGTCGAGTTTCTTGAAACCAACCAGATGATGGCAGAAGTGGACACACTCTCCACAACAGACTGAGAGAAGATATGCAGCGTCTTGATGCAAACACTGCAGGACTTACATTTCCTTAAGAAGCACAGTTTGTTCTGTCCTTTCTTAATAGCAGACTTAAAGTTAAGCTCCAAGTGAGTTTGTTGTCCAGGTAAAAAACAAACTATTTATACCCTTCCACCACCTCCACTTCTTCTCCCATGATGGTAACAGGATTCAACTGGTCCTTGTTTCCTCTGAAATCTACCATCTTGTTTTATTGATATTCAGGATTAGATGATTGTTTCCACACTATGCCACAAATTGATTCACCTGGTCCCTGTACTCAGCTTCTTATCCACCTTTGATGCACCCAACAACTAAAGAGTTATCTAAGTATTTCTGCAGATGACAGGACTCTCTCCGGTAATGAAAGTCAGAGGTGTATAGAGTAAAAGAAAAGGTGAGATTCCCGTCCTCTGTGGTTCTCCTATGCTGCTGACAACCTGGTTAGACATTTGAGCATTCAGCCTCACAAACTGTCATCTTTTTGTCAGGTAGTTTTTGATCCAGGTGATTACTGTAGATTGAAGTCTGTCTCTACTCATGCCCCTGCAGCTTTAGCTGTTAAGTAAACTTTTGATCATACAAATATGTTTCCTCTGATTTGAAGAACTCTCAGCGCTGTGTAGATATTATAAGTAGAATAGAAAAAAATGAAACTTTCTTGCATGAATTCCACTTGACACAGAGAAGAAGAGAGGAGAGAACAACAGAAAGGGCTGTATGAGCCCCCGGGCAACACTGGAGCAAAAGCCGCCACTTCTGACCCCTGGAGGGGCTTTCCCAGTGGCACTATTATTCCCTCACTCAGTTATAATGCTCCCTGACAGGGTGTTAACATTCAACAAAAGTGGGAATATGTGCTTCAGTGTATCCTATACGTGTCTATATAAGAGATAATGAGAAAAATTGGATGGCTGGGTGATAGTTGCACAGAATAGGAAGACCTACTGAAGGAAAGTTAGAGTAGAGTGTGAGTTTTTGTACTTAACTCAGACAGCCAGAGGCAAAAAGATCCAGAGACTCAGCAGCTGTTAGCACACACATAAACTGCCTGATGGAGAGATGAAATCACTGAGGCAATGAAAAAAAACATTCAGGCGGGCTTCACTGTGAGTGTGAACTGAATTCTCCAGTGCCTGCAGTCAAATAAGAGAGTCCAATACTCCACGCGTCAATCAGGTTCAGTGCACCTCTGGTTTTACCACATTTTATAATATCGGAAATGTCAAAGGGTTAATTTTATCATTATTACTTCTCCACTAGATAAGATGAAAAAAATTATATAATTAGGACCCGACACAGTGGGAAAATGGTGTACAACACAGTATGATTTTCTTTGTATTGTAATTAGATCAGACTGCTTAATAACAAACAAGCTCCTTCAGGTAGGGATGTTGAAACAGCAGGTAGAAGAAGCGATAATCCTCTGTGGCAATCAAACTTTACAGATATATGATAACGTGTGTGTCTGCAGGTAGTAAAAACTCTTAAACTGCTCCTCCTGCTCTTAGCCTTTTGCCCTTGGAAGTGTCTGAGATATACCCGCAGGAAAGAAAACACCCGCGTTCACTCTTTATTCCAGATCACCTGTGAACAAATCAATACACCTGAGGACGCAGATGGATCAGACGATATTGTTTTGTCCCACTCTATTCGATGTAGGCAATTCATGTGAGAGCTTTCTTTTCAGTTTAGCCTATCTCATTAATATTATTCTCACGTGAGCAAAGGCAGTCACACTAAACCTGTTTTCTGAATGCTATAGACAAGCTGATCTAAATTAGAAAACTTCCAATATTGGATTTAAGTTTCTTTTCACAGCTTTGTGCCAGCAAGCTCTGCATCAATAGTGTTCAAATCTATTTGAATGCAGCAGAAAGTCTGCAGGCAAACAAGTACAGTAAAGAAAATTCAGTCAATCTTAACGCAAGACAGGAGGTAGTTTAGAGGAGCAGTCTGTACATCCATACAGTACAGTACCAACATTATCTTGAACTTGAACTGATATTGACAAAATTTTCCAATTTCATCAAATAAACAAAAAAAAAACTTAGAAGAAATCCTAGGCCAAATAAATAATTTCTCCTGCTGTCTCAATGCTTTACCCACTGCCTTCCTTAAGAAAGCTCTGCCTGTCATGACATCTGATTTAACTCAAATAATAAAAACGCCTTTTTTGTCAGGTGCTTTTCCCCAGACCCTAAAAAAATTATCTATCAAGTTGCTGTTGAAAAACAGCGACTTTCAGAAGCTGCTGCTGCAGAACTAGAGGCCAATGTCAAACCTCATTTTAAAAGGTAAGGTTGTTAGAAAAAAAGCTGCATTTCAACAATGAGATGCCACTTTGATGTCTCCCAGTCAGGCTTCCATACTCACCACAGTACAGAGACTGAACTTTCCGTATATATCCAGTGAGGAAGAATCAAAGTGCTGTTATTATAGAAACTTTAGTTTAGCTTTAGTTCTCAACTGTTTAAATACGACTTGAAGGAGAGAGACTGTTTTTTGTGACAGTTGGTAACTTTACATCAGAGACCACAACAATCACATGTGGTGTTGCCAGAGGATCTTATTCAATATCTCCTAACTTAGATCCTAATAAACAACAGCTGAAATGACCATAATTAAGTGGACATCACACAGCTGTACATTATGATGTCTTCAGATGACTATGAATCAACTTAAGTGCTGGTTAAATGAACAGAAGAAATCAGCAGATGGCTGCTTTCCACTTTTCCACAGTTTAGATTAGGGCTGAATGATTTTGCCAAAAATCAAAATTGTGATTATTTTTCACCAATATTGCTAATATGATTTTATTTTAATGTCCCTTTGCACTTACCCCAAGCTTGTAGGCTTACACTTATACACAACTACAGGTAAACTAACAGTAAAAAAGTTTTAAAATACCTGGAAATGATAAAAAAAAAGGCTGAACAAGAAACCATGTTTACCAATGTTTTTTAATACAGCTAACTATATGGCTACAGCAGGCTTTATCGGGATCCAAGTCTCCATTAAAATTGACCAGGGCTGAAACAATTAATATGATTAATCAGGATTAATCGATTATTCAAATAATTGTCAACTAATTTAGTAATCGACTAATCGTTAACTGAAGAATAGAGAGTCTAAAACATGCCTTTAGCTGACAGAGCAACTGACCAATTATACCAAAATTGTAAAAAGAAAATGCAAACATTTGGCACTTAAGATAAAAATCTTTTTCATCTGTCAACATGCCCTATCCAATACTCCATCAATCCATCCATCCATGTTGAGTCAGACTTATCGCTGCTGGGGTCGGGAGGTTTGCCGGTGTCTATCTCCAGCTCTCAATAAGCGAGATGCAGGGTACACCTTGGTAAAGTCGCCAGTCTATCGCTGGGCAACACAGAGACAAAGAGGACAAACAACCATTCACGTACCTAAGGAGAATTTAGAGAAACCAATTAACAGTCATGTTTTTGGAGGTGGGAGGAAGCTGGGGTACCCGGAGAAAACCCACACATGCAAAGGGAGAACATGCAAATTCTGCAAGAATACCCCGGGCCAGGAATCAAACCTGGACCCCTCCTGCTGCATCAGTGCTACCCACTTTTCCATTGGAAAAGTTTTAGCTCCACCTGGTTTAATTTCGCAATCTTCGCAATCTTCTTCCAGAACCTTTGGCTATTCGATTATTAATCAGGTAATCTAACAAATAATCGATAGACTAATCTATTTGCTAAATAATCATTAGCGGCAGCCCTAACATGGACCATAACTAAATGCATGTTAAAAATGTGACCAAATTTAATTCATGTTAAAATACAAATATGCCTCCAAGGAAAATCTTGACAAGTTAAATAAAGAAAGTAAAGTTTCTCATAAAAAAAAAAATTAAGGTTGAAACAGTATAAGATTAGGCCTTCTTTAAGCCATCTGCCTCAACCTTTACTTTGATAAGATATTTATTTTAAGAAATACAGTTAGTCACATGATTTGGTAAAGTGGGACCTAATCATAACACCAATGGCCACCACATAATACTGATGAGAACTATTTTTGCTGTTTTGCAGCATAGCTATGGCATTTAATTATTGACTAATAGTTATTCTATAAGTAATAACACAGCTATTAGTAAAGGTTGAAACTTCCTTCAAATGTCTACTATGCCCTTCCCTGCTAGTTTTATACTAAAGACGCCATTTATTCGAAGAAACCTCAGAGAAGGTCAGACAGTCAGAGTTAAGAGAGCATCATATTGTCTCACAGCTTTTAAAGTGCATTTTAGAAGCTTCAGTCCCATTCTGTAATCCTCCCTGATTGGAAGTAGGGCCTGATAACTCCATTCAGACTGCTCCGGCATGTCTCCATTTGGGCTGAGCTAAGCTGCTGGCCTACTCTACAGCTTAAGAAACAATGTAAGGGGTAGCTAGGAGCTCAGGTGGAAATGGAAGATAATGCAAACAGATGTAGGTTCAGAGCTAGAGGGCTGGGAGAAGGACAGATGTAGGAGAGCTGGTAAGACAAAGAACAACTCGGGCAAAGTTCCAGTTTTTCATCATCTCCTTCTCAGGACTGCAGTCGCTCCTCTCCCAGTTAAGGAAGATGAAAATAAGGATGGGGCATGAAAGGAATGGGGAAGGCACAGGAATATGTCTGCTCATCTCTGTGTTCTTCTTTTTATAGCAGGCAACTCACAGTTACTGCCGAAAAGCTTTTCCACATTATGAGGAGACTTTGAAAGAAGGAGACGAGCAGGAAATTAAAAGGCGGGGGTAGGGTTGTGTGATCACACACATTTAGACACAAAGGATGTTTTCACATTGTTTCATCATGTCAAACTGCAAAGCCTCGTAAACAAGGTCTGGTGTTGTTTGCTCTGTGAAAACTAAACTTAGGAACAACAATTATCTTAGCATGAAAAGAGAGAAAGTGAGATTATAATGCTGGTTATGTAAGAGATGAGACAATGCAAAATCCCTACAGGTGCAGAGCTAAAAACATAAAATCTATACTTGGTTGCTAATGAATTTCAGGACTGAGGGACATGAAACAGTTCATAAATACTTCAAATTCAGGTTCAAACTGAGCTGCTTTCTTCAAGCAGATGCGGGTATATACCATACTGCAGGGCCAGGGTCCCCCATGTTTTACAATTGGGGCTGTATGAACAAACCTTACAGTAAGTCAGTCCTATTAAGAATTTAATTTATTAGTTTAATTGAAGTCATATTATATTTACTTACCTTAGGTTTAGATTTCTATTCAGTGTTGTTAAAATTATGCTCAGCCCTCAGGGTAGATGGTAAAACAAAAGCATTAAATTAGATATTAGGTCAACAGACCTTAGGTTTAGGTTCCCTTCAGAACTTTTTTTTTTTTAACAGATAAACAACATTCACAATTTTTGGCAAAAATATATACGATCAAGTTAAAAACAAAAAAATCTTGAAAGTACATTATAGAATAGAACTTTGAATAACTTTAACGTTTAAAATGTTTAGTGGAAAGCATTTAAATGTCAACTAATTTCCAGTGTATACTTCTGGTATGTGGTATAGTGATGTCCCCTAGTAATGTGCCTCTTTTATCATCTACTGGTAAGACTTCAACATGGCCTTCATGATGACACAGTTTTAAAAAAATGATGCCAAGTAAAAGCCTGATATTAAGCATCCAAAAAGTTTACAATTAAGCAAAAGCCCTGTCATTAAAGCTCATGGTTTTAATTATGCTTTTGATCACAAACCATGCTCTAAAGTTGAACGTATATGGCATCAAATTACATAAATATTGCCTACAGGTCCTTTGCAACAAGTACGTTTCTCACAGTGACTACAAATTACTGGCTTGTCTTAATGCGCTCCATATTTTTTTCAAATAGCACATACAGACCATCACAAACAAGTTCAGCTTTACCTGGTTCTGTGGTGTCGTTGTCGTGGTCCAGAGCCTCCAACACCAGAGAAAACGATTTCTGGGGGGAAAAAAGATAAATAGAAATAAAAAATAAAGAAAAACACATGTAGCTGTTGGATATTCCTTTCCTATTTTTGCAGTTTTATTGTTTTTACATTGGATTTACATTAAAATATTGGGTCTGAATAAAAAGAAAACAAATATTATGCTCCTTTTAAACTGCAGGTTTTTTTTTCTGTGCAGTCATTTGCAATATACTATACATGAAACCACCATGGTAGTCCAATCTGAGTGGTCTGGACCTGAAGTGAAGTTAGCAATACAGGAGTAAACATGGATGCTGTTTGTGTGTGTGTCAGCAAAGGAATTTGATCCAACTCAAGTCTGACTGCCTCCATCAATAGTGTCTGGCCCGTTTGTTTTGTCTGTTGTTTATGTTTATTATATTTCATCTAGTTGCTTCCTGTCCTCTTTAGTGCAAACTTGTGATCTGTGTCCTGAAATTTAAGGGAAATGCAGCAGTACTGTTTAGACGAAGTAGCATCAAAAAAACTGGAACACATATGAAATGCATAACTAAGTATGAGCCATAAGTGACTCGATTAAATGGGCTGGGTCTGATTTGAAGAACAAAATCTTAATATTGAAATGGTGAGATAGCCAGAGCCTACTGTTTGAATATGTGGTTAGGTGAGTCCAATAATTAATATCTAACAGTAGGAGGTTGCTCATAAACATGTTGTTAGCAATGGGATATAACCTGTCATCCTTGAAAGAGTCGACTTGCGAAGTGTCGATTATGTGATCTAGTTCTTTAATATAGGGTTTCATTTACAGAGTAACTATTTGGAATTTATTCATCCCTTTTACACTGTATTCCAAAACTAGTGCACACTCCTTAGTTTACCCTGTTTTTATTGTGATTGTGTTTAATTTAATTCTGTTTGGGTTTTGCAGTTGCTCCAGTCCATTGGCTTAGGAACCAGCAGGTGGCCAAGGGGCTGAG
>NW_015150497.1:1872811-1939611 GCF_000732505.1 Cyprinodon variegatus | reverse complement strand
TATAAACATGTGCCTTACTGTCCTTACTGCATCACAGGCTTATACACAAAAGCACCAAATGTAGCTTACAGGAATCAGAAAGGGGTTCAATTCAGTAATATTTCGACACATATCACTGCCACAGTTATCTATGTAGCATTATTTATTTAATCCTTTAAAAATTAACAGTGAAATAGGTTGGATTTACACAGAGACTCATGAAAGACACGACTCACACACAGACAGAACTTAAGTCCCCAGTCAACTGGTCCCCAAAAGTACCTGTTAGTCCCCACAAAGTAACATATTCCTATGAAGTTGGCATCATACCCCCTCCACATGGTAACAAATACATAGTCACACAAACACACACAGACCTAAGGGCTATTTAGAGAGGCCATTTACCCTGAGATGTATTAGAGCTGTGAGAGTTACTGGAGTCTCCAGAGAGACATTATAAAGTCTAAGTGGAGACAGATGTGGTTCTCTGTCAGAATACTGTTAGATAACAACAGTACTGCAGTGCAATTGAACTTTGTCAAGTAAAACATGGATTATGTGGAAGAGCCAGTGAATAAAACTCTATACAGCTTGCTAGAATAAAATAGGTTGCTCTTATCTTAAACCAACGCATTGAAGGGAACATAAGAGGAATTAAAGTGTTCAGGAGAGCAGCAGAAATTACAATATCTCACTAAACGCTGCCAAACTTATAGATTGAATTACAGCAGACGTTTCTTCTCAATTTACTCCTCCCCGTTGGCATATACAATTTCATCTTATGAACTGAAATTGTAGTTGATAACTTTTATCTTTGTTGATCATTATGTTGTGCACTGATGCAGAGTTTCCCACTGAAAAAGAGACTTTATCACTCATATGCGACTTAGCTGCATTCTTGACTGGCTTATCTTTTTTACAGATTGTTTTAATGAGTATAAATCTTGAGCTAAAAGCCTGAACATAACCTAAAATGTTTTGAAAATGATTAAATATAATCTTTAAACTTAGTTACGTGTCTGCTTGATTTAAGTTGGAGAGTAACATTCTGCACTTGCATGTTTCCATTGTCACCTATTCTCTCAATGATATGCAGCAAACCTTTTTTCATCAAGCAAATCCCAACCTGGAGCATAGAAATATAATACACAACTAGGTTTCATAGATTCCTTCCATTTTTATTTTTTATGTGCCTTCTTTTAATCCCAGTTTTCACTCCAGGATACAGGTCAAACTAGATCGATATTGCAGGCTGTTGCATTTATAGCTCCAGCGGTCTATTTCCCTCCTCTGAACATTTCTATTAAAGGGAGCAGTTTAAGTAAAGATAAATTCAGCACCCGTTTGTTGTCGCTGAGGAAGTAGCCAAACCGCTGGCCTCCTGAAATGATGACATTGAGCTTGCAGCGATATTACACTCTGGAGAGATAAGGGAGTGACTTTTTACCTGCGTCTTCCTCCTTTCATTCTTTCATCCTATATATATCAGCCATGAATAATTCAGACCAACACTTTCCACTACAACTCTGTCTCTCTCCCATTTCTCGTTTTCCCTTCATCCACCCACCAGTCCCTCCCTCCGCGAATCACACCAGCGCCTGTCATGCAAATAGCTCTGGCATGTGCATTTGTGTTGAAGGTTTGTCTAAAAGGCTACATGGATGTGTAGTCACGTCTTTGTTATGAGAGCGTACAGCCCAGAGGTGTCAGGTGTGAGTGGGAGGATAGGCGGGAGAAGAAATGGATCAGATGCAGGTGATAGGTTCTGGAGCTATGGGAGATGTGAAGTAAGGTTAAGATGGATTTTGAATGATGGTGGGGGAAGAAAAGGTGCGGCCATGAAGACAAAGGGTTGGCATGAAGGTTCAAAATGTTAGAAGGCTGAAAATGATATGGTTAAAACCATGAGTTAGTTCTTTTAAAGTGAAGTCTGCTGCAACAGATAAGGAGATAGGAGGAGAAGATGAGGTGTGGGACAAAAAAGACAGAGAAGAAGACTGAAGGATCACAGAAATATAGCAGTCCTGGAGCAGCAATTTGTAGGACTCCTGCAGGTAAATGATAGAGACTGAAAGCAAAGAACTTTGCAGGAGATAAAAGAAAGGGATGCAGAAAAAACTTGATTGGAGGCTAGAAATTGCTGAGGTGATCACAAAAATGTGGAAGGAAAGAGACAGAACACCCACACACGCTGAAATCATGGTGATAATAAGCTGTGCTGGGCAGCAGAGAGCTCAAAGCCAGTTCATTAAAGCTGGCAGAGAGCACAAATACCAGCTGGAGTCATTCAGCTTTGGCTTAAAACTCTGTTATTAAGAAATGATTTACACCCATGCTGGGAGATAAAACAGCTGACCATCAACATGTTGGACTTAAAGCCAAAAACAACAGAGAATACAAGATTATATTACGGGCTAAGATCATGTCGACTAATGTATTATTGGCTACCTCCATAGTTCTCTGGTTGTTCAATGCTGCAGATGCACAAACTGCAGATTTAGGTGACCTGTGACAAGTATCAATAAATTCATATGTTGAAATAAAACAAAAGATATCAGAATCCTCTCTTATTCCAATCAGTCATATTGCCAAATTCCTACTTTTTTCCCCTCTTATAAAACTGTGACTCTAATCAGCTTATATGGTGGTGCGACTTCCCCTGCAGCAGAAAGTTATACATTATAGCATCCTCACTTAGCATCCTCATATAAAGCTCACACAGTGTGCTATGCATAAATCTTGTTTGATTCTATCCAGGAAACCAGAAAGAAAACCTGAACCAAAGGCAGGAAGTAAAGTAGGATTTAAGGATGAAAAATTTGACTGGAAATCAGCATATCTTCCTCCTCTGTTCCTCAGTGTTTCTGTGCTACTGCATTGTTTTCATGTTTACTGAGCTACATGCTGAATATCTGACTTAACATGCTGGGGGTGGATTTTCTTGGTATTCCCTGCCATACTAAACAGATATATATGTGAAACTGAGCTGAGTATTTTATTGCAAGGCTCCAGGTATGTCGCCCAGCTATTTTGGGGACCCCCTTTATGATACCGTCAGCATTTTGCTTTTAGTGTCTAAGTTTCTCCAAGGATTCAAAGTTAGAGTTTTATCATATGTCTCTCATCCTTATCAGGAATTTCTATAAAACTCTAAAAAAGTGAATGACAAGTTGCCTGATTCAGTGTCTCCTCTAATTCCCTTGTTGTATATTTTTATATTTGTCATTGTGTTTCCACCAAACCTGATGGACCCTAATCTTTCAACGCTTTAATAATAATTCCACTACATGGAACACTGGCACAAACACTTACTATAGTTTAACCCATTTTCAGATGTATGATAAATAACAACTCAATAGCTCAAGAACTTGTGTCTCAATGAAACATGAAAATGAGTGAATCCTTTAAAATCATAATAATAATAACAATAATAATAATAATAATAAAAGTTGAGAATAATAAAAGTTGGGTTAGGTTCTTTTTCTTTTAAGTATTTTTTTTCTTTTTTAAGACACTTTTAGTAAGACCTATAAGGGTAGTATGCTTAAATATCCTTAAAAAGCATTTTTTCTTCACTCATGTTTTTTAGAGGAAACAGAACTGAATTGAATTGAAATTGAATGGAACTAAAAAGGTTTTCAATCATTTTTACTGTGAACTTCTGAAAGATTCTTTATAGAAAAACTCAACTCACTACTTGTTGAAACATATTTGATAAGGAAACATGAAATTCTTTATACAATTTTTTTAAGGCATGTGTTCAACTAAAACCAATACACCATGATGCATCAAACATTACACTTTAGTGAGCATCCATTAAAAAGTAATTATGAAGGGATATCCTCTACTTGCTAGCCTTTCCACATCACACCACAAGAAGAACCAAGACCAGTCAACGGTGTAATCGATTAAAATGTAGGGATTAGGGCTTTAAATAAACACCGAATGCTGCAGTGTGAAGGTTATTGTTCCTTTAGCGAGAAAATCTACAGGAACTGTTAAACAATCAGGTCTGTTGCACTGATATCTATAAAAGCAAAATGCGCTGGCACCATTACCTTCCTGTTCCCTGACAGACCCCTACCTTCATCACCTCTTTAGTCTAACCTCCTCATTCTGCCTTTTTTCCACCCTCTGGTTGTGCCTCACCTTCTCTCCACCAACTGTTATTAATGGCAGGTAAAGCCCTGAGGGAAGTCCAACCTCTTCATCTTTGTTGTTCTCTGTTATTTATACTCCTCTGCACACATACTCTCCCTTCCTATAAGAGCGTGCAGCCAGGTAAAGCCATGATACAGGAAGGGTGTGTGTGTGTACTCAGCTCTCTTTTGGAAATTGGGCTCCTGTCTGCAGGTCAGAAAGGATCAGAGTAACCATGGTTACCAAATTAAAAATCACAGCAACAACTGTGTCTGAAGAGAGTCGTCTGGAACGCCCTGGCAATTTCTGCAAAAACATGCAGACAAACACGGACAAAGCAGCGTTTCATTCCACAATGATGTCAGAAAAAGCGTGGCTTCGAGGGGGCAGTTTAAGGCAGAGTTACCACACAGTCTGAAGAAAGAAAAAATATTAAAACAACATAAACAAGAGGCTGAAACGATCCCAGCCAAAGATAAAGAAATATAAAGTGCTTGTTTAAGTCAAACTAAATAAAGTGTTTTGGAAGGAATGACCTAAGTGGTGACAGAAAAGAATCGACCTAATGGAAAGGTTAGAGTTTGTTTTCTTTTGTCGTTAAACGCGGTGAGAGGAAAATAACCCCTTTCAAAACAAAGAAAGGAGACATAAAAGCGAATGAAAAGTTTTTGTTTTTTTTCTAAAATGCATTAATGACGGCAGAAAGAATTTTTTTGAATGCAGCTCAAACTGCAATGAGGTGCAGAACTCTTATTGAGTTAAACTGTAATTATAACTATTGCCAGGCTACCAGTATAAAGCCATATCAAGGTTTTATGAAGTTCCAACTTAATAATCACTAAAGTTTTCCATCAAACCATTCTTATAGTTTAAAGTCAGTTTAATAAGAAACCAGGAAGAGATTTCCCTAGCTTTACACTGAAATGTTTACATTTCAGCTGGCTGAATGAGGGCTGCTACACTTTTTCCTCCCTAACAACATGGACACTAGGGCTGAAACAATCGGATTAATTGATTGAAATAATTGAATCGATTGAATAATCTATTATTGAAATAACCATCAACTAAATTAGAAATCGATTGATCATTAAGTGGAGTGTAGAAAATCTAAAAGATGCAAGACAGAGCAAAAAAGACAGCAGTAACGATTCCAAAATGTACCAAATACAAATAACATTTTGCATTTAAGATAAAAAAAAGTTTTTTACTTTTTAATTTAAATTTCTTTTTTATAAAAAAAAAAACTTTTCGTCTGTCAATATGTACTATCCAGAACTCCTCAAGCGAAAATGTTTTAGTTTCACCAGGTTTAATTTCTTAAAAAGTATTCTTTAAAGAACCTTTGCTATCCGATTATTAATTGATTAATCAAAAAATAATCAACAGATGAATCGGTTTGCAAAATAATTGTTAGCTGCAGCCTTAATGGACACCCTCTGCCGTTTGAGAACATTTTGATTTGAAAAAGCAGCAAAAAACAACTGTGTGGAAACCATAATATTGGCAACCTATCACTCTTAGCAAGGCACTGCTGTTTTATGCTTTAAGTTAGCAAACAACAACGATAATATCTGTAAAATTCATTATAAACTGAACAGCAGAGCAGATGGACTGACTAATTGTAGCTTATTTTATCCTGTGTTGCTCTATAAAAAAACAAGACAATGACAATTTAATGGTTTTTTCACAACACTGTCCAAGTCTGCTATAATGAAAATAAGAGAAAAAAAATGTTACAGTGTTATAAACCTAACTTTTCAATATGTTTAAAAGCAATTACATCATGTTAGAAATATTTTTTCTTGATTTTCTGTCCATCCTGTAACACTAAGTGGAATTTTTCCTGGCAATCATCAAATCATGAGGCTCTCAAACTTAAAGATTCATAGTACTACGGTAGGAACCTCTTCATGTCCGAATAAGATTGTATTACTTTTTCACTCAGAAACAGTTAAATCTCAGCAGAGCAAAATTTTTACATAAAACTAAACGATTGGTGTATTATTCATCATTAACCTTCTACACTTGCAGATATATTCAAACTGAATCCAATTAGGATTGCTATGCTGCTTATTAGCATACAAGTTGAATAAAGTTTAAAGGAACAAGGTAAATATGTTTGTCTTTCATAGATAAAAGTAGTTTTTATACTAGATAAGTTATTTTTTATCTTCCTCACATTTTCTATCATTTATTACCAAACCCTTTTAAAATTTTTGTTTAGTAAAATGTTCTTGACTGTGAGTGCTGCTGCTGCAGAGGTCTAAGGGCACTTTTTATTGATGTGATAAGTAAATAGTCTGTAAAAAATGACCCTTGATCACAATCAATTGTACATTTTAAAATTCATCAGTAATCCCATCTTTCTTCTATTCCTCTCCATCCACATTTCAGGATCCTATTTTTACATTGTTCAAGAGATTAACTAAATGAATCAGCCTTTGGTTTCTCTCCTTTATAGTATAGCACACCTGGGAAAAGGGTGTAGTATGGTTTAAAGGTATAGTGGAGGATGTTCTTTTTCTGGGTGGATCATCAAAATAAGTGGTCCTCCTAATTGTCAATCATTCTGGTGATATGTTTACATAAGGATGTCCTACGTGCTCGCCCCCATTTTCACTTTCCGATGGTGAGTCTGACATACTTGTAAACAGCAAAGTGCACGAGGAGAAATGCTTGCTCTTACAAAAGTTTAATAGGTGTTACCTCTTGGGAGTGGGTACAGGGTTGTGCATCTGCATTTTTTTTTTTTTTTTTGTGGAGAGGGTGGGTCTTCTCAGAAATTCTCTAAGTCTAAGTCTCTAAGACTGTCACAAAAAAGTTTACTTCCTCTCATAGGCTTCCTCTTTGTTCCACGAATAACTGCTAGGCTGATCAAAATGTCGCTGCTGTTTTTTTTTTTTTTTGTCTCAGTCAAGCTCTGCATTAGAAGCGGAGAATCCATGAGGTGTAGCTAACGTCTAATTAAATGGTTAGTCCATCAGAGAATTTGATGGACTAACCACACTGGTCTTATACTAGAGAAAGTAAGCTCCTGATTTAATAAAGGTTTGCAAGGATCAACCCACAAGGAACCTTGATAATGTGTGTAAATCTTATGTACCGGTACTAAACAGGCACACATGGGATCTGTTAATGAGTAGAACAGCAAGTGCAAAAACTGTGTGTTTGTCTTTTTGAATCTGCAGACTTTATGCTGAGCATCAAAACACTGGGGGGTTATGCTAATGTAATTACTAATGCAGCATGTTTGAAAGTCAGGTGCAGCTAACATCAGTGGTGGGTCCTAACTACTGTAGTTACATTTACTAAGTTGCATTTAATTAATTAAATTTAGGAGTAGTGTTCTTGCACCAAACTTTTTTACTTTTGCTCAAGTAGTATCTTTATAAAACATCGCTACTCTTACTAGAGTTTGTTTGGCTGTTCTGTCCACTGTGATTAGCTCCACTGAATAATGAATAAGCTCATTTTATACAAAAGAGTTCTAGAAAAACAGACATGCAGTTAATGTTTATCATACAAGCTTCCTTTGTACCTGGTGAACCCACCATGAAATTCAGAGGTCTAGCTAGTATACAGCAAGGAATAAATATTGTCGCCAGAGATAATTTACACTGTTTCAAAATGTTTACCAACTGTGAGGATTGGTTTCATGAGTTTTATTTTGAAAAGAAAATTAATTTTGAAATGTTTTTCTACTGTCTGGATTTGTTATGTAAATTACAATCAGCTACTTTATTCATTTCTTTTATCTATTTCAATATAGTCTTAAGTAAACCAGAAATTGCACAGAACTTTATATTTCAGTTTGTCTTATTAAATAATTTTAAGTACAATTATGCTGAAGTAGTACTGCTACTACTTAAGTATAATTTTTGTTACTCTACCCACCTCTGGCTAATGTTCAAAGAAGGCAAACGTGTATGTGTTCAATGTGGCAGGAAGGTGGCATAGGTGCAATAATAGACAGGAGAGAGAGAATCTTCTCTTTGCATGTGAACATATTTGGGCTGTCAGAAATAATAGTAGAGACGTAACCATCTATTGAGCTAGGCCAATTTGGAAATGCAGGATAATAACAGTAACACTTTATGGCACAACACTGTTCTGTTAGGATAAAGAGGGAGTGAGCTTCCATGTAGCCCAGAAAAAATGCTGCACATCATAACTGTGTGCTACATGTTCCACATGTGGCGAAAGATGATGTTGCTGTGGTACAGATTATGGTGAGGGACTGCAGACAATATCCATGCGTTTAAAGGAAAAAAATTATGACTGAACTTACCATGGAATGTCTGTAAACAAACAAAACTAGATACCAACAGCCAACAGAAAACATGAAACCATTGAAACCAACAGCATTGTTTGTTTTCCAGGCCTTGTGTTTGAAAGTGTATCTTTTAACTTATTTTAACTATTTTGTTTATTTATGTTTTGAAATGCTTTTATGTACTTTTTTTTACAAGCACTTTGAGATACTTATTACTATTATTATCGTTGTTATCATTTATTTGTATTATTATTATTAGTATAACACCTCAAAATCTTTATCTTTTCTCAATATGCCCTTTTTGACATTATTTTTTTTGCAAAGTAGAAGATTTTGAACAATTTTCAATGCTAAAACAGTGTTTTTTCTAAAAGAGATAAAGAAATGTATAGTATATTGTGTTGAAGTTTCCATTATTTTAATGAGGACAAAACCAAATAGAGTGAAATTCGATACAAATAAGTTGTCTTGCTTCCTTTCATAACAAATAAACAGTGAACAACACTTTACAAGAGTAGAAGCAGGTAAATTGGATTTGGGTTGTGTAGTTATTTGCAAAGATTTTTCTGTTTTTTTCAAATTTGATACATCAAATCAGAATTTGATGTATCCACAGCAGCTCTGATTAATTTCAGTGTTTCTATTAATTTCCTTTCATATTTTCTTTGATCAGCTGCATGAGAGAGTAAAATGATACATGTTCTACCTTAATTTTCAACTTCACGATAGTCCACTCTGTATTTTAGTTTGATTTATTTATAATGTTAGCCATATCACCAAATAATTACTGTAATAACCTGAATATATGGGAAGGTGGATCGCTGGTTATTCTGCTGCTTCGACATTTTATACAAATGGAGACATTTGCTACACATTTTGAGGGATGGGGATTGACAGGATAATCTGATGTGAGGCTATTGGTAGGGTGCTAAAACTTAAACAGATACCAACAACTTATTTAGTCTAGCAGGCTTACTATGGGAAATAAATAGTAGAGAGAAATGGGAGCTCTGCTGACCTTTCCTAGTTAGAATTTAAGATGCTTCACTGGTTGTAATGTAAATCGGCTTTGCTGCATAACTTGCTTCAAGGCTTATAGGCATATTTTGTTTTTCCCCCTTCTGTCTTATTCTTTATCAGAGAGTTTTTTTTCATGCAAATGAATGCTTTGTCATATTACAGGAGATTTGAACATCTAGGAGAGGCGTGCAGAATGCTGCTGTGCAAACTTTTGCAGCAAATCAGTGCTTAGGCACTGATTTATATCAATGTTTCTATCAATGTTTACACGGCATATTTTTGTGTTGGTTGTGTGGAACATCCCCACTATGCATCATTCCCTCTGACTGCACCTCATATAGATACTGATTGTGCACACCAAAAAAGTCACTGAACAGTGGGCTGTAATTTTCATCGGTGAAGCTTAACAAGGGACATAAACCTCTCATAGGCTACATACAGGGATTTCCACAGACTGTGAGGAAAAATCCAACTGAAAATATGGCATCTGTTATGGAGGCATTATGATACGAGGAAACAGCAGAGAAACCCTAATTTGGCTCATTAGGGTCATTGTTGACTTTGCAGTAAAATGTTCCAGTTATACTGCAAATTTCCTGCTGATAAACAGTGTTATCAATTTGTTGTGAAGACATGATAAATAAATAATGTATAGGTTTCAGAGGTCTATAGGAAAAATATGCATAAAAAATGTATAACTGTAACTAGGGGTTGCAACAATTGCAAGAATGTAGTGTCATTGGGATAACAGCCTGTGTGAGAGATACAGCACAGAATTGTGTAAATGGTGGGTCAAATGTTTGCATTTAATCTATACATCAGTTTTTTGACCAGTCAAATAAAGTCTTTATCCAATTGGTTGGATCTCTTATAATAGATGCCTACCACCTTATTGAGGCAGGTGAACAGCAAACCAAATTAAGTAAGAGTTGTTGTGGCCAAGGGCAAGAGAAGTGGAGGAACATGGTTAAATAAAAACAGCAGATCTTTACATTAGGAGACATTTTGGTTTGAAGAGAAAACAAAGCTCTATAAACACAGATCTGCAAGACACACTGCACAATTGTAGCAAACAAGAAATGAAAATTATTCTTAATTGTAACCATAAATATACAAAAGGTAGTGCTAACCAAAGTATCAACTGTCAAGACAAATAAAGGCTTCCTCCTTGGACTAACAGTTTGCATACTGTAAGATAAGTGGACACTACAGGCACTGACTGCAGAGGTTTTGGGTCTTCATAGTTAAATGCACCAATTTTCTATATATTCTTTTTATGATGTATTCTCACAAATTTCCTCACCTTCGGTCAGTGGGACAAAACAAGGAATGGATGGAAGCAAATATAATGACCTGGTTTAGTGGCTAATGTTGTTTCCTTTCCACCAGCGACCTACTGGACACACCTCCTAATTCGACACCAAGAATGGCTTTGGTGCTGCGCATCCTCCTATCTGCTGAGTAGCTCGGTGTCACATATAAAAAACGTTTGATGTGAAGACTTATTCTCGCCAAGCACTTTACAGTGTTTTGATGTTAGAGTCTTCCAAGTGAGAGAACATCAAGGAGGTACAAATAAATAATGTTTGGCTAGGGAAACAATGCTGATGAACAAAGTGAGTTTAGAGGGCTTCATCAGTCTGATTAACGGAGATACCACACCCTGTCATGGAATTACGTATTTCACCAATCCACAGTTGAATGAAACATGTTCAAGGATGTATTACTCAGATCATCAACAATGCATACCGGTACTTAAAGTAGTTCGGGGAAGTTTTCACAGAAAAATGATTAATGTAATAGGCTGGACTAAGCCTGAGGTGTAAAACTTTCTGGATGCAATCTAAGCATTTATTCATATATCACAAGATATATGGCAACAATATTGAAAACTGTTATTGCATATCAAAGGTTTTCCTAATATCAAGCAGCCCTGACTATAAACCTTATTTGTTGATTCGTACTGTAGGTTTTGTAGTTTTTCTAGTTAGATGGAAGGTACAACTAGAGTTGTATTTGTTAAACTTTCTGATTTCATTCCAACAGCAGGAGTGAATCAACAGAACGTGGAGCTTTCCGTCTCTCTTTCTGGAACCGGATTTGATCCCACTCGGAAAAAGGAGAAGTGGAAACCCAAAATAACAAGGTGGTACACCGCTAACCAACCCTTATCCAAAATGACACTGGCAACAATCAAAGTTGTTATAATAAAAGGAAATTACCTGTGGATTGTATAAATGAGGAAAATTTATCACCAACTAAAGAAAATAAATATGTCTCTAATCTTTGGAAACCCAGAAGTAGTCATTATAAAACATCACTGAGGACATAGTTTACATTCACAATAGCCTAATTTGGGGAAGGAATTATTTAAGCGGCTTTTTGCATTTGCTATGTTTTCGTTTTTTGAAACATTGTAGCTTATTGTTTAGCCTAAACTGCAACGAAGCCTGCAGGCATTTGTGATTATTTCCCAGGATCTAATGATTCTAAAAGCAGCAGGTAAAATATGCATCTTACCTAATCAATCTTTTAGCTTGCAGTGTATTGTGTGGAGGAACAGAAGGTTTTGTGTCAAAAAAATAGCTGAAAAACACTTTATAAATGCAACTAAACACAGATGGGTTTTTTTTCAGGATTAGATTATAACTACATTTATTCTAATTTTTGTTTAGACCAACATCACTGTCTAGTATTAAATAATACTGCAAAATATTTCAAACCAGCTCCACTGCTGAGAAAAACACTAACTAAATAAGACTTTGTAAAAAAAAAACAATGAGAAGCAATGGTAGTGATCGAACATGCTAGAGACAAATCCATTGAGTGCAGTTAAAGTGTAAGTTTATTTTGCCTAAAGATATTTATTTGAAACCTCAACATCAAACCTACCTACAAACTTTAAGGTAAGTAAAAAAGGTTTTAGTTTAGCAAAAAATGGTGTTCATTCTCTTAGACAATAGCTGATAACATGCTAATCTGTTTAGTTTTTTTAATGACATTAGCAGATCTAATCTAAAGCTTAAAATTGCATCATTAGTGCAAACCGAGTGCACACCTAATTTCTCCATGTAATCCTTATTATTTAACAAAAATATATATATGTGGGTATCTGAGGTTAAGGTATTCACACTGATGGAAAAATAGACAATCTTCTTCTGTCAGCGGCTGTCTTTAAAAACTTTTGAAATGTATATCCTATTAAAAATATATTTGTTTGAATCTTAAATGGATGTGATAGTTAAAGCTGTGGTGATAATTAAGCAATAATGCAATGCTTTGATTCTCAGTAGTTGATTACAAACGTGAGCAAAACTGTCGATTTTTTGCTGATTTTAAAAAATTTTAATTTTTGCAATGCGTTATTTCCATTAAATAAGAAAAACAACTCAAATTGCAGGTGCAGATAAACATATCACCAGAATGATTGACAATTAGGAGAACAACTTATTTTGATGATCCACCTGGAAAAAGAACATCCTTCATCTATACCTTTAATGGAAATCCAGTTGGTGTTACCCATAATAGATGGCATTCAGCCCTCTTTATCAAGAGATGGACTTTATTCTACTCATTAAAATGTAATGAAGTTACTTTGTTTAAAGTAAAATTTAATCTAACTACTTCTTGAATTAATCTAAGCCTCATTTTAACTTCACTGGTATATTTTCCTAGCCTGGGTGCCATTCCAAACTTAGTCCCGCCCACAACGTTTGAGGTCGGGAAGTTCGGTCTGGCATTTCTCAATAGTAGTGCGAGTATGCTCGCACAATATCTGGCGGGCCAATCAAATTGTCAGGGCGGGCTTTATACGATGATGGACAGATGATCAACAGTAACGTAATCAACCACGTCACCAAAGCACGCTTGGGTGACAACAGCAATGGCTGCCGCCGGAGAGTTGAGTTGAGTAGATTCTGCTATTAGGTCTGTTCTAGAAGATATCGACAGCAAATTAATTTTAAAAGAGGAACAGAGAAACGCGATCAAGTCTCATCTTCTTATTCTATTCGTGAAACTGCACACTTTGATTTTTGTTGACAACAACTATGCGTGGCTTAACATACGTCACGCAATCCGTTGCTCTTATTGGTTGTAGGTCTATCCAATTGAGTGCAGAGGCGTTTTTTTTCCTGGTTCGTTCGAAACACGCCCCATAATCACAGCTCTATGGAGCAGCATCACACATATTCTGACTAGAATTGAGTAGGACTACGTCAGGCTAATATTTTCCTGTATTTAAGTAAAATTCAAACAAAGTGATTTTGTTTATTGCTTTTTACACCTTTTCCTACTATGTCTGTAGCTGTGGTCTGAAATTAAAATCCTTTAGATGGGTCCTTTGCTGTACATGCCTTAATCAAATCACTAAACTGCCTCAAAAGCATGCAGTCAGCTTCTATAAACCTTTACTAATGAGCAAATATTTGAGTCTGGTGTTTTTTAAATACCTAAAACTGGCCCTCGTGGACTGGGGTTCAAGGTCACCACTCTATAACTTGGGGGGACAAATCCAGTCTCTGAAGGCTGACATCAATTTTTAGGTTTGTTCATGGTCCAACACACTTAAATCAAAAGGATAATCTGAAACTGGAATTTATCCACCTCTGTGATAGACAGATGTTTTTACAGACAGATTTTTTTAGTTTCCACCTGAGATATCGGCGAGATAAGAGGACGACTGAACCTTGTGTAACGGTTCAAGTTGAGTTATTTACACCATCTGATTGTCTGAAGCCATCACTATGTGTGCAGGTGCAGAGAGTCTGAAAACAACAGTCACCTTTCAAGATACTGAAACAACATGAAAACAGCAGCATTAGCGTGGATAAAAATCGTCTCTTCCCTCCGGTTGCAGGCGGTCTGGTCAGAGTGACGCTTTTCCCTGTAATCGCCTGGATTAACATGTTCATGTGAACAGACATCAATTATTGTTTGTAGTTCTTTCACTGCTCTTTGAAACTCTTCCTTTTTCTCAGTGCAGCTCTTCTCCTTTCCATCCATTCAGCCTCTATCACCGTTTACCCCTCCATCTACCCCCCCAGACATGGGCAGAGTAGGATATCCCGACAAAGCCAGGCTGTACAAACAGAGCTCTACAACAGGAAGAACTCCCAGCCCTGAGAGAGGAATTTCCCCTTAGAACTAACACACACACACGTACAGAGAGAGACAGCAGCAGATGCCTGAATGCCAGCGTACATGCAGCTCAGACATACACCGTAACCCTTTGTTTTTGTACACACATGCTGCTTTCATTTGTAATGTGGAATAATTTGAGACAAAACATGTCATTCATCAATTTAGACAACAAACAGGAATTTGTGGTGTTTTGCTTTTACCGCTCAACAATAGCTGGAATGTACACATCACTGCGTTAGCATTGCTGTTATTTCAGATGCCACTGTGGAGATTTAAGAGATTTTGGCTTTAAGTGGATCTTTTTTTTTTTTTTTGGAAAGCTTAGATTCAGGCTTTTTCTGCTTCCAGAGATTTTATATGCAGATTTTTAATATGCCAAATGATAAATACACAGGGTTGGACTGAAAAAGGCTAACGTGAAACATTAAAGTGTGAACGAGGGAGACTCTGCCAATTCATTTGGAAAAATAGATTCTCCGCAAATTCATATTTCATTATAACTTCTTAATATTTTTTCTCTATTTATTTATCACTTTTAAATTACCTTTGTTTTCTGTATTACTCTTAAACATATTTCTTTCAACGGCTATTTAATTTAACACATCGCTGATTGATAATATTTTTGTGCATCCTTTTTGAAACTGTCAATTAAGATTCAGATCAGAGTTTGCTGAAGTCAATTTTGTCTGCAAACCAATTTAACAAATTCATTCAACATGACCTGCTGTGCTTGTAATTAACTTGTATTAATTAAACTGCAGCACCAATTAAAAGCACAAAATAAGCAACACAGAGTTTTTTTCGTGAGAGAATACTGAAAACAGCAGAAGCCTATAACATATTGACCCAACTTTACACTATTTTTATTTTTTTTGGTATGATTAATTATAATTCTGAATCAGTTGCGTTTCAGTCTGTTTGTTTGTTTGTTTTCATGCCAACTCACATGTCAGGCAGTAATCACTTCATTAAGCCCACCTGTGCCTGCTTATTGCCTCTCATCTGTTTTCTGATTTACTAACTTTATCTAAAAATAAAAGTATGTTTGAAGAAACAGGAGTTAAGTTTGATGAAAGGGAAACTTTTTTATTATTATTTCATAAGACCCTTGTTTTTTTCCCTCAATCTAAAGATTTTGATGGATATTGACTGGGTTGAAAGTTTCAACCCAGTCAATATCCATTTCAACTTGAAAGGTAATACTCTATATTTACAGCTTTTAACACACCAACTATGAGGACACACGGATAATTTGCTGCCTAATACAATTCACCAATTGGCAGGTGCAATAATGGAGAGAAGTCATGTTCATAATGTTATGTTTAATTGTTAAAATAAAATAGTTTATTAAATTTAATCTTCCTTATTTTTGGTTAAAAGTTGCAGTAAACAAGATTTAGATTAATTTTTTTTGTCAGGTTTGTGCCTCCATCTATTTTAAATCCTGTATGAAACTTTCCACAATTTGTTAATATGTCTTTATAAGCTTCTGCACACATAACAAAAAACTGTTTGCAGGAGGCTAATGACTAAAAAGGCTAATTAGTTACTAACATAATTATAATATTCACCTCTGTTTGTCATTGTTGTATTACATTGAAAAGCTCAAATCGATTACAGACCGTCTGTCTGAAACATGCAATTGGTTGTCATGACTGCAACAAAACCAGATTAGATGTTTGACACCTTACCTGTGTTGTAAAGTGGTTGTTGAGGTAACCACGGTGATGATTACTGCAGCAAACCTGCGGGTTTATGCTACTCTAAAGGATATTTAATCAGTGGCTCTGTGGAAATGCTTTTTAGTTTGTTTTTCTGAAAATGTTCCAAAACCAGAAAAATACCAACTAGAGGAATTTCCACAAAAAAGCCCAGAGAAAGACAAACGTCTTGATTATTTGAGCTTCCAGAAGCTCTCCAGGCTGAATAGGTTAGTGTTAAATATTGTTACTAAGCTGCAGAGTGATTCTGGGAACCAAACCTCAAAGAAAAGCAATCAGTGTGCAAAGGAGTGGAAGACATTCTGGTGGCTTAAATATGAATTTCAAAACCCTCTATGGATATAAACTAGGTCTGTCCAGCTCTCTGCCCTCAGGTAAAACACATACACACACAGACAAAGAGATAAAGCTCGAGACGAGGAATGAGACCCCCAGTGTGTAGCCACCTTCCCCTCCCCACTCCCATGGCCTCGTCTCTGTAATTAGACATCTCTGTTCTCACACTCTTGACGTCCCCTCTGTTTTTCTTCCATTGTGGATATAATTAGCAGCAGACTTTATCTCCCCTTGTTTGCCATCATTCACTTTCAGTCTGTCCAACAACACTAGACTGTCATCTGTCTGCCTTTCCTAAAAGCTCTCGACCCGCCAGGGAGGAACCAAAACCTCTGACTGTTTAGAGCAACACAGAAAACATTTATTCTAGAAGCCAAAGATAGGAAGTCATTGAAGGAAGGAAGGCAGTTTTGGACCAAACATGTGTCTCATAAGGCAGAAATAATCATTCTATTGTCTTTCAAAGGGTCATTTAATAAAGAAAATGAGTTTTGTTAAACTTGAAAACATTTTATTTTGGTGTAAAATTACACTGATTACACTAAATATTTTTGAGTTTAAAAATAACTTATTTAGTTGGTCTTTTTTAGCCTTTTATCGTAGCTTTATATCAGCTTTTATTATTGCATGTATAAATTTTATCTTTTATCTGAGTATTTTCTATTTAATATACAGTGTTGTCATTTATATATCATATCCTTTACACAGTTGTTTGATTAACATTTATAAGCATCATTATTTTTTAGGCCATGCTGCATTCACTGCTCTTCAGAAATGTTGGATTAAAAACACTTTCCTGCCGCTTTCTTGCTTTGCCTATGTTTAATGTAAACTCTCATCAATGGTTAACTTGAATTTGTAATGTTTTAATTACATATTAATATCAATCTGTTTATATTTCCCAGTCAGAATGTCCCCCTTTGCACTTTGTAGATTTTTCAGCATGCCCCAGATGGTTCCTAATTAAACTGCTCCTAAAAAGCAGGCACTGAAACAAATGAAAAGAAAAAATATTATAGACCAGAATCCAACATTTTCAGCCGGTTTTCTCCGCTGTAGTTGAAGCTTTCAGGTTAAGTACTGCATGCTCGGCCTCTTGTGGAGTAATAATATGCTTCACTGGTGATAGAGCGTAATTTGGGGCTAAAATTACATTTGTGTAACTCATAGCTGGAGCACTGATCTCCTAGAGAAGGAGCATTATGTGAGACAGGTGTGTTATTTTTCTCTCTATAAACCCAGAGATTGTCAGCCTTATTTTACTAAAAAGAAAAGTACGATAACAAAGGCTTAGAATCCCCTGTCTTATTTTTTTTAAGCTTATGTGAAAGAACTGTTATGATAATTTATTATATGTATTTGTTTCCTTTTGAATAAACATTTATTTTCTTGTCTCTTTAAATATTTGTTAAAAATGTTGTGCTTTATTTGCTCTAACATCATAGTAAAACCTTTTATCCTTTTAACCTTTTATGGCCAAAACATAGTCACATGGTGTTTCATGCCTTCCAAACAGGGCTTTTAAATTTCTAAAACATGTTTCAAAATTCTTTTTTCACAAGTACTTTTTCCTTTATAGCTATGTAAACAAATAAAATGAGACATGTTTGACTCTGCAGCACCTAATGGCCGGCATCATTGGAAACTAGAGGCAGGTATTGCATCTGGAATGCATTACATAAGCTTGCTCTGTAATTCTTATTTTTTATTCAGTTTTGTGATATTATTGTTAAATTTCAATGAAACAATGACTAAATCTTAGGATCAAACGTTTTCTTTATGCAGAATGTCTCAAATAATATAAATCAGCATATTTATCTGGCCAGATTCCCTTTTATGCACAGAAAAATTCTTTTTTTTGTCATGGTTTTGGTTCTGGTAAAGTTTTATCTCTGAGTTTTCATTGGTCTTATTTCTTTTCCTGTGTTCTAGTTATTTTTGATTGTATTTGAGTTTTTAGATATTTCCTGTTTGCCCTCTTGTGTCAGTCTCTTTTTCCCTAGCTCCCATCTTGCCTCTGTCCACACCTGCTCCCAATCTGCTAATTAGCCTGGCCTTTGTTTCTCTCTCCCATACAGTATATTATCCTCCTGTTCAGTCACTCTTGGCTGCTTTGTCATCAATTATTTGCCCCCTTGTTGGGAGTATTCCTGGTTTTCAGTTTTTGTGAATTTTGAGATTTTTGTTTTTGGATTTTTGATACTGTTACTCTTTTGTTACTAAATCTCCAAGACACCAGTTCAGCTTCAGTGTCTGCATTTGGGTCCTGACAAACCTCCACCCAACTGTCACATTTTTGCTCTTTTGGCATTGTGCCAAAATCACATTTCCGCCTAGCACACTGCCCACTTAAACCTTTTAAAACCTTTACCATAGAAGTTTACTAAAATGCTGACACAGAAAGACCTACTGCTGCATCCATGCCTATATTCTCTTAGATTTATAAGATCAGAGATAATGGTTTCCTTTAGTATAATAATCTGACTATAATAATCTGACTTCAGGCAGTCTCCAGTTTCCAAGTCCAAATGAAAAATCTTATACATTAGAAAGGCAATGCATGAGAAGGTACAGAGGGTACAACTGTGATTGTGCAAAAAATTATTTTTTTACTGTAGCCTGAAAGGCCTTTACAGGAGTCCCTAACTGGAATATGAATGCTGAATGCTAACCTTGCAGTGCACAAGAATGATGAAGAGAGGGATGTAGTGACTGCTCGAGGAAATTATATTGTATTCAAAAATAGCTGATTTCTTTACCCACTGCTGTCACTTGCTTACAGAGAATGGAGAAAAGATGAATATTTCCAGTGAGCGGCTGTTGAGGACGAATTGGGTGAAACTGCTGTGATAAATTCAGGCTTGCCAAAATTGGATGAAAAAGCATTTGGTGAAAAGTTCTTCAAACTTGTGTTTCATTTGACCTCGAGCCAAAGATTGGAATATGTTCATGGGAACATCATTTGTAAAAAAAAAAAAAAAAAAAAAAGGAAGGTATCAAAGAACTTTGTTTTTATCTGGATTTCTACACATTTCTTAGCAACACCATAAGTTGAAACCTTTTCACATGAGATATGATTGGCTAAGGGACAATGCGTCTGTAGGGTCTTTAATACTAGCCTCTATTTTTGAAACGGGACTTAGGGATACTGTTCATCAGCTATGGATCATTGTTTAGGTCTGATACTACATGTTTGCCTTTAACCTAATTACACACACACTGCACAATAGACTATTGTAATGAGATGCAGGAGTGGCGAAAAAAAATCAGACCCAAATCACAAAAACATACTTGTAGATGTATATTTATTGTAAGGGATTACTATTTGTAGAAGAGAAAAATACAAAATTTCTACTTTGAGCAGGAAATGTCCTGTAACTTCTCATTTTGTTGCCTCCCTCTTTATCTGAAAGTCACATTCCTGTGAGGTTAATTGGCTTCAGCTAAACTCTGCGGCCACTTCAAACACGCAGGAACAACAGAGGCCTCTTGACATGTCGTGCAATGTCAGCCTGCCTCATCCTTATCCTGTCCGCCCATCAGCCCCACCTCCTCCTCCTCCACCTCCCGCTGATTATGATTCTCTCAGCAGTGTGAGTAAGCTGCTATGACACGCGCACCTACGCCCATAGCACCTGTGCCCTTCTCTGAGATCATCACCAGACCACCTCCAACGCTCCATCTCAAACTCTCACTTCCTTTTTGTTCACAGCTTCCTCTCCCCGCCTTCTACTTTAACTTTCACACATTATTCTCTGTTCTTTCTAATGCCCTCGACCTCCTCCCTTACATCCTCCATCATAACCCAGACCAACACCCTCCACCCTCACTTCCACAGGAAATTACCTTGTCTAGCCGCTGGATGCTTCACATTTAAGACTCGGGTTTTTCTATTATTATTGATAAAAGAACAACAATGTGTGGATCTGTTTCTTCTTAGACACTTGAAAACAATTTCCCAGTTTAAAACAGAATATGAAGAAAGTGGTTTAAAATTGTGTTTTTACTGAATAACACTTCTACGGTAGTTTTTGATTGTTAAAAAATATTCTTTATGGGGAAATCTAGAGTTTTAAATAGTGAAATGTTCCTATTTTGTTGCAGACACTGTTTTTTTTTTTTTTTTTAGCTGTTTATGTGCATCTGCATATGCACTTTTGAAATATTTTAACTTCAATCTGAGTCTTCCTCCTGAGTACGTACATAGGTAATTGCAAAAGTGTTCATGCTTTGAATTTGACCCTTTTTTGTCACAATTTAAGCACTTCATGACATAATTTTTTCTTCACTTCCAGAACGTTTATTCTAGATGTGAAGAGTGTCACTTTGTTTAAAAGGGTCATTTTGAGAAGGTGTTTTTTTTTTAGATATCAGAAATACATATTCAGTCAAACTAATACATATCAAATAGGTTTGCAATAGCCTGTGTAACTGCGATAAACATTACAAGTTTATTTCTTGCTGTATTTGGTTTCTTTTATTTATTTATTCAAAATTCTAAATAGTTTCAAATGAGGAAACAACAGAAATTAGTTTTCTATGCAACATAATGCAAACAGTCATTCATTCTACAACCAAAAACAAAAAAATAAGAAAAAAACATACTTTTACACTTTTCACATGTTAAATTGGATTTTAGACACCTTTTTAGCCACAGCTGAATCAGTAACTACAGTCAAACATCACTTGCTTGTTTATCCTGCATCAATATATACTTTAAAAGGACAAATATTGCTGTTATCAAAGCAAAGATCTGCCAGAGGAGTGTGTGATTAGCAAATAACAGAAGTTCTACAAAATGTATGGTCTTTATTTTCTTATTTTTAAAACACTGCAGAACTGGGACGTCCAAATGTAAATTAAATAAGATTCAGTGGTTCCAAAAATTCACTAATTTCTTTACATTTTCCCCCAAACCAGTTCTGATATGTTTGGGACATGTTTCCTGTTAGGGAGCATTCGCTGTTGGCCGGTCAATGGATCAGTCCAGGGAACAGTTAAGGTGAAACAATTCACAGCTTCAGTGGATGCCGTTTGCTATCATAAAAAGCTTTTCCAACAGCACCAGGATTTCAGACTGCAAGAAAAGCACTCCAGGGTTCAGATAAAATAGCTGCACTAGAGTACAGTTCCAGAGTCCTACAATAATTTCACTCTGGCATGATCTGCTCCAGAAACTAGAATCTGGCACAATTAAGGTGTAAAGGTTTATTGTGGAAACAGCCTTAATAATAGGTAATGTTGAAATATTAACCATCTTGCCGTTGATTTCATAAAGCCAAACAATATGAAGGTAGAATTGAAATTTCTTTTTCCATCCATTTGGTGTAATGCACCACTGCTTTTGACACCAAAAGAGTCCCATCGTGTTATCATCCCAGTTGGTTGTTTCCTTAGGTCTGCGTGTTTTGGACCAAACCAGGAGTTCCAAAGGTTTAACCCTTGCAGTAACCTACAGAGGCTGTAATATTACTATCCCTCCTAACAGTGAAGCTGATTTAATGACATCAACATGGACAGACAGGTTGCTGATAGAGTTGTTTATCCCCAAAACCTTCTAACCAAACTGAAACTGGTAGCTACCAACATAGACCAGTCATGGACCTCTGGATAAAAGTTTTATGCTGAAAGGTTGAAGCAGTTGGAAACAGTAAGAAAACGATTGTTTGAGGGAATCAAGAAGCACCTTTCAAATTTAAGAAAACTGCCAAATGTCAGGTATGGTGGTGGCAGCATCACAATGGGGTTTTCTCTACTGCTAGAGGTACTAGTGGATTGCATATAGCTGATATAATACTAAAGGAAAAAAAAAATACTCAGAATAATTTCCATCTGGAAAAAGCCCCTAATTAACATGACATCAATGCTCAGGATGCCCAAATATAAAAACTCTTCCTGGAACAGTAACAGTCAAGAAAATATTTCTTTTCAAAATAAAAGCGTTTCAACTTAACTAAATTCAGTTTATTTAAAAAGCGCCAATTCACAAGACATGTCATCTCAAGGCATTTTACAGTTCACCAGATCATACAGTCAAATTGATTCACAGTTTCCTATCTAAATATTCTGCAAAAACATTTCTAAATTTGAGGCTCAAGAAGTTTGTGGTTGCTCCTGCTGAGCTTTGGCAACAAAGGAGACCACAGAGGGAAGAACCCGGATCACTGGGAACCCCTGCAGCTGATGATCTCAGGAGGGCAACACAAAACAGTTATTTAAATCTGCGTGTGGGGGGGAAAGAAAGGAGAGAAGGACATGACACTATGAAAGATTTAGAAGGACGGCCCTGAAAAGGGAAACTATTGTTTGTAATTACAGCTCTGAGTCAATTTAGAAGCTCCTACACCTGTTAACTGAACACATAGAGACACTCTCTAATCTCACAATGATCGTGTAAATCAAAGCGCCTCTTTTCTCTTTTAACAAAGATTCTCAATCCAATTTGCACACAAATGAAATCATTAATGCGTGCATCCCCCGAGATGTTTACCCCCCCAAAGTTATTAACTTATCTCTAAAAAACACACACTTCAAATCCTGCTGGAAATTAACCTTTTTTGTGTGTTTTGGGGGGGTGGGTCCCATTGCATTCATGATCAGTGTATTTTGGTGTATCTGTGAGATATAAATCCAAAGGCTTGTGAGGACAAATGGTGGCATATGCATGGTTGAAGATGTGTATGTTAAGGCAGCGGTATCAGCATACATGCAGGTATGCAAGGCTGCACAGGAGTCAATTAGGGGGACAAAAGAGAGGAAAACACAAGCGACATAAAGAGAAAGAGGGAAAGAGAAACTCCAGAGGGGAAAGAAAGCTTCAACTATGCTTGTCTCTCTTCGTTTCTCTTCACTGGTTTCACTCTGCTCGGCTCCCACACAGCAGGAATGTGCAGGTTACAACAATGGCAGAGTGTCTCTGTCCCATGTGATCAGAATTTGACTGCCTTCTGCTCAAAAGAACAGACTAAAGTATGTTAATTTTATCACTCTAGCAAAATTAAACAACTCATCTATTAGAGGTTTTATTTGTGCCACTCAAATGTCTACTTTTATCTGTCTGACAAAGGTCTTTTCCCTAAACAAGACAATAACCCTAAACAATAACAAGGTTTAGATGTGCTTATCTGACAACAAGACGTGTCATGACAGAAAAAGAGCACAGATACACAAATATATAAACAACCCAAGACTACAGTCCAACTAGAATATAGAAACAATGAAGTTAATGATTTAGCTGATGAAATGAGGAGGGATAATAATTTATGACTGATATAAAAATAAGAACTTTGAGTAAATAATACAATGCAGTGTTTATATTCAGAAAACACTTAGAAATTGAGCAATAATGCTAAAAGAATGTTGAATATCTTCATGTTTATTGTTTTGGTGCTACCATGACCATCAGGAAGTATAATAATTGAATGTTTTCATTTAATTTCAAACATTAAACCAATATTTCCACAAATAGAGGTTGTATAGTACTGTGTTGGACACTGATTTCTTCCAAAACAGCCAGTCAGAAACAGAAATAAATAGTTTTACTACATTTTTAAATTCAGCAGCCATATTGGATATTGGTCCAGCTCAGATACCTTTTATTTCACACTGGAAATCCAGAAAATTTCTGAGAACAATGAACACGCAGCATCAAGTGTAGGAAAACATAAAATCTGTTCAGTATGACACAGATACAGAGTCTCTATCATTTGTAATGTTTATTTGTGTATGTGTGTGTGTGTGTGTGTGTGTGGGGGGGGGGGGGGGGGGGGGTCATGTCCCCATTTCCCCTAGATTATTTTTCAGCCCATTTCTTCAGGCTCAGTGGTAAGAGCGTTTCAGAGTTTTCCGAGTGATTCTGTTTTCCTGATTGATGAACCACGGTTGGACTCCTGCTGGATTCTGCCTGTCTGTGTCTGTGCGTTTTTGTCTGAGCTGGTTCCTCGACGCACAGCACTCTGAACCTGTCCTCCAATGTGCGTTTCTGTCTCAGGAGGTTCTTCGATGCCCTGATGGATTCCTGAAACCCAGATCTGTTCGTTCCTGAGTGGATCGGAACCCCTTTCCAGACTGCGGACTCCTGGATTCCAGTACTACTCCAGTCTGATCTGAATCCCTGTCCTGGATTGGAGTCCTGCCTGCCTACTGGGGTTGCTGCACTGGAGACACCCTGGACGGCTCAGGGCCGCATCTCGTTGGCAGTGCATCGGCTAATCCTGTCTATCATTGAGAGGATGGACTGAACTGCTAAACCAGGTAAGTGACTCATTCTAATAATCATCTTCTGTTTAGAGGATCATGGTCACTTACCTGTGTTTCTCCCTAAACCAGAGTGTCAGTAATTGGGCGGAGCCCCGCCCCCCTCCTGCAGTCGCTACAGGTCCGCAGATCTTCAGAAATCAGTTTCTGTTTTGTTATGTTTTGTTTTTGTATTAATAAATGTTTTAAACTTTCCTACTGACTGTCTCACCTTGAATCCATCTGTCCATCTGTCCCATTTTTTGACATACTGCCTGCTGTCAGATCAAGGCTCTCTATCTTTTATTGTTCAGTCTGCATGTTGCTTGGGTGCAGATATATGTATCCTAATATATCAACATCTACAACAACTACATTCAGTTTTCCCATGGGATTAATAAAGCATCTGCTATTCGATCAAATATTTCTTGAGCAAAAAAACTTAGTTTTTTTAGGTTTAAAACAGCCTGTAATTATTTGGGTATGATGGCTAAAATAAGCTGCAGTTTCTCTGTTAGCACAAAACACTTCAAATCTGCTTTAAACGTTTTTACTTCTACCAAAAGCTTTGAATTAAAATGATTTCTGTATTTACTATAACATGCTTTACAGATTAATAATCTCAGGTATTATATAATTAGCTTTACTAATAGACTTTGAGCAGCACTTAAAAGCAGTTACAGTGAACAGTAGATAGTAACAGTGGAGGTTTAATACCCTGTCCTGACGTATACAGTTCTAATTGTATGGCTTGGTTTTCTAAGTTTTATGCTGAAAAGAAAATTTGTAAAAGTATTTCTTCTGCACCAATTTGTTCTTTTATATTCATGACATTTATTTGCATTCTTTAGGCATTTGAGTCTTTAAAATGCCTGAACTTGTACATAAAGTCTGTTTGCCAGCTTCATTTCTAAACATTATATCTGATGTTAGTATCCAAACAATTACTTAGTACTCAAGTACTGTACCGAATACTTTTTTAGTTTTACTTAAGTAATTTCTTGGGTGACAAATTTTTACTTCTACTTGAGGAAAACATGTTAAAGTAGTGCTACTGTACCTGAGCACAATTTTTCGGTACTCCACCCACCTATGACTGGCATCCCATGTATTCAGCACAAAGTCACTTATGGTATGTTTTCCTTGTTTTAAGGTCTTGCAATATTAAGAACCTTTTCTGCACATATATTTATTAGCTATTTCTCATGTGTATTCTTTAAAATATCTTTCCAATTTAGTCTTGGGTTCATTTTAGTTATAGTTTGGTTCTGTCTCTTCTCTCCTGCCTCCTGCTATCAGCTCCTGGTTCACAACAAACTTCATTAAAATGTATTTCCGTCAAACAGAAATACTTCTAATTGACACCATTTCCACACTCCCTAAAACGGATAACTTTCCTATGCCCATTGATTATTATTTTATCTCCTGCTCTCAAGTAAAGAGTCCTATTTTCCCTCCCTCAGTCCTCATTCTAGCTCTCTCCCCATCCATAGTTTGATCACTTTATGTCTTGACTTCTGTAATTCTCCTCTACTATCTCTCATAAAAATCCCTCTTTCTGCTTCAAATGGTTCAGTATCATCCCCCTAAGCCCCCTTCTTCCAACACATTACCCTCATTCTATGACAGTTACATTGGCTCCCCATCAAATTCAAAATCAAGTTTAAATTGCTTCTCCTTAATTTTAAGGCCATCCACAACCTTCCCCCATTTGTTTGTCAGAGCTTCTCCACATTCACATACCCTGTCTTGTCCATTCCCTTTTCCGTCTCCCCATCCTGTCTCAGCATCATGGGGGACAGAGCTTTCTCCTACTCGGCCCCTCAGCGCTGGAACCGGCCACCATCCAAAATTCACCATTCTACCATAGTTTAAATGACGCCTCAAAACATATCTTTTTAAAATTGCTCCATCAATTGCTTAATACCAGAGTCTATTGCTGTGCTTTGTTGACGTATTGTTCTTTTGCAGTTTTTTTTTTACGTTTTTTCTAAAAGATCTTGTGCAGAGTTCTTGAGAGTTTTTTTGGAAGGCGCTTTTACATTAAAACGTTTTTTTTCCCCCAGCTTTTTTATTGTCATTACACTGTCACAAGTACAGAGAAACGAAATTAACTCGGTGCATTTAACCCCTTCCGCTGCCATTGTGCGGTGCCTTCGGAGCAGTGTGGGGTTAAGGGTCTTTGCTCAGGGACCCACAGTGACAGTCTGTGGGAGTGGGGCTTGAACTTGGAACCTCAGGATTCCCAGCTCTATGCCCTAACCACTAGGCCGCCATTCTCCCAGTGCGTTATTGATATTATCCATCCTGTTTTGTTTATCTTAGATCATCCCCAGTATATTTGTTTGGTTTCAGTAATGCTTTTGCTTTCACCTTTGGCCACTAATCAATGTTATTAATTCCATTTTCATGAAAATGACTCCCCCTCTTTTTATTTCTCACTCTATCTATTCTCCTCTGGTTCATTCATTCCTTAAAGGTGAATACTGTTTTCCAGGCTAAGCTTGTCCATGCCTGTTTCTGCCTCATCCCATGCTGTAAATCATTACCTCAAACAAACTCTTGTAATTATGGGATGCTTCTGCCTGCCTGTCCGCATTTGGATCTGTCCAAAGAACTCCTCTCGACTTATCATAAAATGTAATCTATTATATTTTTCACTTTCATGTTTACATTCTTTAGGGCATTGTGAATTTATACAGAAATGTAGACATGATCATTCTTGCATGCCTGGACTTTTACATCAGATAAGAAAAAGTGAATGATCTATTCATATTCTCCATTAGCCTTAATGATTACGTATTGCACTCATTCCTTCTGAGGAGATTTATTCTGCTTCTACTGCTTCACTTTAACAGATCCGGAACAAACTCAGTGACACAATGAAAAGCCTGCTCAGTTCACAGCAGAATATTTGCATGATGGCTGCAGTTTGCATGTAAAAAGAAGGAGCTTGCACGTACAGCACAGAGACTATTTTCTTATCTTCTGCATTTCTTCGAGAACCAAAATTTTCCAATGTGGGTTTTATTCATGTGCCAATGCAAGGAAATATTGATGAACCTCTAGTTATCATTCATCACACGGCTAAAGTTATTGAAATGCTACTGATGTCAGTAACTGATGATCAATGGGTTGGAAAACTTCAAAGAAAAGTTCAGATACTTCTAGATAGAAAAACATAGAGGGGAATTTATAAATCCTGAAGAAATAAAGGGATATTTAATTTGAATTTGCTTTTATTTAGCAATTGCTTTTATTTAGCAATGCTTAACCACCTGTTTCCAAAGGGCAAAAAAATACTAAGCTTAGCCAGCAAGTTGCTAAAATTGTATTTCTACCTTAAAGTTACCAACATCTACAGTGGAAGTAATTATCAAAACACCTAAAATACTTCAAATAAGGTGCACACAAAAACAAACAAAACATGCACTGTATATTTTGGAGATGCACACAATAGAAATATGTCTAAAGAAGGAAAGAAAAGTGTCAAAGCTATCTGCAGCAAAGAGTTACAACTTTCACTCCCCATAACAACCATTTAATAAAATCAGCAAACTGCTTTTTAGGCCAGATATAAACATGTGGGGCTTGCTAGATTCTAGCTGTACTATAACTGAGATAGTGTTTTGGTCTGATGAGCCACGACTGACAAAGGATCTCAATAACCACCCGATACTGTCCTCTAACTACAGCGAAGGTTCTGGGGGCCTGTTCTTCTTTAAAAGTACCGGGATCATTGTTAAACTCCATGGACTCAGAAGGTCTTCAGAGCAGGATGTTTAAATTAAAGACTGATGGTTTCTGCCAGTATCCTACTTATCTAAATAATAATAGATAAAGTAAAATGTGTTTTCGTTTTATGTTATATTTTATTTTTTTCAACTAAACATATGCACTTTAATTTAGAGACCTTTTTCCTAAATCTTTAATTGTGAGATTATGCTGCTGTGATAAAACAATTAATATTTAAGGACAACATGTTTTGTATTATTATGTCATGTTAACTGATCAGTATAGTGTGATGATTTTTGTCTTGATGCCTCACATCTGAGTCAAATTAACGCCACCATGGAGTTGAGAAATAACATGAAAAAGGGTCAGGAGTTCTTTTTTATTATCTGTATTTACAAACAGATCAATTTTCTCAGATCAAATCATTTTTTATAAAAGGTTAAATTCAAATTATGTCTGGAAATAGTAAACTGTAAACTTGCTTTTAATGCCTCTCCTCAGCATTTGATAATGGAAAATATGCCTCATATCTATGCAAAGCAGGCAGATATATATCAGTTATGTAGAAAAAACAGTAATGCTTTCTTTTACAGTACATCAATAACCATGTAATAACATGGTAATAACATAGCAAGCCACACTATATTACTTGGTAACAAGGTAAACTTTATTTGGTAATTACCCCAAAATTAAGGTATATCATTTAAAAGTAATTACCCGCATGTTATCATGATACTGTATGTTACTATGTAACAATGGAGACTTTTGGTGGCTAAATACTATTATGTTACCACATAACAGTTTCTATTATTGGCGACCACCTACTTATGTTCAACTAACTAAAGCATTATAAAACTGAAATCAAGTTGATTGGCTTGCTTTCTTCTAGGTTATATGTCAAGTAAAAAATTGCATTTTACTAGATAATAACACATACATCTATTGCTGTCAGAGAAATGAAAGAGTTTCCTGGTAATAACTGTTTGAAATCCAAGAAGTCTAACTTTACATTGCCTGCCTGAAATTTGAAGCACAGCACTTACCAAAATTCTCTATTATTTTCTTGCTACCTAGTAATATAGTGTAACTTGCTTTCTTATTACCATGTTTTTACATGGTTATTGATGTACTGCAAAAGAAAGCATTACAGAAAAAACAAGAGCAGGTCAAGATAAAACGTCCTCACACATTTTTGGCTGAACATCCACTTCAGACACGAAACCAAATAGCAAGAGCTTTAACTCTTGCCAGAAAAATCACAGGCTCCTACTGGGTAATGTTTGACTTCATTCACTTCATCTGAATACATTTTCTATGGAAACTGTGATGACGTCTACAGAAACGAGGAGCAAATTTTAACCAAATGTCTAGGAAATAAAAGGTGGCAATGTTTAAATGTTCTTTCCCCACCTACCTTACTGCAAATATATTTAAAAGATCTTTTATTATCTTTAGATTTAACTCCAGCGAATCTGATCAGTTATCCTGATAAACAGTTCTAAAGCTTTCTATAGGTCATAAAAAAAAAGATAGCTTTTTAACTTAAGCTGATTTTATTTAATTTATTAATTTTCAGTCCAGCCCTTAAAGCTAAGCTTGGCAGCAAATTGTAAAGCATCTGATCTGCAAACTAGGGAGAATGAAGGAGACCTATCCTATCTTAAAGTGCAAATAAAAGCAGTTTTGAAGCTAATCAGTTAAAATGAAAAAATAGCGAATATTTTCTGTAAAATTTGCAAATAAAATAAAAAGATTTGAAGTAGTACATATTTAAAGCTGCCATTTTTTTCTGTGTCTCTGGAAAACAGAAAAAATCATCAGCAGTTCCTAAAATAGTAGGCAAAGTAGGCCAATATTTGACCTTACATGTAAACTTTCTTTTAGTTTCTTTTTTACCCAAACATTTATTAATTTCCTAAGCTCTTAAAAGGAACACCCCACCAACACGGAAATATGTTGGTGGTGGTGTGATGGTCTGGGGCTGGTGTGACACGTGATAACCGGGATGACTTGCTGTACTTGTCTGACCATCAGTTCATGATCTTAAGCTCATCTACATTTGTTGCATTTGTTGTATATAAATCACACTAGCAAATTTAACAATGAATAGCTAAAAAAAGATACCTTTCAGATAGCTTAGTCAAAGTCTTGCGATTGTTTCTGCAGAGTGAGCCAGCGATTACTTCTTCCTATAGGACCAGGTCTGTTTGGATAGCTTATTCCCATAATTAAATTTTTTGTATAGAGTTGACTTATATCAGTCTTTGATTGAAAGCTGATGGATGATCTGAATAATTGGCAAAAAAAAACTGAAATTGTAAGAAGGCAAACTACAAGTGATCAATTAAATAACTAAGGGGGACACTTTTATTCTGCATCTGCATATATAAAGAAAATGATACCTTTTTAGAGGGTTTCAGAACCCCAAGACACTTTGATTCCTTCTTCCAACCTGCCTGCTTCTCATGATTTATTTGTTTCTGCTCAACAGCATCTAATTTAGCACTTTCATGTCAGCTTGCTTTGTTCGACATTATTGTTTAAAGCAGAGCTAATACCCTCAGAGACAGAGCTTTAAGAAATCACTGATGTTATGAAGTCTTTGAACTTGTCTAATCTCAGCTTTAAAAAAAAAAAAAAAGCCAGACTGGGGGCTGTCTGTCCCCCTGGGGGTCAAAAAACATCAGCTGCATATTAGATCACAGATTTCCAGGAAGCAACTAAAAAATGTAATAGATTAACATCCAAAACCAGACAAAAAATAAATAAATAAAGGGAAAATAACAACAATACAGACTCACAACAGCTTAAGGAGGATGAAACACGGCAGCCAGTCCTGACAAAACAAATACAACACAACGAATTACAACCATGCTCTCATTCATAAGCAAATGCACATATTTCCCTGAAGAGATTAGAGGGGGAAAGAACAAGCGAGGCAGGGCAGGGGACAGAGAGAGCTCACCTTTCCTCATAATGACTGCGCTCACCTGTTGATCCCCTCACCTGGGGCAGGGGGATCACTCTCCCTCCCCCCCCTCTTCCCTCCATCTCCCTCTGCCTCCCAGAGATGGCCAGATAAAGCCATCCTTTCAGCTGAGGCAGCCATAGTACATCTCTGCACCGCCCGCCCCACGGCGCGGCCCTGAAACCGATACAGGTAGGCTTTCTCATGGAGAACTTTCTCACACTCGCACCTGCCAATCACACACCTCCCAGGAGAGCAGAGCGGGAGGATAAAGCTGGAAGCTCACGCAGCATGCATCCAGCACACTCAAATGTAAACTGTACACAGATAAGGGAAGATAATTGGCTCTGGGACAGTTAGTCTCGCAGGTAAATGGGCTGATACCAATCACAGAGAGGAAACCTAAGCCAGTCCTGTGTTACATCCATGCGTGCAGGTGTATTAAGGGGAATGTGTGGGGAAAAGAAGCTTTATCCTCATCAACTAAATCAAACAGTTTTAGTACAGAGACTCTGAGACGCGTCTGGAGGAGTAATGGAAACATGTTGCCTCTGGATCTGAAACCACATCACACAGATCCTTACAACAAACAATGATTAGAGCTTAAAGGGCAGGAAAAAAAGTGTTTTGCAGCGAACATGAATTGTAAGTAAATAAGATATGTGAGACATAGACTGTGCCACACAGTGCCTATTCCACGATCTTTTAACCCCCCTCTCTGTTTATTGCTCGGGTATTGTTGTGCTGATTAGTTTTTGGCAGAGATCCACCTTAAAAACACCAGCAAGGATAGTTAGCGTTCAGCAAAGAAGCAGGAGCTTATGCACTGAATTTATTAGACTAATTGTGCTAATAAAGGGCAGATAGAGAAAATGATATGTCCACAAAAAAGAAAGGTAAAACAAGGAGTGGTATACCTCAAGCGAGAAGATGCCATGTCCTAACAGGTTTAAATGAGGAGGTTGCTGCAGTGTAGTGCGTAAGAGAGAAGACTTCTATGGGGTACACACAGCCAGATTAGAGAGAGAGTACACACTTTGAAGTGGTAAATATAAAAAAAAACTTCCCATGGCTATGACTGTGACTGCAAGGAAGTTAGATCCAAGTGGACACAACTCCCTGACCAATTTACAGCCATTCTGATCACTGACTACATACAAAATGGCTGAATTTTATCCCCTCGCTGCTGTTCCTTCACCTATCAGGAGGTCTGCAGAAACAGCTCTATCATATGAAAGATAATCCAGGCTGCTGCGCTGCTTCATGACAGACTTTAGCCTTCTGGACGTCATTATGCAACAGAATCGCTCTTGGACAGTACTGGTCAAATTGGTACCACAGCTTTCCAAAAAATAACTACAAAAGATGCAAGTCACATTAATGTAGCAAACAGTTAAAGCTCTCGATTAGACAAACCAAAACACATGAAGCTGTTCAAATTTGCATGCATGACACAGGATCAGCTGAAAGCAATGCATTTCTGTTCATGTCTAGATCCATTTGTCGGTTAAATATCCATAACTCTACAACGTTCACTGTTGTTTTGGAGCTAGTTTTGGATGCTGCACTCCCGAAAATCACCTCACTTCTGGATAATTGATGCTAATATGAATTACTTATGTTTCAGGTCATGGGAATTGTCTCATGGTATGTTTTGTAGAAGAGTTTAAACTAATTATAGTACTGACTCATTTAACATTAGCTGCTAAAGAACCATTTATTTCTTTAATTCACTGTGGCTGTATTTGGTTTTTGTTGTTTTTTTTTTTACTTATAAAAGGGGAAGAAATAAGAAAACAGAGGGAAGAAAGCACACTTAAACCTTTGAACTGCTCTCGTGTGCTTTCAATTACTCTTTCATTCAAGAAGGATGTCAAGTCCAGCAGCCCTAAGCATGCCGTTCAAAAGCTACCAGAGGAGAAAATGTAAAAAGATAAGAATACAACATTTGAATGAGTGGAAGGCTGACAGAGAACAGACAACATAATGTAAAGAGGCTAGTGGAAGGACAATATCAGCGAGAAATTATTATCTAATTACACAAATAATATAGCCTGACGTAGTCCGACTCAATTCTAGTCAGAATATGAGTCTGATACTGCTCCATAGAGCTGTGATTATGGGGCGTGTTTCGAACGAACCAGGAAAAAAAATGCCTCTGCACTCAATTGGATAGACCTACAACCAATAAGAGCAACGGAGTGCGTGACGTATCTTAAGCGAGGCATAGTTGTTGTCCACAAAAATCAAAGCGTGCAGTTTCACGCCTAGAATAAGAAGATGAGACTTGATCGCGTTTCTCTGTTCCTCTTTTAAAATTAATTTGCTGTCGATATCTTCTAGAATAGACCTAATAGCAGAATCTACTCACCCAAACTCTCCAGCGGCAGCCATTATTGTTGTCACCCAAGCGCGCTTTGGTCACGTGGTTGATAACGTTACTCTTGATCATCTGTCCATCATCGTATAAAGCCCGCCCTGACAATTTGATTGGATCGCCTGACAGTGGGCTTTAATACTCGCGCTACTATGGAGCAGAGCCAGACCGAACTTCCCCGAACTCAAACCTTGTGGGCGGGACTAAGTTCGGACTGGCACCCAGGCTACAAATAATATCCTTTAATACATTAAAAACACTAAATTCAAATGTTGAGATTGGGGGGGGGGGTCAAAAATAATCTTTATAAATGAATATATGTACAATAATCGTGGTTAAAGTGTACTTATGCTATATGTGACAAACTTATACTGGCATAACTAAATGTTATTCGACCAAAACGTTTCTGAAATGATTATGGAAAAAAAACCTCTTCTTTGATTCTTATATTAACAAATAATTATTTTCTCAATAATCAATAGAAAAGCTCTTATTGACTTCCGACCAGCTTCCTGTGTGTTTCCACTTTTATTTTGACCATTTCTGTTTGGTGAGGAGCTGCAAGTCTAAAGGATTAGAAAGTCTCATTACCATCACCATAACGCTGCCTGCACAGATTATTTCTTAAATTTAAGTCTAGCTGCTGGCTGGGTTCAAAACCTTGATCAAATCTAGAGGGTTTCAACAAGAATTTGGCACTAAAATATTTCAGATTTTTGGCTTTAAGTGTATCAATGTGAAGGTTTAAAAAATAGTAAACTGAGCACAGCTGCTGTAAAACAGCATCCGAACAGTTCGATATGGTTTGATGATAATTTAATCTTTAATTTGCATCTATTTTCACTCATCTGCATGTAGAATTTGAGTGGCATACAGATCAGGAGGTTTATTTTGTTAGATTTGATGTTATCATTTAAATGCACTGATGAGGCACTCAGAAACGGAGGTCATTACCACACGAGGCTTTCAGCAGATGACAGCTGAGGGCTTCCAAGGATAAATTAAAGCTCAATATGAAAGGCAGATGAGGCTACCAACGAAGGCACCGTTTTAAATGTGACACATATACTGACTTTAACATCCGAGCTTGGATATATAGGATTATTTTTTTAATTAAAAAAAAAACAGCAGCAACAAAAATCCCTGAAATTACAAAGATCATTCAGACTCTTTACTACATGTGCAGATGGGGAAACAAACAGTCTAATAAAAGCCCGTCTATAAAAGTGTGTCTGTGTATAAATGAAGGTTTTCTTTTTCCAGGGAAACTGATTTCTGCATTGTTGAAAGACCTTGTTTCCTAGCAGAAAGTGTCTCCCATTAAATATCTAATGTTTAACTGAAATAAGGGAGCTGTCTGCTCCACATGTGATGAAAGCTGCTATAATGGCTCCCAGTAATAGAAAAGCAACATCATCTGAACTCTGACAGCGAGGGGTTATCATCACTCCAATCTAGGCTTGGTTTGAGAGGATTGTATTATACTTGAAGCTTACCCTGTTCCCTTGGTAACCATACTGGTAACAAGCACTTCCCCCAGTACTTACAGGCCAGGCATATTTGAAGGGAATGGAAATGTGTCCGTGAGTCCCATCCTCTCTTCCTCCCCCGCCTCCTCCTCCTGCATCGTGTCCTCGGTGACGGGGCGAATGGGAGTTTCCACCCAGAACACCCGTAGTGCCTGACCCAAAGGTGCAGGCTCCTGTGGCGACCACTCGAGCCTGATACTCCTTTAGGCAGGCGTAGAAAAAGGTGTCACACTGGTCCCGGGCAGAGCAGTGCTGTCCCCCGCTGGCCTGCAGGTCGCAGCAGTTTCCGGTTTGCAGGAATCCGTGTGGGTTGTGGAAGTGACGGATTTGAAGTTCGAACATCCCAGCAGAGCACACGGCCTGAGGGAAGAGAGGGCGGAAAAAAGGGTGTTAACGAGGGGGGATTTCAGCTGAACAACATGCAAATTCTCACAAGCGTTTGCAATATTGCAGGAAAAGTTTGTTTCTAAGCACTTTTAGTTAACTTTTAACTCCTTTAGTCAGAAAGCTGACTAAAATCTTTGAGGCATTTTTTTTTGTCTAGCCTTTGACTCATTTATTGGTGAGGTTGCACAGCTCCTAGAGAGGTTCAACAAAGCAGGATCCCCTGCTGAGAACCTTTGCTGTGCATGCTCACTAATCACAAACTGAGCCACCGCTGCCGCTGCTTCAGCTCCTGCTGAGCTTTTGCATCCCAAAGATGTTTGACACCATTAGAAAACTGGGGCACTGTGTTGTCATATAGAGAAATATGCTGCTACTCTTTACCTCGCACACATTTAACACGCATTGAACTTTTCCGTATATTGTGACGTAACAACTGCAAATCTGAAAGTATTATTAGGATTTTTCAATGATAGACCAATTTAATATGGAATGATTAAGTGCAAGGAAATCATTTCTAGACAAAACTTCTTCTCATTTTATTCACATTTTTGAGCAGCACTCTTCTTTGGGACATTGTTTGATACTTGAAATCTGCTTTAAACATCTCAACTTATTCCTCAAATGGTTTGCAGTGTTCCTCCTTCATCGTAATATCATTTGTTCACTGAAGTTTTCTTACAAACCTCAGAGGCCTTGAGAGAACATTCAGAAGGTATTTGTACTGGATTATTTAGGGGTATTAGAGCAATCGAGAGAATAGATGTAAGGAAAAATGTTTGTGATTTGTATTGGTAAAAGGGAAAAGTTGGGAGCCCATGTATAATTTATCACTTGCCTCTGCTGTTCTCCACGTTTCACTCTTCTAACCTCACTGTGTTACTAGAAACCAGCCCTTAGACAGCCGGAGAGAGAAGTAAAGCAGAAGAAAATAAAAAGAGGGATACGACTTTGATTCCCACAACTCTGTCTGACCTCTTCTGAAGAAAAAACAAACTTTTCCATCTAAATTATGAACAGACACATCAACACTCTTGCCATATAATCCCCCAACTGTTTATCTCTCCACTTCCTTTTGTTTCCCATGTCCCCTTTTTTCTCTCTTCTATGTGTGGACACCACTCCCTTCGTTTTCTTCCCTGATGTTCTCGTCCCCAGGGGGAACATGGGATTCTTCTCCTCCTCCTCCTGCTCACTTCTTTCACAATGCAAAGCTGTGATGTTCCTGTCATTTCTCTCCCGACCGCGACAACTGGCTCCTTGGTTTTTTTGTCTGTCATCTATTTTATTCTCAGTGTTGCCTCCTTGTTTATTGACAAAGAGGGGATAAGCACACAGCTATACACATATGCTGGAGCTAATAAGACCCCCTGAGATTCCCAGAGCAGAAGGGTCAGGTATGTGCGCGTAAGCAAGCGAAGGTGTGTGCTTCTTCTTCTTTTCTTTTTTCCATTTTAGCATTTATAAAAATAAACCCACCATAATCTCAGTTTGCCTGAATGGTCCACTGAGGCTGTGTAACTCAGATAATCAGGGCTATAAATCCACAGAGCTGCTGTGAACACAAGCATGAACCAGCAAAGAACCTATATGCAGCACACTCCCGAGCTGAGCCGAAACTAGCCTATTGTTAATGACTGAGTGTCCCCCCGCTGCACCCTGTCCCTTGGGGGGTTGGGGGGTGGGGGTAAAGATAGAGGGGGGGGGGGTGGACTTGTCTACATCAAAAGGCTTGCGGAGATACAGTGGCGCTCATCACTCCACATCCTCCTTTCTTCCTCTCCTCCGCTCGCTGCCGGAGCCATTCTCTGCATACCAGCATTTCAGCGCTCAGTCAGGACAGAGACAGGGAGGCAGAGGGGTCTGAGCAGAGGCCCGGGATACTCAGCAGGAGACCCTCGGCACGTAAAGGCTGAGAGTAGCACAAAAAAATGTATTCCTAACAGATTTTACAGCTGAGTAATGGAACTTCATTTGACTATTAAAGGCAGAGGAGAGTGTTTACAGTATGAAGGAAGAAGGAAACCGTTAACTTAAGATGCTTTTTTTAAGATTCATGTCATGATTTAGAAAGAAAAAAGCTACCTTCTCAGTATTCCATCCATTAGGTGTTCATACCCCTACACTGTTTAGCAATTTTTCCCCTTACGGTCAGAAAAATCTATTTATCTGGATTTTATGCAGGAGATCCACATATAGTGAACAAAGCGCAAAAAGTGAAGAATGATGGTAGAAAATGATCCCCCCCATTTTATAAACAGCTCCCAGAGAAGCACACTACAGCATGTGTTTGCATTCTGCAGTAAGGCACAGGATGTGTTGGTGACATCTTTGCATAACTACAGATCGGAATTTCTGACCATTTTTCTTTGCAAAATAGCTCAAGCTCAATCAGATCAGATGCTTCTGTTTCATAGATGCTGAGGAGCATGAAATGCAAAGCCGTGCAGTCAGCAGGTTCTACCACCTGAGCTGTGAATCGCTGCATCTCCTCCAGAGTAACCATGGTCCTTTGGTCGACTTTCTGATAAGTGAAATGTCCATGGTATGATTTCTTCAAGCCTAACTACAGCTCATTGTTCACTTGTCTAAACAAGACCTCCTAGGAACGCCTACTGCTTGCTCAGAATATTTCTGTGAGGCTTCTGACTAAGTTCTCCAAGTTTTCACATGTTACAGCTTTGTTATTTCCATTGCAAGCACTTCAAAACACACCAAAGCCCTCTTTAAAATCCTGGTTTTCATTTATAAAGCTTTGCAAACTTATAAGGACTCCTGCTGTATCATCAGGACCTGTTAGCTCATAAAAGGCTATACAGCCAAAGGGCCAGAGGATTGTCAAGTGTCCCCACACTCTGGGAGCCTCTGAGCTTCATATCTGTGGTTGTTGTCTAAGATGCAGCTTAAATCTCATCCTTTAAATGACTCTTTTTGGTAATGTTTGGGTTGTATTGTTTGCTTTTAAGATTTCTTTTTTTTCCATTTCTTCTTGTAAAGAATTTTGCCTTTAAAGCTGCTTTTAAATAAAACTTTACAGTTTGCCTCTCTTTGTAGAAAGTTTCTCTCTTCATTTAGTTCAGTTTTTTCAACTGATTACTTCTTAACAGTTAATGAGATGAAATTTAAGAGAAAAAAAGGAGAGAAAAAAAGGCAGCTTTTCAGATTTCACCTCTCTTTCTCCTGAATATTACAATAATCTCCTTGTTTAGTTTAAAAATTTTTCATTTTCTAAATGTTTTCCCTTATATTCAAAGGAGCAATAATTGTCTGATAATTACAATTTGGGAGAAATGAACAGTCAACATGAGCCTCATTCATGTCTTTTGTTTGTGCGATTTACAACAGATGAACTTCAAAGATGTGCAATAAAGGGAGCACTAATCTCATCTCAAGCTTATTCTGCAAACCATAATTACACAGCATGGTAGTTCGTCTAAGCTCTACATTAAAAGCATAATGCAGGGAAGACGAGACTAAAGGGACTGCTTGCCTGGTGGATCATACAGTAAGTTCCAACTCTCCCCTCTCTCCACTGCGTTACATAGGGGCATGGATAGCTGCAGAGGACCCTGACTCTGCAGTGCAGTCAGGAAGAAGAAGATGTGTGTTGTTGCTCAGCTGTGAGGGGGGCTGCAGAGGTGCAGAGCTGCCCCCCATGTTCAACATTCACACGCCACAGAGTTCATTCGCCCGTGGCCCTTTGCTCCACACACCCAGGAGCACAGATGCTGTTTGTGAGCTCAGTGTTTGGAGCAAAATTTAAAAAAAGAAAAAATCTGCACAGACTAACACAGAAGAGAACCTCTCTGCTTGGTGGGTCCTGTCACACATCACAGCCATTCTGTCAGCTCACAGCGTAAAAGGTGCAAAGATAATCAGTGTTTTCTTGAGTTTTTTTCTTCTCTCAGAGGCATTTTCCTGGCAGTTGTTTTATGCTATCCAGATTGCAAAACAACCAAGCAAAAATGTCTGCACATACAGCCTTGCAAAGGTATTCCCATCGCTTGATGGTTTACACTTCTGCCACATTACCATGTTCAATGTACTTTATTGCTGAGAAAAATAGAGCATAGTGATGAAATGGAAGAAAAAATGATGCATGTCATGTATTATACATACATTTGAGGAATTCATATACATGCTGGTCTTTAAATCTGTTTTTTCAGCTCATAAAAATAGTTTGATTCATCACTCATCCCTCTAGCTATGACCAGCTTTCTAATCCCTGCTAAAAAACAAGCATGGTTGCACAGCATGATTCCTCTACCACCATGTTTCGATGTGAGGCTGTTGAGTTAAGGGTTGTGTCCAGTGTTCTTTTATATATATATATATATATATATATATATATATATATATATATATATATATATATATATATATATATATATATATATATATATACAGCTTATAGTGTTTAATTTTGGCATAACTTTACTAAAGGAAATGGTTTTATTTCTGTCCTCTGTCTTATAGTAAACTAGATAAATAAGTAAATGATCATTTTCCCACAGACTCTCCCACCTGGGCTGTGGCTCTATCCAGCTGCTCCAAAGTTACTTTGAGCCTCTCTGAGTGATGTACTCCTTACCTGATCATGATTAAGCAGATTTGTAGCTTTTTATGTTGCATTTGAACAGATCCATCAGAGATTGTAAAACTTTTTATGTGTTTTTGTTTTAAGCCAACTTGCTTTAAACCTTTCCACGTTCTCCTCTCTAAGTGGCCTACTTCTTTCCTTAGTCTGCATAATGCCAATTTCTCTCTAACAAACCTCTGAGAACTTCAGATATTAAAACATTTTATTATCCTTACACCTCACAAGGATGCTCTAAAGGAAATAGAAAAATAGGCCATATGTAGCTATGACATGCAAAGAAAAAAAAAAACAGTGTAAAGATCTGTGATTTGCACTTTTGCACAATTCATGTGCAGAAAAACCCTCCATGCAAGTTGAGAGCTCCTTTATGAAGCAGTGAGGTGAACACCAGAGGAGGTGTGGTGGGTAATTAAGGTGGTATTATCTATAGTCCACTGAACAGCAGAAATTTATCAAATTACATCAGACGAAAAAAGCAGTTTATTTGGTGCAGATATATTTTTATAGAATGGTTTGTATTTTAAAATTCATATACTATGTTAACAACGCTAAACAAATAAAATAGTCGCTTTAATTCCTGTGGAAGATGTGTGTTTGTGGTCTGATAGACGCCTTTTTATCTCTGATCTTATTTCTAATAACAATGATCACGCCCGGCCTCTGCTGCCTTGGATAACAGAGAGCAGCGGGCTGAAACAACAGGTGGGCGCATCGCCATGGGAGCAGAAAGAGGGCAGCACAAGGCGGGGAAAGCTCCTGGTGCGTGGACTTTAATAGTGGCTGTATATTTAAGACTGGACAACATTTCAGTCTGAGGGTTTAAGGGCATGCCGCCCGAAATAGACCTTAATCGTTTGCTTACCTGAGGTTGCACCGTCAGGACAGCGAGAAGAACCACAGTCCGCTGCAGGTGAAGGTGCGTCCTTCTGATCCTTTCGCCCCCATTCCCAGGGTCCATCAGTGTTATCTTGTGCGCTTTTGTGCTCTCCATCCCTGCGGTCATGGATATCTGGAACCGCGCTCTGCGCTCCAGCGGTGATGGCAACCTCCCCTGCTACCTCTCCTCCCTTTCTCCTACTCCTCCTCTTCTTTGCGCGCAGGTCTCCTCTTGGACTCAAACCCTCAAACTCAAGGCAACCTCATCCCGTCTAGAACATTGGAACCCGCTCTGCGCCTTAACAAACCCACCAGCCCCAAATATGCGCACACCTCATCAACTTCTCTCTGGATTTCTGGATTCACACTCTTTGTGCCAACACACTCCTATTGCTCTATATTCCTGTCACCGCCGACGTTAAGAGGATTTCACGTCCAATCTGCCTGCTCACTTGACTTGAACTCTCATCCCAATTAGACGGCACACTCTCTATTCATCTCCCCGTCTGGCTCAGGCTTTATCCATCGGAAGAAAAAAGGCAAAAGAAGCTGTTTCTGCAGGGAGAAATGTTCAGCCAGTGTGTGCAATGTGTAAAAGTTGCATCTCTGTGGCTAAATGGTTTCTCTCTCTGGACAGTCCTCATGGAAACCACTGCATGGCTGGATAGTGAACTCGATCTGAGGAGGGCAGAGTCAGTGTGGGAAACAATGAGAGGGAGAGGGAGAGAGGGAGAGGGAGGGAGAGAGAGGGAGGGTGTGTCCGGCAGGGAATATCCCTCAGGTCTCCAGTGCGCATCAAGCGCTCCGCTCCTTCTCCTCGACCTGCAGTCTCCTTTATTCTTTTTGTCACCTTTACTCATGGGATTGTCCCAGCCCATATCCACTTCAGTTTCCATTCAATCCTTTGTGTTACCTGCCTTCTGTTCTCCAGTTTTACTCCAAAGCTTCACCGGACACATAAACTGTTTTCAAAGCTCGATATGAAATTGGATGGGCTCTGAAAAGGAGAAAAAAACACATTCTTCAGACCTCTAAGCTGAACCTCCTTTATGACCCTGATTGTTTACAAAGAAACAAAACAAATACAAACAAACACAAAAGTTAACATATTTACTCCAAGTTCAGGATTTTTTAATGTGTACAATGGTTTTCCACTCTAGGTGCCATGTCTACAAAAAGAAAGGAATGAATAATTCCACAATGTCCCACTTTCACAGAAGCCTTAAATATTCAGACACCTTTTCTTAACATCTCCACGTTTTGTCACAAGCTCATCTCTAGACTATCATCTCTCCTTTCCTTCCTTCCTTCCTTCCTTCCTTCCTTCCTTCCTTCCTTCCTTCTTCCCCTTATGTCCGTCCTTTCCTCTCTGTTTCCATTTGATCCTTCCTTCCTTCCTTCCTTAATTAAATGCATCTTTCCCTCCCTTCCTTTCCTCCTCTTCATTCCTTCCGTCCTTCCTTCCTTATGTCCTTCTTCTATCCTTCCCTTATGTCTTTCTTCCTTCCTTCCTTCCTTCCTTCCTTCCTTCCTTCCTTCCAAAGGTAAAGGTTGTAATTGGTAAATCAAGAACTTTCTTATTTGTTTCTTTACAGCAACCAGATGCAACCCCTTGTCCAAAATTTAGGCTAACTAGAACTGGACTTTTGTACTATTCTAAATTTTTAATTCATAAAACTTTAATTCTATCAATAAAATGAAGAAAGAGCATGCATAAACAAATGATTCTGAAGGTTATTTAAAACAATTTTGTGACTTGGACGTGAGAAGTTGGGACTCCAGTAAACCTGCTATTATTCATAATATTACATTGAATCCAGAAAAATATATATTATATATCTTCTTTTTTTGTACATTTTATTCTTCTGGCAATATACCTTTAGAAAATACATTGAAATTAGGGTGATCTATATCATGCATGACTAAGTAGGTTAGTCTGGCCTGTGTTACATTCTGACACACTAAACTGAATGTTTTAAAGGCAGTGATTTCTTAAATCTTTGGCCTTTTAGAATTAAGACCATGCATACTACTACTTCAGTAAGGACAGTCAAACTCCACCTGCAGCATTATTTCCTCTCAACATGGCCCTCACATGTGGGCATGGTGATTAAACTTGTTCCGACAGCTGCAGCTGTATCCTGCTGTTTGCATGCAGCTGCTCAACGACGCCACCGTCCTCCCCATAGCCGGCTGAGCGCATAAATATAAAAGGGAGTTGTGGAGTGTGAAGGCATCTTTTGAACATTGGCACTCGTCACATGGCATATTTTCCACATCTGACCTCCAGTGTGTGCGTCTTCTTGGATTCAAGGCCCCCACACAATGTTCCTTCTTCATCGGAGGGCCATCTAATGAGATTCTGCCGCCCTCACCCCGCCTTCATCTTAAGGTCTATCACGGGGTTGTTGCTCAAGAAACTTCCCTAACAACCGCTGGTGTTTCCGCGGCTGGCGCTGCAGTGACCCCATGAGCGGAACAGAGCCCTGTTGAGGGGAAGATCGTTGATTTGCAAGTGGAAAGCAGGGCCATGCAGACATGATTGGAATTAAAAACACATACACCGCATTTTTTCTCAGACTCTAATGATCCGTCGCTTACCTTAGCGAGACTGTTAAAAACAAAACATAGACTTTGAGAAATTAACCCAAGCTTTTTGGGTTGTGCATTTGGCGCCATCTCGTGGTCACTAAATGGTTTTTGAGGGGGATGTAAGAGGGTCGGGACCATATGGCATTATGGATTTGTCTCTTAAGTAAGAGAAGATTCACCTTAGCTCTCGTTTTAAAAATTAGACCTTGAAGAATTAAAATGACTGTTTCTGAACACAGATTTTTTTGCAGTAAAACTATTCATTTTTGGCCTATATATCTGCACCCTTACTTCAGTCTTATTCCCAACATGGCATTTCATTATTTCTGCACTTCCAGAATCGCCTCTGTTTCCCTGAAAATCTTTACTAGTGAGAGATATTATTTTTAACCCCTCCAAACATTTGCATTTACTAAGCCTACCATGTCTTTAAACATAAAAAAGCCCAGATGATGATGTCATGCCTCTAATTGGTCAGTTTATTTCCAAACAAACCCTACAAACAGACTGCTTCCTTGTATGCCATTATGGATATGAAGACCTACTTAAGCTTCACTAAAAGAAAAAAAAAAAACTGCCTAGATGCTTGCAGGTGCCAATCATTTGTTCAAACACCTAAATGTCATGAGAATGTTCAGCCATCTCAGAGCTCAGGTAAGATACTGTTCTACATCCTAGAGCTGGTGTATTAACACCAGAACAAAATGAAGGGGGGACAAAGACATTACTACAAGAGAAGCTTTAAAAGCCAATTTAGTAGTATGTACTAGTAAAAGCCTTTTTCTGCTTATTCATGAGGGCAGCAGTCTCTGAGACTAAAAGACTTCCCTCTCAACACACCCGCCTTAGCCCTTCTGACGGGAGCCTGGGGCAGCTGTGAGACACAGTATCTCCAGCATGTCCTTGGCTGTCCCTTGGGGCTTTTCACCCATGGGACATTCCTAGAACAACTGAAACACGTCCCAAAGGAGGCGTCCAGGGTGCATCTGGAGAAGATGTCGAAGCCACTTCAGCTGACTCCTCTCAAAATGGAAGAGAAGCGGCTCTACTCCAAGTGTCTCCTGAAAGACATAGCTCCTCACACTATCTCTAAGGGAGTGCCCTGGAACCCTGCAGAGAAAGCTCATTTCAGCTTCTTATGGCTGAGATCTTGTTCTTTTGATTCTAATCCAGATTTCATGACCATACATGAGGTTAGGAACATAGACCAACCGATAAATCCAGAACTGCCTCTTCGCTCACTTGTCTCTTCCCCCAGTGGACTAGTTCAGTGTCAGCATTATAGCAGCAGCCGCACTGATCTGTCTATCAATCTCCTGCTCAATTCTCCCCTCACTCATTAACAGGAACCAAAGGTACTTGAACTACTTGATTTGAGGCAAGGCTTCTCCTCCAACTCGAATGGTGCAAGCAACCTTGGTAGAGCTGCACCTCATTCTGGCTACTTCACACTTAGCTACATACCACCCCAGATCATGCTGTGGTTCTTGGCAGGAGGAGGAGAATGATGTCTTATGCAAAAAGCAGACAAAATCTCCTGAACCTAAAACCACACCCCCTTCTCCCCATGGCTGTACCTAGAAATCATGTCCATAAAGAATCTGAACTGTCCATTTTCTACAGTAGTAAAACATGTACTGGGAACAGGTCAGACTCAATGCTGGCAATGTGGACCACATTTCTGCTTTGCTTGTACAGTGACCTTCTGGCCCCTTAAAACAGCTTCCTACTTTGTACTCATTGGTTTCCAACCTTGGTCCTCAAGATCTACTGTCCTACAGATTTTAGATGCATCCCTGCTTCAACACAGCTGAATCATATGAATGGCTTGAAAAAGTAATCAATCATTTGATTCAGCTGTGTTGAAGCAGGGATGCATCTAAAATCTGTAGGACAGTAGATCTTGAGGACCAGGGTTGGAGACCACTTGAGTAGAGGCTACCACTAGGAACATGTTTGAATCCCACCTCCAGTCTGGCAGTCCAGGGACATTGTCTGCCATAAACCCGTAACCCTACAGAAGATGTAGAGCTGGTCAAGTGTTCCACCGCCAGGATGAAAACTTCACTGCTCCTCCTGAAGCTGAAGTTCAACCGTCAGCTGGACCCTCCTCTCCAGCATCTTGGTATAGGTATTCCAAGATAGCCTGAGCAGTGTGATCTCTCTGTGTATGAAAGATACCTTCGAGTTTCTGTTCTTCGAAGGGGGAACGCCAACCCAGTCTGCTAGTTCAGGGGCACTGTCCTCAACTTCTATTCAATGTTGGAAAGGAGTGTCAATCATAAAAGCTCAGCAACATCCAGAAACCTAAGGTACTTTTGACTATTTCTATGGCTATAGTTTGGGTGATAAACAAGTCCTGCCTTGAGCACCCAGACTCTCCTGCCACAGAAGGCATATCAGTATTCCTTCCACCAAGTGTCCTCAGTTAAAGTCAGTTGCTCCCCACTTCCACTAAAGACTGTTATCGAAGTATTTCCCTCTCTGAAGGTGCCAGATTGTTTGCCAGAATCATTTTGAGGCCATCAGGTATTGCCTCCAAACTTCTTCCTGGCCTGAGTTTTCACCTCTGCAACTTCAGCTTCAATGCACCTGCTTGCTGCCTCAGGACCCGTAAGCCAACCAGGCTCGACAGGACTCCTTCTTCAGCTTAACAGTATCTTACTGCCAGTGTCTACCACAAGGTTTGGGGACTGCAGCCACAACATGCACCGCAGACCTTATGGGCAAAGCTACAGAGAACCACATTGATCATAGAGCTAGAAAACATGGTCCACTATACTCCATGTCCTCAGCCTCCTCTGGAATCTGACATAGTCTTCCAGGAGGGGGGAGATATATATATATGTCCCTGACTGAGAATTTCGCCAGACATTTACAGCAGACCCTCACCACTCACTTAGGCCTGCAGATTCTGTCCGGCTTCCTTCTCTTTCAACTTAACTCAAATCTCCACCAGGGGGTGATCCATGGACAAGTCCACTACTCTCTTTACCTGAGCATCCAAGATATGCACCTCAAGATATGACTTTAAAGACAATCATCAAACTCCAGCCTAGGGTGTCCTCAGAGGCAGACTTACTATATAGGCAAAGTAGGAATCCATCTGGGGCCCCCAGTCCCACCCACAAAACGGCGCCCCTGGAATATTCAATTATGCATGATTGAAATTAATAAAATGTAATTTACCATCAAAGCATTTGCAAAACATTGTGACACAATACACCATCAGCTTCACCTCCCCCTTTCCACATAACAAAATAGGCTGATGCTTCCCATCACCTAAAACATCCTGAGAAGCAATGTGCCTTTCATGTGAGCAGCAGGAGAGAACTGATACGAGAGAGATGAAGCAGCGCTGTGACAGAGGAGCAGAAAGGTGACAAAGAAAAAAGGATTACATGACTGCAACCAACAATGGCTGCAACCCTATATGTTTTCTGAATTGCCCCAGACCTGACAAAAGACTTAGAGATGTCATTTAAAAAGATGCACGAAACCCCAAAATGACATTAGGTTTTCATGTTTTCATTTTTCCTTAACAGTTTGTGGAATGTGTGGTATTATTTTAGCTAAACAAATTAAACAAGACACACTTTTACTCAAAGTAAAACATACTGTTTTATGTATACTGTTTTGAATAAATGAAAATTTAACGCTGATAGAAAAGAGCAAAGATTAGGGTAAAAATAAATGTGAAGGATTAGGCTTTAGGTTACATTTAAACCCCACAATTTAAAGTTTCTTCAGAAAGTATTTTAAGGTAAATATTTACTAATTGCTCAGATACTCAGTGGAAAACAACTGATTGTTCTGTAAATATTTTTTTCTTTTTTTGAAAGTACAAATGACCATAGTTTCATCATGAAGAGAAATATAGGGCTGAAAAGACAGCAGTAAAAAGGCAGTAAACAGCAAGCATGAAAGAACATTTTATATAACCAATGTTAATTCAATCTTTGGAAAGCTCTCACAGATGAAATGAATAAAGGTGTTTTTAGGATCCTACGACTGGATTATAATTCAAGACAATTTACTTTACATCAGTTTTGTGATTATCTTGGTTTAAAGATTTTTATTAGAATAAGCAAAATAATTTATCAAAGTTTTTCATGATATTTCTCAGTGAAATGTTTTTTTTTCATCAAACCTAAACTCTCTGTGTCTTTATTCTTTAGCTACTTAAAAAGAATAAACAAAAAAAGATATTATTATCCTATTTTGTTTGATTCACAATTATTGTTTAAAAACAAGCAGTGCTATACTATGAATCCATTTAGTATTAAACACTCTTGGGAAAACCACGTGGACTGACAACTCCCTCCAGACCAGAATGCATAGTTGTTATTGATCATTGTAAGAGCCTCTAATTCTTTTCACTTCCCAATATTTATAATAACAATGTGGCAGCTCAGAGATCTGTCCCACTCAGAGCTGACTGGGACACTGAGGCAGACATTAAGTGCAAAGAAAACCCTCTGCCATGTGAAGGTGGCAGGTCAATGAAGGGGGAAAGTGAATTTACAGTTTCTAAATTTATACAAAAAACGTCATGGTATTGGAAGTTTAATGGTCTGAGACTACCTGGATAACCTTCAGGAAATGTTAGAACCATGAATTTTGTTCTTAATCTTAACAATCGAAGGATACTGACTGGTTAAAAGTTGGTGACAATGAGTTCAAGGTCACCATAAGAGATGTTGAAGGAAAGCAACCTCAAGCTGCCAGCAGCTCCAATGAGGAGCTGGTGAAGGAAAAATGTTTGCGAGCGGCCTAGTTAAAGTCAAAGTCCAAACCCAAGTGAGATGCATGACCCCTTTGAACAGCCCATTTGAACCGCCATAGTGATGCAGAAGGATTATTATTAAGATAATAAAGTGGATGATCCTGTTGCATGGTGTGGCCAGTCATTTAGTTAGGAGACAATAATTTTCCCTTAATAGATCAAATCATTTCAGAACTTTTCTCTGGTTGATTGTCTCTGTCTATAGAATTGATTTCGTCATGTTAGGGCGTGACCCAAATCGGAAGCAGTCAGAGAGTAGGTAAGGTTTGCCTGGTGCGTCACCAAAGGTTTAAACAAAACATTCCTTTCTATAAGTCTGACTTTTACTCAGCAAATCAGCTTAGTTTTGGCTTCAAACAATGTGCAACTTGACGTCTCCTTTCACTCACAGTAACAGAAAGATTATTCTTCTGCAGAGCGGTAAGTCATGTTTCCAAGCCGATGCCCCACACACACACGCCCACATATGGCGCCCTGGTGACTAAGGTCAGCGTTTTCTCAAGGCAAAATAAGGGCGTGTGGAAAGGCTTGGGAAACTGCAGAAGAATGTGATGTTTTTTTGTGTTTGCACTTGTTGGTCTGACCTGCAGACAATTACCCAGGGCATAGTTTACGTCCACAACAGGGAGGCCCTGTGTGTGCACAGGGAAGAGCTCACACTGCCAGTCTAAATTAGGCTTTTCAGAGCTAATTCACATCTTCATTCCTGTCAGGAGCTCATGAATCTGGCCTTTTCGAGAAAGAGGAGGTCCTTTGGGGTGACTTTACATCATAAGGCTAATAGGTCTCCTAATGTTTCTGGAAATAAACTAAAGGCATTCCCTGATATGCCAATTTGAACAAGATGCTTCAATGACACCTCAAAAATGTGTATTCTAGGGTCTGAGGTAGGTCATTCATGAGCCTTTGTCAGCAGAGAAGCACCATACTTAATATGATCTTCATTTCTTCTAGAAAGACTAACTGTTCAGAGGGACAGAAAAATGAATACATCTACCTTGAGTTCCTTTTATCTTTAAGTAATATCTCTCAAATTTGTGTTACTTCTTGAAGGAAATGTGCCGATTTTATTATTGATGTGTTAAATTATTTACACATCTAAAGTTTCTTGAAAGTTTAAACAAAAATGAACAGCCAATGGGTAAAACCACTGAATCTCATTCTAGTTCTGGCTTCACATCTTAGAAAGTGCAGATATTTTTAGCAATGTAATGTAAAATTCTTTTTTTTTTTTTAATGGTAGGTTTATATTCACCCTCCTCTTGAGGTTATGTAGTTTTTCCTCAACCCTGTTTTTCAATGATACAGGTGTAAAACAGATTAAAGATGAAAAAAAAAAAAAACAGCAGCCGGTAAATTAAATTGACAGAAGAAATGAAAATGTTTTTAATTGGAATGTGTAAAATTAACTTTGACTTGTGGTTCAACAGAGTTTTCTATATATGAATAAAACAAGCCTGATGGAACTCCTGAACAAATTGTGTTGAGCAACAACTGAGGCAATCAGTGTAATCAGGCATTTTCTTTAATGGTCAAGAAATGTTCAGACTTCTGCACCTGTTAACAGGTATGTTGGTTAACGGTTCATGAGTTAAGAACTCTAATTTGTCTGGGACAATTTGTTTTTGTTATTTTAATTACTGTGGTTGTCATTTCATTTAATGAGTGTATGTGACTTAAGCACAGCTACGAGTTTTAGAGAAGAGCAGCCTGCAAGGAGGACCAACACAAGTGCTGTCTATTGAGAGAAAAAATCTGTTATAACCAAAATTAAGCAAATAATCTGGTCAAAGGTGACACAGTGTTACTTTACAATAAAAATACAAAATAATCAAAGCATAAAAAAATGCAGTCTTTTCAAATGTTTTCTATGGTAATGTTTAATGCAAGTTTTTTTTTTTACTCCAGTAGGATTAACGTATTACCAAAAAATAAATTAAAATACATTCATATAAATATTTTCACGAGTCTACATTTAGAATAGTTTTATTCTTTCTTAAAAAGGTATAGTGGAGGATGTCCTTTTTCCCCGGTGGATCATCAAAATAAGTGGTCCTCTTAATTGTCAATCATTCTGAGGCCGTCCTACCTGCTTGTCCCCATTTTCACTTGCGAGTCTGAAATAGTGGAAAAAGTGAAAACTTTTGGAAAGTAATTTTATATGAGCAATTAGAACAGCAACTTTTAAACAGAGCGTGCAAGATGAGAAATGGGCTTGTGCATGCTCTCGTACACGGTTAATGTGTTACCTCAGGATTGTGCATGCTTTTTTTTCCTTAAAGTGGCGAGGACAATCCTCCACTATACTTTTAAAACAGAATCTGTGGGATTGATAAGGAAATTAGTACAGATTACTTTGAATATTTCTATATGATCAAATTCCTCTGATATGTGTATTTATAATGGTTTGCTTCCATTCGAAACAGTTGGGACTAATGAGGGACAAGGGCTCAAAGAAGAGATTTTACTGAAAGACTGACGCAGGCAACTGGTGTGTAACTGCATATTTTTTTATTTAAAAAATTAAACAAAAATAGAGAGGAAAAAAGCTCCAGGTACAATGTCTGGTTGCCCAGACCCTGGGTGCAATGCTTTAACAGTTGATTCATAAAAACGATAAAAACGTCAATCTGCTGTGAGATCGGAGATTAACAGAACTTCCAATTGAATTGTGACAGTTTATATATTCACAACCTTGAATCTGTTATTTATCAACAGGTTTTCTGCCAATAAAGTGTTTTAAAGCACAGCAGCTTGACGTTTAAAAGTATACTTACATGGTAATCCCCGAAGAGGAGAAAAGTATCACTGTCAAAAGTCAGCAAGTCTTACAAAAAAATAAAAAAAAGTTCTGAAAGCATTCAAACCCAGGACCGGTAAGGTAGGCTATTTCTTAGCAAAAGAGATCTTCATAGCATTGGTCTGTGTGATCTTGAAGCCCTGCAGTGCATCTCGTGCAGCGCCAGCCTGGACCTCATTTTCAAACTCCACAAAGGCGATGTCGTGACGGCCAGGAACCAGACGCACTTCTTTAAACCCAGGGAACCTAAAGAACACTCACATGTCAGGTTCTGCCTCAAATAATCTGAGCGACGACAGAGGTAAATACAAAATCCTGCAGAAAAATCAAACATGAAAAAAAGAAGAGCGGGAACTGACTGGTTGAAGAGCATGGAGAGCATGAGTTCATTGGTCTCTTCAGGCAGGTTTGTGAGGAAGAGGATGTGATTGGGGGGATTTTCTGAAACCTGTGAGAGAAGATCAACATTTTAGCTGAGACCACTGTGATAATGTAACATCAGGTCTTAATGAGGATCAACACAGAAAAACATTACCTGCTGCGGCATCTGTCCAGGCATCATCTGGCCAGGAGCAATGGCACCTGGAGGAATCTGGCCAGGAGCCATTCCAGGAGGGGGCATCATTCCCGGAGGGGGCATGTAAGGCGGTTGTCCTGGGATGTGCATCATCCGTGGAGCCTGGCTCATTGGAGGCATTCCCTAATGAGGAAAATACAAAAGTTTCATTTATTTATACATTCCGCCTTGAGCAGGTATGAAGCATTGCTACTAAAGATACTTCCGACTAGTGTTTCACCAACCGGCATGCCTGCAGGTACGCCAGCCACCATGGCTGCAGCTGCTTTCTTACTTCCACCCGTTTCAGGTTTGGGCTTCTTCTTCTCCTTCTTACGGTCTCGTTCCACATAGGTTCCCTTCATCTTGGCAATGATGTCAGAGTCGGTCTTGGAATACTGGATTCGCTACAGGAACATAAAAATGTTTTATGGTTTTTATTCATTAGAAAGTAACTGTTGCTATGGCGATAGTAGTTTTGTGACTGAAGTCATGCGAAGCTTCACAAGAAACAGGAATTGAGGGTATAGACAAAAAGTGGCTGAATGCTGATGTTAAAAGGAAGTAAACTCGCTGTCTGTGTTTTGAAAACTAAGTCTACCCTAGACTAATCTGTTAGATCAACAGTCTGTATCTAGACTCGCTCCAACTCACTATGACTACAGGTAAGCTGTTTTTAAACCCATCAGCAGCAGAGCTCCTGAGGTCTGTTAATGTGGGTGACATTACAATATCCTGAAAGCCAAAATGAATACTACAGTAAAAGCCATTCAAGATTGACCTTCCCAGTCAAAAGGCAGACGAATGGCAGCAAATTCCCCTCCAATTCACTGCCACTGGCCTTCTCCTGGGCATGCATATATTTTCATTCTGGCACCACCCTTTCACTGAATTACAGGAGATAACGCTTCTCTTTAGATCTTAATGTCCACAAATCATGACAGAAAAAATATTTTAGATGTTTAAAAAAGAATTGTATGGGGACCAGCCAAGGGTCCATCAAGGAAAGTGGGGAAATTTTGAATGGCTACTACTGTAATTCAGGATCAGAACTCGTTACACACCAGAAGAGCACCAAACATGTGCACAAAACCTGCACTGCAACAAAAATAAATAATTTAACTTTATTGATCTCAAATTTGAGAAATATACCTCTGCATTAAACCCATCCCCTTCGGGAATAGTGAGCTAACATTGTGGGGCACCCAGGGAGGAATGGGGGGCTAAGGGTGATGCTCAGAGACCCAGAGTGGCAGTCTGTGGGACTAGGTTTCAAACTCACAATCTCAGGTTTCCGAGCTCTAGGCCACCATTTCCCAATCCAGTATATTGTCAAAATAAAACCTGGGATATATAGGCATTGCAATTAGTCATCCAAGTATAAAGTTTATTAAAAAAAAAAAGATATTTGGGGTGAGTTGTTCTTCAAGCTGTGTTTCCAAGCTCATCAGTTGTTAAGGCAATCACACAAATGTTGCTGGAAAGGTCCCTTCTGCTATTTGTCTACATCACTCTTTCAAACAAATCAAGATTGCTTTGGGGTGATGAAATCTCTTTAAGAAACAAGATAATTGCCGTATTGGGGCCAGAGGGCTTGAGGTAAAGTCATAATATTAGGAGAACAAAGTCGCAACATTATCCATATAAAGCTCTAATATTACAAGAATAAAATCATAACATTACACAATTTCTGATGATGTTGCGACTTTATTCTCATAATATACTACTTTATTTTCCTAATTTTGAAATTATTCTTGGAAAATTATGATTGATATATATATATATATATATATAAATAATAATAATTATTATTATTTGTTCTGATAATGTCGCGCCTTCATCAGGCTGCAACATTATTCTCATAATGTTACAACCTTATTCTCGTATTTAAATAAAAAAATATCTAGCCTGGCCCTAATACTCCATAAATTAAAGAGTCTGCATTTAAGTACATATTTTATTTGTGTGACTAAAAACACTGTAAAAAAAAACAAAACAAAAAAAAACCCCAGGGATGTTCAGTTCGCGTTGATCATTAAGACAGTTACAAGAGGAGGAGGTTGCAGGAACTAAAGCAGCATTTTAAAAGAAAAGTATTTTCACCACATCGCCTTTTTGTACCCTTAGTTTAGCATGCAGATGTTTTGAGAAGATATCCACGGATTATATACATTTTAACCTGAACATTAAGGTGATGGGAATGAAGGGGAAAACATGAATTGATGCATTAAACATACAAATATGACGGCAACAAGCTTATTTTGTTCAAACATTTGGTGGATTTTGGTAAGGTCAACATTTTTCTTTACATTTTGTCAGAGGATACTTAAAGGGCTCTTTTTTTATATAGTAACAATCAGGAGGAATAAAAGGTCCAGATACAGGCCGTTATTCTGTGATTCTGGTCCACTTACCATGGGTTTATCGTAAAATGGAAACCCCTGCATCGACCTTAAGGCGTTTGAGGCGCTGTTGATCTCTTTAAAGATAACAAAGGCCTGACCTTTCATCTTCAAGTTTCGTGCTACCAAGATGTCCAATATCTGCCCAAACTGGGAGAAGATCGCATACAGCGACTTCTTCAGCTCTGTGTAAACAAGAGAAGGCAGAACAAGGCATGAGTGGGTTTATTCGACGTGCAAGTATTCAGTAAAGGCTGTTAAGGTAGAAACTCACCATCTTTCTTAATTTTCTCATTCAGGTTGTTGATGTAAATAGTGTGATTAGGCCGAACTTCTGGAGTGGTCATCTTACGGTCTATCTGCGATCACCTGGAATTAAATCAAACCGAATTTCAACATTTTAAGACAATCCGAAGCTCAACAAAGAATTGAAACGAAGCTAACGAAGATTAGCAAACAATCATCCGGCGTGTTAGCCTCTTAGCTATATAAGCTAGGTCAACATTTTTCGCATAATCAATCCCTATAATTCAATATTAACTTCTAGTTTTATCATAAATGCATACGAAGCAAACGCGAATCTGCAAATACCTTAGTTAAAACAGCATTTATCTCAAATATTCGTAATAATTGATAAGCTGAATGTAGCCGAAATATTCACCTCCAAACGATGAATGAAAACCCCGGCCTTCTGAAATCCCGTATTCTGTTCTCGCGTTATTAATTATTCTTCTTCTTGTGAGGTTTTATGACGGTTGGCCAACTAGTTAAAAGTGCACTACCGCCACCAACGAATAAGGAGTAAAACAAGGAAAAGGGAAACAAGACTCTTTTTTTTTATTAAGTCAACAACATTTACATATAATAATGGAAACAAAAATCATCCTCTGAAAAAATAAAATAAATAATACTAATCTCGCGTTATTTGTTCTCGCGTTATCGGTCAAAAAGCAACTTCCGGGGTATCCATCACGCGTCACACTTTTAAAGTTTGTTATTGGTTGTTGTCGTAAAGTACAACGTTTTGTTATCTTGTATTTCGAAAACCGATGAGCTTATTCCTTTAAAGTTTACTCGCCGTCAGTGACAGTTAGTATAAATAAGTTCAAAGGAGAATATAGGTTCTAAAAGTATTTCCTTAATACACAAATGTACCCATTCATCCCAGTAGGTGGCGGTAATGCATGAAAAGGTTGCTTGCAAGTCGTAACCAAACTAAAGGAATAAGAAGCGTATGTGGTTGTTTCCGAATATGGGGAGAACACAGGGGGAAGTCTGCTTCCTTTGACAGTCTGTGAAGTTAGACCAAAGCAGCGTGCCAGGCTAAAGGAACCTGGGGCAGGTTTGTTGAAATACTCCTTAGCTTCTATACACCGATGAAAAATATCCCCATGATGATTTTTTTCTTTCTTTTGTGGTGGAGAAGCTGTAGATGTCACTCCCTCCTCCTCCTCCACCTCCTCCCCCAGCTCTGCTTCCTCCACCCCCAGCAGCCAAGAAGAAGCTGTACCAGACCATAGCCAGCAGCAGTGCTCCTGTGGAGGGGGATCACACCGAGGCATGCCTGCTTCTCAGACAGAGGGAGGGCTGGTGAGATTTCTGATGAGGACAAACAAATCCCCCAGTTATATATTTGCTCCTGCACTGATCTGGAGATGTTTAAAGAAAAAACTAAATGAACTTTTGCAATCAGATACTCTGTCACTATCACAACACTTCTAAAAGTGCCAATTAGTATCCAAAAGCTTTTCCAATTGAAAGAGAGCAGATAGTATCTAAGATATATATAAAAACCGGTGATGAGAACTAATTCCAAATTTCATTTGTGTTAGGTGTATAGTTGGTATACTTTGTTAATTTATAAAATAGTTTAAAGTTGTTATTATTATGTACATTTGTATTACACTTTTATTGCACACTACAATTTGTCATGATGTGTTGTGTCAAGATTTTTGTTCTAATCACAGTGAATGGTGAATTTAAATTTTGCCTGACTGAAGGGTTTTGGACTTGATAAGTTTGTCTAAACTTCTTTCAAAACTCTTTGTGGAACTATAATGCATTTTTATTATTACTCATGCCAAATGTGAGTGTTTTGTTTAATTTCGAAAAGAAAGAAAGAAAGAAAGAAAGTGAGATTGATATTGTAGAATTTGAGTGCATAACTCCTGCTAGCAAGGATTGTTTCAGTTTTGAGTGAACTCACTGACAAAGAGAGTGAAGGGACCACTGACTGAGCTTGTAGGGGTCACGTTGTGGGCATGGCTGAATCCAAGCAGTCATGCTGCACTAGTGTACTAAGGGTGTGGGGTAACACATGAGTGTCGTATTAAACTGTATTTCTGGTGACTATCACTCCCAGTCTTTGATTGACCGTTGGATGCTCCTGCAACTGTCTGTAACAGTCATTTCACTGAGGTTCCCTCCTTTACCTTACCCTGTTATAGTTTTACTACCCTTAGACTCAGTATCTTATTATGACTGCAGTACTTTACGGTTAAGTATGTTGGCAAGAGGATTTGAAAACACACAAAAAAGCAAGAATCTATATTTATTGGGACTGTTCATGGACATAAAACCTAATATAACTGCAGACAGGATGGAACAAAGTCAAAAAAGTAAAGATCAGGGACAAATTAGATAATAGTCTTAAAAACTATTATCCAAGTTGTGCTTAAAATTTATTTGTCTTTTATTTGATGCCATGTTTTCTCCTCAGCTTCAGGCAGGATCTGCAGTGGTTACTGGTAAACACATACGTGCCTTCCCTCATCCAAGATGGCCCCCAGTAAGTCACTGAACGCTGGCCTCAGCTTTCATCCTACTGAGTTATCTGTCATACAGCATGCTAGTGAACACAAAGGTGCTAGTGTTGTTTCTCCATAATGGCTGATTTTAAATACGAGTCGGTGAACATTCGCCATGCCTTAAACATTTTCATATTCTAGGTGTGGTTTGGTGGCTCTCTGGATGGCTGCTCACCTGCGACAGCCACAGATCAGTATCGACATAGAGACTGTGGTCCAGACGGCAGTGAGGAGGGGCTACACAGCCCAGGGGGAAATGTTTTCAGGTACTGGTCTCTGCTGCTGGTCCTTCAGATTACATTTTTTTTTTAAACACACATTTTGGTCATCTTATTTTAGTCTTTTTGAGGAAGTATTTGCATCCCTTTTGTGAACTATCAATATAATCGATTGATAAGTGGAAGGTAAATGATACAAATGAAATATCTGGGCGTGCAGGTGGAGCAGTGGTTAGCACGCATGACCCATTTACGGAGGCTATTGTCATCAACGCAGGCGAACACCAAATTAAATCCGGCCTGTGGTCCTTTCCTGCATGTCTCTCCCCTTCTCTCATACCCACTTTTCCTGTCAGCCTACTGTCGAAAAAACAAGTCACTAGTGCCGTAAAAACTCAAAAAAACAAAAACAAAAGAAATATCTGAAAAGTATGGCATGCGTTTGCCTTTAGGATCCTTTACTCTGATGGTCTTTAATAGAATCCAATGAAAACAATGGGCTTTCATAGCGCAGCAGCAAAGATTAGCTGGAGACAGCAGACTTGTAGATGTTGTCCTGGTGAACTAATCTGAGAGGAAAATGCTTTTAACTGGAATGTTGAAGGAAGCAAAAGATGGCTAAACGTATTTTAGGAAGATGAATAAAAAATGGACGGTACACTTTTCAGATTTTTCTTTTAAAGGTTTTGATAACTGCAACATTTTCCTAATCTGAACAACTAGTCACCACTTCTTCTCAGAACAAAACTCGATAAATAGGAAAAAAAAAATGAACTGACCCAATAAGAAAAATAAGCATTAAGGATCGTGATGAAGTGAGAAAACTGAAGAATGCACCGAAATACAGTATGTGACAAAACATAAACAATTTAAAGAGGTGTAAACACTTTCTTCTATACAGAGTGAACATGTCTACAGTATTTGGTCTTAGTTTCTTCGTCTACAGGAACTAGGAAAAATAAATTAACCGATATAAGCCTTTCCTATGGTGATGAATATTGATATATCAAATATATTGAAAATGTTTCCCTGAAATGTTTGTATGCAGTAGCTTAACTTAGTTTTCTTTTGTTTACAAGAATCTGACCATGATGATGCAATGTGTTGCTGCCTGTTGTCAATTATTGAGCTTTTAATTTTACCAGCGTTTAACATGGCCCTGTTGGCAGAAGAGGTCTGTGTCTGTAAGGCTGAACTGCTGTCAGGAGGTTTGAGTGGCAGAAACGCTGAGGCCATCATCAGACACCTCTGTTGCAGACAGCCTGTTCTCATCCCGTATCCTGCAGTCGATCAAACTCCACATATACATTGATGTTTATGGTTTTACCTGCAATATGCAGCTCCTTGACGGCATGCTCAGATATGACGAGGACTTCAACCATGAGCCATGCCAGCGTAGCGGTCACAGAGCGCATTGGGCCGTTGCTTCGGGTATGAACCGGTAGTTTAGCAGATTTATTATTTTTATGTAACTTCTTTCTTTACAGTTTGGAATTGCTTTTCAGGTAATTTAGGTTTAAACTGTTTTTCTTTGAGAATAAACAAGCATTTGTTCATTTTGGTGTTTAAACTACCTCTTTATCTTGATGAATCTCTACTCTCTTGATCCAGAAACACAGAACTTGTCCATTGATTGCAGGGGTGCTCCTCGGTTTAGACCAGGGGACTGTAAAAGTTGAACATAATCAGCCGGATCCCACTCTGCCTTGGCTCTACCTCGCCACCAACAGCAATCTTCCTTGTCCCATCAACAGCACAAGCGCCACAGAGGTTTACATCCTTGCCAAGCAGGGTAAGAGCCTTCGCTACCAGCTGTGGAGTCTGGACAGTGTTGCCCAGAGCAACAGGCAGCTGAGGGAAATAGACCCTCTGAGAGCCAAGGATGGGAAGCAGTACGTGGTTCCTGAGGGAGGAGTGGAGGCCGGGCTGGCAGGACAGGCAGTTCTTCTCCACACAAAGACTCAGGAGCAGAAAGGAAAGTGATTCTGATCAGGTTCATCCTCAACAGTCAAGATGCCACATTAGAGTCGACAACTTTATTGGAGAGAGCGCAAAGTGTCACAACACAAAAGGACATCTTTTTACAAATATTACAATAGTTAAAGCTGTAATAAATACATGAAATAGGTAGAAATAAAATCATGTATTTGATACATCTAAAAATATTTATATAAAAGACATTTTCATGTCATTTCCTGTGCAATAAATTTAACAACCAACTGCAGACTCGTCACTTTTTCTATAAACAATTTTGGCCCTGCCCACTGACAGAAGTAAATGTTTTCTGATTTTATACAGTCACAAGCTTACTTTGTCAAATATTAAACATGTATGAATTTTGGCAGTTTGGTCCAGCCTGGTTCTTTTTATCCACTAATTGATAGATTTGGGAATATTTGAGTTTGATTTTGCATAAAAAAATGCTCTCATGCATTTAATCCTTGTCTTGAGCTTTGATAAAAAAAAAAGGCAAATTATTAAGGCTCTTATTTTCAGTTTATTGCAATCCATAACAAGGACAGAGCAAGGGGTTAATGAGCAATTTCAAACAGTCTTTGTTTAACATACTGCTTTTATAAAGAACAAAGGTTCATATCCAGTTTTCTTTCTTGGAAAGCAGCACCTAGTTTGAGAACCTAACGAATTCCACACATTACAGAGAACATGTGGGCTGATAATACTTTGTAAACATTAATACTCCATTTCCAACTGATATGACAACGGTTTGGAGATAAAAAAAAAAAAAATGCATTTGTTTAATTTATTTTCACTTTCTTTATATCAGATTTATGCTGTACCCAAGTAAATGTTCCAAGTTAAAGAATTGCACAGCAACATAAGGAAGCTGCAGGATGCTGGTCCATATCCAGAACCCAGTTAGGAAGAGACAAATCAGTAGCACTGCTATGGTAACCTACAGCATTGTTTCCTTGTAAACTGTGCTGAATGCTACAGTTTAGTGTAACCAAATATGACTTACAGCAATTATCCTCATGTCTAAAAGTCATCTTGGCTCAACTTTAACCTTAGCTGGACTAATATATTCCAAGTCTTTGTTCTTGTAAAGTTTTTAAAAAGCTCACACATTCATTTTCAGCTACATTTCACCTTTCATGCAACCATTTTTCTATAAAACCCCCAAAGCAAAAAGCTGGTAAGAGAAAATCCAACTGGAGTTAAACTGTAAACCAAGTGCATCACACAGAGGCACTGCTCCTTTTTGTTCGATTGCTTTTAGAGGATCCACAGTGCAACAATTTCCAAAGAATCATAGCTTTGTCAAGCTGCTTACTGTATATTAAAAAAAGAGGGAAAGAGTGAAAATTAACAAGCACTGCATTGCATCATACAAAAACTACAAAGGAACACAGTTTGTAAGAAAGGCGAGAGATTAGATGCAAGTTAGTTTATACTTGGATGAACTCTTTGGAGAGAGAGAAAGACCCTTAGACTGGAATGATCAGTTATAAAAACAAGTTAGGCACAGCAACTTTACAAATATTAAGAAGGATATCCCAAGGCCAAAAAAATGGGAGATTAAATTAAGACTATTTACATACTGAGTTAGTTAACACTTGGTCTCGCCAGTGGTTTAGTGTTACTGTGTGCTTATACATCAAAAATGGTACATCACTAAAAAAAATAAAATAAAACAAAAAAATCTTTCCTATGCAATTCAAGCTCTCCAAGATCAAGTTCATGGATGTAAGACGAGTTGCTGTTAGCAACAGCATCCAGGAGAGGGCACTGTTGACAAGATGAACACTAGTGTGTGTAAATATCAAAGCTTTGATTAGTTTGAAGGAAGCCAATGGGAGAAAAGTTAGATTTATAGTCTTGTACATTCCTCAACCTTTTGCTCATGCTGAGGTCACCCCCCCTCACAAAACCCTAAAGTTTATTATAATGCAAATCAAAAGCCTTTAGGCATTTTCCACTTTGTCCTGCTCTCCTTTTCATTAACATGAGTGGATTAACAAGTTTGATAATGGAAAAAAAAAAAAAGATTTAACTGGAACCCATTCACATCACGCCTCCTGTGAGTTTTTATCCTCTTCACAAGGTGTCTGAGGAATCATGCTGCTCAAGATGTCGATGAGGTTGTCCATTCCCCACAGGTAGCCATCTTCCCTGTTGCCCTCCACCCAGGGAGTCCTGTGGTCCAACATCATAGAGGGGGGCAGGGGAACAGTCTTTCCGAAGTCAATCATCCAGATGCTGGCCTTCCCAGATGCGTCGTGCACGAAGAGAAGAGAGCTGCCCACAACCTAAGACGGAGAGCCGGTCACACAGATGAGCTGAGGTGTGATTATAATGCAGCAGGGATAACAGAAGAAAAGGAACATTTATCCCACCTCATGCGTCTTGAAGAAGTGCGACTTCTCAAGGACAGAGCACAGTTCTTTCAGCCGCTGCAGGTAAAGTTTCTACCAAAAACAAAAGACAGGGCAAACCAGACTGTGAATCCAAAAAACAGGAAATGAATCATTTTTCTTGTTAGACTAAATCTGAAGCTATATATTCTTTCAATAAACACCTCAGTATTAATAATGTTATGACCGTAAACATGAACCAACAAGCAGTCTTTAAAGGTTAGCATGAAGCCAGAGGGCAGGAGCAATGCAAACCCAACTACTGGGAACAGATCATTGCAGTTGGCCTTTTTCATGCCAAAGTGCTACTTGTTCAGACTAGTTCCTTAAGACAATAATTAGACATGGCACTTCCTAATTTAATGGTTTATATTGAGTGAGAAATATGCCTTAAAATATTTACGGAAGAGGATTGGGCCACTGAAAAAAAGAAAAAAAAAGTGTTTAAATTTTTAAATACATTTTTTAAATTTATTTCAGCATATTTTGAGAAAAAAGTCCGAATTCTGAGATTAAAGTAAATTCTGACTTTTTCCTCAGAATTCTGACTTTAATCTCAGAATTCGGACTTTAATCTCAGAATTCTGACTTTAATCTCAGAATTCGGACTTTAATCTCAGAATTCTGACTTTAATCTCAGAATTCTGACTTTAATCTCAGAATTCTGACTTTAATCTCAGAATTTTGGATCTTAATATAGATGGGCACTATAAAGGAAGAGATGTGGGGGCACTCGGCTTCACTGACAAAGACGTGAGTTGTCTGAGAGGGCCAGTAACACATTGATGGAAAATAACGGGATTAGGTGACTTTTTACGTGCCCGAGGGGTCCCCAGTGATACTATTTCATTAATGGAGGAGCAGAAGGTGATTAAAACAAGAGAGCTAGTTCAGTCTTTAAAACAGATATGGCAACGGCTTGACGCTAACATGTTTGTTAGCTGTCAGAATTCAGCCAGAATTCTGAGATTAAAGTCAGAATTCTGAGATTAAAGTCAGAATTCTGAGATTAAAGTCAGAATTCTGACTTTTTTCTAATATACTGACCCTAATCCTCTTTCGTAAATATTAAACCAGCATAGAATAAATTACAAATACACCCATTTAATAAATAAATTGGTTTTACAATTTTCTGAATGTGTCAAAAAATAAATTATGTATGGAACGTTAAATAAAAACGGAGGTTTTGCAGTAAAAACACGTTAGTTTTATGTTTAGTTAATTCACAGTGAGATTACAAAAAGGTAATAAAAAAATAAAAAAAATCTACTGGACTTTGTTTCCAAGTTTGAAGACCTTTTTTCCAAATGTCCATGTAAAGGTTGGCTAGAATTGGTGACACAGGAGATTCCATGGCACAACCATGCTTTGGTCTGTAAAAATTACTACTAAACTTGAAGTAGGTTGTGGAAAGACAAAGGTCCAGTAGGTTGCAGACCTCACTGTGAGATGGAGTCACTGGAATTTTCAGCTTTAAATCATACTTCCTTTAGATTAAGCTCTGTGGATGTAGATTTTTTTTTTTTTTTGCTGCTCTTATTTCATTTAAATGAATACCATCGTTTGATTGGCTAATCTCCTCAACAAACCACACAAAGTGCCTGAAGTAGTTAAAGCCCCGCCCACTAGCACAAGGCTCACTGATATACACTCAGGCTGTTCTTAAACAAATTCAATAGAGAGATAATTATGTGTGCTATCATTAATATTTAGAATAGCTATTATTGGTCAAATGTAGGTACTTTATATACACTAAATAGTAGTGAAGAGGTGACACATTTAAGAACTTTTTGAAGTATTTAAACATTTTTTTTAAACCTCCACAGCTTCCGAAGCAGAGCTAAAAGAAGTATTTTCATGTTTGAACATCTGACAGCACAAGTCAGTTTTCTTCAAAGTAGTATTTGTGATAATTTATTAATTGATTTTATTGAATAACTCCAGATTCATTTGGCCACATACCAGGATCTGAACGTTGCCGTCAACAAAGTCTTCCAAGGCTTTCATCACCTGCTCTCTTTGCTTCGTCTTCTTAAAGTTGGTGTTACACGTTCCATCACCTTTCTGTTAAAAAAGACAAAAACTACTTAATTTTTGCTCCCTTCTCTCGTACAATTGTTTAAATTTGACCACGTTACATTTGAGACCTTTTTAAGAACAGAACTATGTAAACTTTAAGACCTGTTGCCAAGAAAGTAAAAAAAAAAATTTACCAACTCGTAATAAAACTATGAAAATAGATCCATCTTTCTCCTGCACAGTTCTTGTTATCAACTAACAGCCATCGTGTTGCCTTGTTTGATTGACCTGATCTATTCATAAATCTATGCAGGAGGGTTAACCTAGATGTTGACCTCACAGCAGCAAACCCAGTTAAGGTTTCATCTTATTTGCTTGATCTGTCAGCACTAAAAAGCTACTTAAAAAGCAGCAACAGGTAAATATGACTTTGACCTATGATAAGTTGGCTGTAGATACTTCTTAAACTAGTACAAAAAAAGTTATTTTTATTTTGAGGGATTCAAATAAACATTTTTTTCCACTTTGATAAGCTGCCTCAGATTTATTTCTCCAAAGAACAAAGAGTCCTTTATAAAATGGTGTCTAAACAGGAGGGTTTTTTTCATCTCGTCAAGAAGAAATCCACTCCCGCTCTTTTGTGTTTACCTCTCATGAAAACATGCGGCTGTATTTCTTGCTCACCCCTGAGTAACCCTGACGTCAGCAGTCAGACATGTTAAAAGCAATAGATGTTCAGAGAGAGCGCAGACCTTAATGCCTTCTATGCGGAAGCCGAGCGTAGCGGTGGAGCTCAGCGTCTCTCTCCACTGCATGTACCGAGGTTTCAGGACGCCCTCCTGAGCCCGCTCCTCTGCGGTGGGGGCACCGGGGTCCACAGAAATCATTTTCTCATACATGTCTTTTCGCAGACGGGGGCGCTCTCTTGCTTTCATCAGCTCCTCCTCCAAATACGTCCTGAAATATACAGGTGTAGTCATTGAAATTAGCTTATTTTATTTTTGTCTCAGTATCACAGCTTTTATTTAATATTTTTCTAATCTACAGACACACACTTTGCAGTGGTTTTAATGCATTTTACTTCACTTTAATTCCCTGGCAGCCGATTGCATTCTGCCCCTCATTCATTACCTTGTGGAGCCTCCTTCAGTTGCAATCATTTGCACTATACCTCTGTGAGTATTACACATTTAGAGACGGACATTTTAGTCTGTTCTTTTTAGATAAACCAAGTGTTAGTCTGTGCCAATTCCTGCCATAGATTATCACTTGAATTCAGGTGTGGGCCATTTTAACACATGAGAATAATCAGAAAATCAAGTTTGAATATAATGAGGTTTTTCTAAAGGCTTTTCAAAAACACTGAAATGAAAAATGTATAAAAATGTGAAAATGTATCAATCTTATTTTTATTCTTAATATTTCTATTTTCTCACCTGCTGCCCATCTTGCAGTCCATGATTGAAGGCGAGTCAAAGTCGACCAGCAGGTCGTCCATCAGGTTATATTCCTGGTCATCCTTCTGCACCACGCCGTAATACCCAGGCACGTAGGGATGCAGAATGTCCTGCATCAGCTTCTCCAGACACTGCTGCTCACACTCGCAGTATCGCTTCAACAGGCGGCCTCCGTCTCTGGCCAGGAAGTTGCCTTTGACAGATAAAACATTAATTAAAAGGAGCAATTTGACATATAAAGGTCTGTACAGGTCTGTTGATCTTTAAAAAAAAAAAAGTTTTTTTAAAAGATCATAAAATCAGCTGCAGATCAGCTGGTGGTGACAGAGTCACCTTTAGACACAGACAGGTGAGCTGCTTGTCCTATTTTCTGCCTTTTTTTCTTACCCAGGCTGAAATGACCTTCTGCTGGCTTCAGATTTGTTTACCCAACAGTTATGATGGAGGTATTAATCTTATCTTCCATATCTAGAAGAGTAGTATGATAGATATGCATACCTGCATGGCCAGCTAGCTGCACCCATGAATGACGCCTCTTGAGGGTGAAGGCTAAAGGAGACCAGTGAACCATGCTCTTCAACCTGCTCCAGGGTTTATTCTGAAAACAGATAAACAAGCAATTCCATCATTTAGCTGAAGGAAAAACGACAAAAAAAAATAATAAATCCGAGACCCCAACTGATCTGTGTCCCGTTTAACGTTAGGTGCAGGCCAGAGGAATGATTACCGATTAGAGGAAAACGCACCCTGTTCTCCACACACACACACACACTCACACATATCAGCAGACATTGGACAAACCCTCCCCTTTAAACCAAGGCCAGGTGCATAACGCACTTGACAAAGCCCATTCATAAAACATTTACCAAAGTTACCAGTGTGCTGTCGTAAAACAGAACCTCACTGTCTGATAGCGAGTGTGTGTTTGTGTGTAAAAGCTATCGATGTTGGGAAGTCTGGAAACGAGGACAGTGTGCAGCAGGAGTAAGCGGTTTGAGGAGAACCAGACGTGCATCGATTAGAGCCAGCGTGTGTGGGAAAGAACAACACTTACTGACAGGAATGTGCTCTTCCAGGAGTTACCCAACAGCACAGAGACACAAACACAGCAAATATTTCCTTCTTGGCTCACTGGGAATGAGTGTGAGCGAAAAAAAAAAAAGCTATGTCCCAAAACGTCACAGGGACGGAAGGCTTTGACCTTGGGATCGCTCTGTTTTTATTACAGGTTGGTTTCCAGATTCTTCCTCTCTGTCTGCCTTCTTACCCCAGCTGCTTATCTGACACTCTGACAATTAAGAAAGTAGACTACAACGCAAACACAAAACCATTTATTTAGTTCATCCAGAAGTTTTAATTAGTTTGGAGCCATTAATCAACATTTTATTCAATTTAGTTGGTATATTGACAGGAAGGTAAAGGAGCTGTCTGCACTAATAAATCCTAAACTCCTTCCTATCCAACTCTGTTTTTTT
>NW_015150497.1:1779351-1872015 GCF_000732505.1 Cyprinodon variegatus | reverse complement strand
GCCATCTGAGGGAGAGGAAAAATAGGTTTTACTGTTTGATTCCCCTTTACAGACAATATACATTAATCAATGTAATTTCCCTGGCTGTATATAACAACAGGTCTATTGGTCATTCATGTTCAGGTGAATTTAGTTGGTGTGAAAATTGTTTAGTTTGGTTGATGTAAACTAGTCTCTTTTCTGTGTATTTGGTTGATTCATTTATTGTCGTTTGTCAAATCGTCTGAATTAAATTCCTATTCAATCTAGAACACTTGGACATAGGGGACTGAGTGTCCTGTGATAAATGCTGATTTCTTTTTGTTTTTTTATTGTTTTGTCTTAAGTTGTGAACTTGACATTTTTATATCTGAATAAACTCCCATTTATCCGTTAGATAACATTAAATAAACATTGATGGGCAAATAGTTCAAATGAAGATATAACGTCATGAATTAGACTTAATATATACTATAATAATACTATATTTTATTTCTCCATCCTTGTCAGGATAGAAACTCTTATTAAAATGAGTAAATACTTCTCACTTCTAAAAGTCAGCTCAAAGCCAAATCTAATCAATAAATTCTTACTCACATAACTTAAATGTACTTATAAGATAACAAGCAAACTGCTGAACTGGTTTTTGGCTTTGCTGAACGTCGTCAGGTTTTTTTTTCCATCACGTACACAGGATGACCCAAAGGTAACAGTTGCAGCATAGTTACAGTCATCTCCGCCACCCAGAGTGGGAAACTGTCGCCACGTTACACCAAAATGGTCAGCTGAATTTGTAACATGACGAAATTCTTCTTTTCGTAAAGACCTGTTTCACCAATCGAGCCACATACCTCACATCTGACCTGTACTAAAACCGGATAGAGAGGAAAAAGCAAAAAAAGGCTTGAAATGGTTGACTGGATTATTTAGGAAACTATTCTTTAGAAGTACTTCTTTTAGATTTAAGCTCTGTGGAAGTGGACTTTTATTGCTGCTCTTATTTAAAAATTTTAAATAGAAATGTAGCAATAAAATCCCGGAGTGGTGATGAATGATTCATTTTCACAAGAAGGCCCAAGCAGCTGATGGAGACGTTTCTGCCCTGATGGAGTCGATTCTGGCCTCTACTTTAGCCTTAAAGGTTTGCTTTAGCTGCAGAAAAAGAGAATATTTCATTTAAGTTTAATGATTATAGGATCTTTGGATATATCAAAGGAGAATTAAGTCCCCAGCATGCGAGTATGCACAGATTAGACATAGCATTATGATCAGAATCAGCTCGCTCACTGCTCTGTAGTAAGGCGGCCTCACTAGTAGCAGTTTCTGATGGGACAGGTATTCTAACAGCCCTCTAAGAACATCATATCAGTGTTTCTCTCCCTGAATGCATTGGTTAACCATGGCTGTCAATGACCCTGAGACTGGATTTGTTCTGTCTTTGCACCGCTTTTCAAAAAATACAGAAACCAGCCGACGAGGAGCACCAAAGAGAGTTCCAACCCAGTTCTCAGACTCCAAGACGTGCCCGTTATCTGCAAGAACAAAATGTTTGACTCTCAGTGGTCATAATGTTTTGCTCAACTGGTGCATTTGTTCACTCCTTGTACATGTTAGGGGATAAGACTAAAACCCGCCAACCAAACAGCCTCCAAGGATTCTATAACTGGCCTTGCTCTGTTAATTATCATTTACAACTTTCTAGGCAACAATCTCCAACAGCCTTTAATGTCAGTAAAATGAATGGGCTGAAATCGGGTCATTCTACAATGCGTACTTTTAGAATAACAGGATCGACATGACATTTAAAACATTCGTAATCTGGGAGGAAAAATACATTTAATTCTGATCCTCCCTTCCGTAGACATACTTCAATCGAAGTGATGGGTTATGAAATTTAGAAAGCTAAACCTGGGCAAAGCTATAATGGGCATTTCCTGCTGTTACACAGATAAATATGTTTGGATTGGGAACCTTTAATTCTAAATGTAACCTGCTGAGTTAGCAGCTATAAATGCAAATGGTGTTTCAGCTCCAAAGCCTTTAGTTTTTGTTCTTTTAAGCTTTTATTAGCAATCAGCAGGGTATTAATGGACCTGATAAAGACATCAGAGGAAGAAGAAAACCAATCAGACGGTTACAGCTCTGGCCTCTCTTACATCCAATCTCTAATAAACTGCTTAATGCTGACGGCTCCATGCATTCTGCTATAAGGCTGAAGTTGCCTGACTGAGTGAACCGTTGCTGCTTAAACTAACGTTCTGAAGGACATGACAGCATTTATAAAGGATGTTATGAAGCAGGTTTGTAGAAGCTTGAATCTTATGCTGAAAGGGAATAAGCTCAGCCGCATCTCCATCCCACATGCATTTGAAACGCTCACATTTCACCCCACTCACTCACTCAGCCCTCTGCCATCTTTGCTTTCCCTTTCATGTATCCTCTAACACAGGAGCCTATTGGAATACATCCCTCTGTGTGCAATAAACCTGTATAAGTTTCCTTTTCTAACCAGAATTAGAACAAACTTAGAGACATTCAGCTGCAGTGTTGGTAGCGAGAAGTCCCATAAACCACATAAATAGTTTGTGTATTTTTATGAACAGCAGCAACATCAGATTATATTTCCAGCTGAGGATTAACGGATATGCTGTCATTTGTGTTGTCAAGCTTGCAGGTTTTGTAACACAGATGACATTTTACACATCGATAGACTGATAAAAGCTAATTAATTAATCACATAACAAATCCAAAGCGGTCACCTGAAGTTTAATCCATAACCTCTAAGATGAAAAGTTAGCCCCACAAACAGTAATCTTCTGGATGCATTTCTTACCGGGTAAAAAGGAGCAGAGGTTCAGACAGAGAGATCTTAGTAAGGATGCAAGAGTTCCAGAGATGAAGGGAGAATCCAGCCACCAAATTCTCCACAGTCACGTCCATTAACTAACCGCCTGCCTTCCTGATGGTTTGAGAGCAACAATAGTCTCTGAAAACCCACTTTCACTAAATGGATTCTCAGTTTCACACTAATGTGCTGCTGTCTTCCACTTAGAGAGCCTCAGCCAGCCTGTTAAATGTTGCAGGGTAATCTGATAACTCCTAATTTCCCCAAGACAACCCAATTGCCAAACTGTCCGGTGTCAGGATCTTTTTAAGATTTACTTTCTCAACAGATGAATCCTCATTTCCGTCACTAATCACAACCCCCCCCTTGCTCAATCATCTGCATGCTTCAGCCCGTCGCCCTAAAAGTACAACACTCCACACAAGAGCTGTCTTCTTCCTTTCTCTTGGCATCTCATCCCTCCAGGGGCTTGCTTGTACCAATCTCCTGACAGATACATGACCAAAATGACAGTGTGGGGGTGGGGCCACCAGGCCTTTCTCGTTGAGATCCCTGTGCTTTTCTTTTATCTACATGTAAAGGTTTGGACTAAAGCATGGAGGTGTGTGTACGTGTACAGGCACTGAGAATAACCTGTCGGACCACTTTAACAAACTACAGCAGGGACAGCATGTGCTTACACTAGAGCTCCTTTCTTGATGCACGTCAAACCCACATTCCCCTTCCTTCAGTTAGGTTTTCATGGCTGGCTATACGTCCTGGCAGTATGAATCACCTTCAGAAAGCAGCAACAGCAGCAAAAAAAAAAAAAAAACAACAACAAAAAATGTGTCTAGTTCAATTTTTTAGAGCTTCTACATTCTTTTGTTACATTTTTCCTAGCTGATGATTCATCAACTTTTCCAATGAATGTCTGTCACTTTTAAATGTTTCTTGGAACTTGATGAATCAAGCAAAGATCTGAGGTCTTTCAGTTTTTAAATTAATATTAAACGCACTGTTCCCCCATCCCATATGTTGCAGGGCACTTTTCTGACTCAATCAGGGCCTCAATGTCTGCCACTTGTTTAGAGGGAAAACCAACTTGCCTACTTGAAAACAATTGAATTCTCAGAAATAAAGAAAAATCATGACGTGAAGTACCGGTACATAATGCAAGAGCAGCATGTCGACTGGAGGCCTGCTACGGCAGCAGACAGCCCCGCCATTTCCTCACTTGCTATAAGCCCACCATTAGTGGCAATTTACCAAGAAAACTATTGCTGTATAGTTGAAATTGGTATGTGACGCTGAAACTGTAAAACCTTAAACTTTCCTCAAGGTTAGCAAACTGAGAATTCCATACAAACCAAAAAGGTGTGAAAGTATGAAAAAAAAAAAGAACTGATAAATAAAAAAAATACTACTAAGATATGCAACAGGAGCACTGAACTGTCAGGATCTGAACAAGATTAAATAAACCAAATATTACATTTTTTTATTTATTTGTTTGTTTTATAAATGTGTTGCTGGTTTAATGGCACCCAAAACAATCTGGAGAAATTATATCTACCTTTAGCATCTACTCTGTTGAACAAAGTATTAAACGGTAAATAGCCTGTACTTATATAGTGCTTTTTTAAGTCAGGACACGCTTTACACTACAGTCATTCACACACACACTCACACACTGATGGTGGCAAGCTACATTGTAGCCACAGCTGCCCTGGGGCTCACTGACAGAAGCGGGGCTGCCGTACACTGGCGCCACCGGGCCCTCTGACCACCATCAGTAGACAATGCAGGTGAAGTGTCTTGCCCAAGGACACAACGACACTGAAAGTCGGAGTCGGGGCGTGAACCGTCAATCCTTCGATTTCAGAGCAAAATCCTACATCCAACGCCACTGTCGCCCTATTAGGTTAACGTGAGATAAATTAACGGCTCCATCATTAAATGGGTCATGTGACCCAGAGCGCCACATGTTGAGAGTTTGAGCTCCTCCTGGATAGGAAAGCTAACCAAGCAAAAGCTGTTAGGCAGTAATTCAGATATGCAAGACAGAAACACAGAGAAAGACTCTGAAATTGTGCCAGTTGCTTACAGGGGTGCTAATGCTTGACATTACATCTAGAGCTCCTAGTGGCTAAAACTTTAACAGTTGTTTTCATTCATTTCTTTTTTAAATAAATGTATAAAGTCTTAAATAGAACACATAATTTATATGTAACAAACTACAAAAGAAGCTAGATTTACCAGAAACACTTGATTGTTCTAGTTAAGCCTAATCTTTTATATCAGTGCATGACCGCATTGTTGTTTGTTTATAATCATGTTAACAGGAAGGTCACTCAGTGTTGCTATAAATACGCTGCGCCTATCAACTCTAGCAAGACATCACAGTCGAATCATCAGAACAGCTTTGACATTTAACTAATCGTTTAATGTAGAACATTTCTAACCCAATCTTTTACAACAGTGTCATTAATGTATGTTAATAAATATCCCAAAACCATTCGTATCCGAGCCCTGACAACACACAGTTATATTTATTATATAAATATTGTTTTTGTTTTTTTTTAAAGAAGCACGTCGTTCATTTCTTGTTTTATAAACCAACAGCATGTATTTTGTGCATAGGAGTCTCTGCGTAGGACAGCCGGGTCTGCCACATGGCTCATGACTTAACAGGCATAAATAGGAATAATCATCATCATCATCATGGTGTGTAGGCTACATGTTCCAGGTTTCATTTCAGCTTCTTTGTCTTTTGCTAGGTCACCCTGAGTTTTCTCTTCTTCTGTTCCATGGCACATTATGCCTCATGTATCAGTGGAAAATGTTAAACTTTTGTTAGAAGTCGTATGAAGGGAGAAATATAGTGTCCCCTACTGGAATAATTCATTTATAATACACAATGACACTTATTGTTGGAATGATTGCTAATAGGAATTGGCATGTCAATGCATTGAAATGTCAGGGACAGAGTAGATAGCTGTGACAGACACAACAAGCCAAGGAGAGAAAAAAAAAAAAAAAAAAAAGAGAACCATATAAGGCAAAGATGTCGCCTGGCAACCGGCTCAGCCTTCAGCCCAATTTTCCATGACACACACACGCGACTCTGAATGCAAGACGGCAAGAGAGTGAGCAAGAATCCTCCCACGTCACAGCCTGAACATAATGTAGAAAGGTCTGATTGGGAGACTCATTACACTTGCACACATACCTTCTATGTAGTAATAAAAGAGAACAATGTTTTAACTTTGTTTTGCCAGAGCAAAAAAAAAAAAAAAAAAAAAAACAGGCTGGTGGTTACCAACCGGCACTTATCACAAACCACAAGCCAGTATCATCCTGTTTGTTTCAGCAGCAATTCTGCACCTCCTTAGGTTGCACATTTCCTGGTTTTTTAACATTTAAAATCCTGGATAATACGCCAATGTTTCACCTGTGGAGGTCGACACTGAAACTGGTTGTGCGTCAAACGATTGCAATATGTAGAAATGTGAATTTCGCATGAAGTTCCTGTTACCTCACTCCAATTAGCAGGCTGAAATTCTTGTGTCGATACAGCAAAGTGAAGCAAAAATGAATCAAAACAGCTTTAATGGTCCCGCGCCGGAAATTTTAAACAGATTACTTAAGTTTATTTGTTGGTTGTAAAACAAAACTTTTGCAAATGTAACTTTTAGGGTCCAGATGACAGAAATATTTGTCATTTTAATAATACCTTTGCCAAAAAGCTATTATTAGAACTAGTAAGACTAGTATGCTAACCTGCAGTAAAAATAACACAGAGTCTAGCTTCAGAGTGTTACATATTTAAATAAAAACACACACGAAAACAATGTAATGTAATGCATAATCTTCCTGCAAACGCATGCCAAACAAGTTGGGTAAAGTAGTTCACTTTTAAGCAAGGAAAATGTTTCCAGCAAATCACTAGCGTGCAGCAACAGGTGGGGGGAGGGGCACAACACTTAAAAACTTGGGCTTTGTCTCGAATCTAACAAAGCAAGACTCCTCATTCATGTTTAGCCTGTTTTATAAACTTAAGTAAACATTTTTTGTAGCATTTGAAACAAAACCTTCCGGTATGCGTTTCGGTCAAATTATATATTTATTTATTTATTTATTTTTTATTTTTTTCCAAAAGGGGACACTATATCATACTTTATTTGGTTATTTCAGTAAATAGTTGTTACACAGCGTTAGACTACCAATAACAAACTTTTTTTTTTTATCATCCTTTTCATTTCTAAAGAAGAACTTAAAAAAATCAGCTACTTCAAATAGACTGTAAAAAATAATTTGTGGTATTTTAACCCCCTCTCGTCAGTGATTGACATTTGTGATTTTCTTTGTAACTCTATATATATATATATATATATATATATATATATATGTTATAGTATAGTAGTGCTCGCTGTGCAACCGAATCGGCCTATGGGGAGCTAAATACGCTGATGAATAACCTGTCCCTTGTGGGAAAATTAGTGCATTTTACATCATGAAATACACACAACCTTTAGCACAACCCAGGATGTACAGTAAAGAACACCACAAGTCACTGAGCCACATGAAACAACCAGGATATTCAAGATATCCTGAGAGGCCATATCAGGTGGAGGCATCCTGCTTTGAAGACATTCCAAACATGACTAATCAACAGAGCATCAAATCCTCACGATAAAGGAAAAGAAAGTCGACTGTCTGAATGGAAAATTCAAATAGTTTGAAGGAGAGACTAAAAGAAAAAGTTTAGAAGCACCGCTGGCAGCTGTAGCTTTATGACTGAGCAGATTAAAAAGTGCCATCTAAGGTTAAATGATCCACTGCTGAACTCATCAAACCAAATGAACCTGAGCTTTGTTTGTGTTAAAAGAATGCAGAGGTGGGGGGTTGGAAACAGGAGCCGATCTCCTGCCATTTTATTTTAATGTTATCTGTTGTTGTCTGGGTAGCAGTTAAGCAGTTTATCTACTGAAAAGCAGAATTAAATGACCTCAACTCTCCTTTATTGCTCCTTTCAATTTCTAACCAAATGCCAACAGAGATAATGCAAAGAGAAACACTAATCAACACTAGAAATATATCTTACTCCACACAATAAAAATTAGATAGCAAAATTATTCCTATCCTAATATGGTATATTAGTCTCAAAAATGTAAGGTATGAATATAAAGGACATTAGCTTATTTATTTTCTTAACAAATCCAGACTAGATAGGATTGGATGAGGATTTAACTGCAGACGTTAGTTTAGTTTGTCATTTTTTGTGAGAATGAAAAATGTTTAAATAAACCAGCATTACCCATCAGTCTTTATTGTCAACTACAATTTAAATTGTAATCCAGTTTTCAGTTTCAGTACAAACATTAAAGTCAATTATCAATTTGTATACCAGAAAACAGGGGTTGTTTTTAGGGCTGCAACTAACAATTATTTTGCTAATCGCTTAAACCATTGATCATTTTTATTCAATTATTAATCGGATAGCAAAAGGTTCCTTAAGGATGATTTTTTTACAGAATTAAACCAGGTTAAACAAAAAGATTTCCAACTAAAAAGTTCTGGATAGAGCGTATTAACAGAAGAAAACATTTTTTATTTTAAATGCTAAACCTTTATACTTTACAATTGTGTATAACTACCACTCTAAGTGAGTCGCTCTGTTAGCTAAGGTCACATTTTAGAGCCTCTATACTCCAGTTAAAGAGTAACCTATTACTAAATAAGTTGATCTTTATTTCAATAATGAATTAATCACATTAATCCGATTATTTCAGCCCTAATTGTGCTATCAGTTAATAATCTACCTAACTGAAAGCTATAAAATGTCATAATTCAAAAGTAACAATTATTAACCTCTAAAACATGTCACCATCTCAACTTCACAGAATTGACTTCAAAAGTGTATTACTGTGTTGTTATTGTTTTAAATTTTATTAAAAATATATATATTTTAAAATGCTTCAAACATTTATACATAACCTGCCTGATAAAAAAAGTATAAGCAAAGCATCATACAAACTTTACCAGTTTGATTCTGCAGCTATAGGGATAGGATTAAATGTTGCACACCCCTGGATAAGAAAGGTGTGTCCCCCTTAAGGTGTTGCAGCTTTGTTTACTCTGGGGAAAAAGCTCCAAAGGTTTGAAAATCGGATATGCATGTAGCCTATTGGTGCACATGTTGCACAATGTACAGGACTCTACTTGCACTTCTTTACAGGTAAATATGTAAATGTGGCCTCTGGTGGTAGATGGGAAGTTATGCAACACTTACTCTAATGTTTTGTCAGCAGAAACCTGTTTAATAAACTTCAGTGAGAGAGAGGGGAAGCATTTTATAAGACCCAGTCTGATTGGATTGTATTGATGTGTGGGACACTCACCCCTGTGCCATCCCCCGGGCTGCCCAGTGACCGGGAAGGGGACAGGCTGGACTCGATGTCACTGCCGGTGAAATCATCCTCTGACTCCTCGAAGGAGGAGGCTGAGGACAGGCCTATGGAGGAGGAGTTGGACAGCTTCCTGGGGGAGCGCATCAGAGCAGGGGACCCCCCGCAGCCGCTGTCCGAGCAGGGGGACTCATCGTCCGGCTGAGGGTCCAGGCAGGAGGCTGGGTCTCCCAGCAGGGCCATGCTTCCATGGGGGCGGCTCGGGCTGGGGTCTCTGGTGATGATCAGTTTCGGGATCGTTCCAGGGAAACTTTTTCCTGATGGGTTTTGGATGATCGGTTGCTTTATGCTGACAGTTTCTACCAGAAAGCCGTTGCTCTGATCCCCGCTGCTAGACTTGCTTTTAGTCATTTCAGCTTTAATGCAATCGTCCGGTTTAGAGAGCCTATCGCCCGGATCCTGATCCTGATCCTGACCCGGGGGCGAAGTCCGTTCAGCGTCCGGGTCAGAGGTCAGACGGGGGTTTGAACTCAGATCAGATCTTAGCCCACACACAAAGCGATTCTGCTCGTTCCCCCCCTCTGGCTGGTCTTCCATGGCCCTGGCTGGGGGGTTCGAGGCATTGTCTTCCCCCACGCCGGCTCTGCGCTCCTCGCAGCCCGTACAGCTAACTTCACAGCTCCGCGTCTCCAAGCCTGAAGGATCAGAGGAACCTGTCTTTCCCTCGCGGTTCACGCTGACCTGCACCGCTTCCACATGATCACCGAGGCCGGACAATGTCTCCAAACACCCCGCGGCTGCTTGATACCCCCCGCTCGCTAACGCAGCCTCGTCTCTGGGTAACTTTCCTGCTCTGTGGCCGAGGCGCGCTGCTAGGTCGGCGGTCGCGGTAGTATGACCCAGATTCTCCTCCGTTTGGCTGGAGTATCGCTTTCTCCTTCCCAAGCAGGACAGGACTTTGCTTTTCATCGGATTCCTGCTCAGCGTCTCGTTCCGCTGCTTCCCTTTGCTCCTAAATCCGGAGATACTGAGTCGATGAGGTGTGCCGTTTGGCTTCCACTTCGCCCCGCCTGGAGTGGCGGTGCTGAGAGACAGATCAGAGCGCGTTTGGCCCATCCTGCATGCCGTAGTGCTAACAGCTGTCCAGACACACCCTCAATGTGTAATAAAAAAATTACAACTCAAACAACAGTGCTCCAGTAATCCATTAATCACCAAATCCATGTAATAAGATTGGAAAAATCTCGAATAATCCACACCTTTCCTTCACACTGTGACTAGTCGAATCTGCGAGGAAGAAAAAAATTTACATTTAGTAAATATCAATAATGTTGTTTACTCCATCAGCACAAATGTGTTCAACAAACTTTACTTAAGATATAAACTTTACACAGATCAGGCAGGTTCAAATCAGTTGAAAATTTAAGCCCTTAATTTTTATGAAAATCTGTAAAATACTATCAACAAAACAATATATATATTAAATATTATAAAAAAAAAAAACATTTCTAAAAGTACAAGTACAGCTACAACTAAAACTTTTATTTATTTCAGTAATTGGAAACATCCCAACTGGCACATAGACTCATTACACACATTGATAAAATTAAGTGTTTTTAAATTATTGTTTATAAATGGATGGTGGATAATTCAACTTCACAGACCATTACAATATTGTGTAAAGGGAATAATAAAAATAGAAATTCTAATTTCGGGAGACGTTATGACAGGGTTATTATACAATCCTGGGTAAGATTACTGATTTGATCACATACAGTAATACACACAAAAGAAGGGTAAGCTGCAAGAGCTTGTTGCTAAACAAGCTGGTTTCACAATTTGTTTTTCTTTTTATTTCAACCTTTTAGTTTTATTTGCTACACAATTTGACAATGAAAACTTTTTTCATCTCAGAGTATAAATAATGTACCGGTACCTTAAATTGCGTGGGTGCTTTTTCTTAATGTATCATTGAAAGTTGAGTGGAAGGTAAAAGTGCAGCAAAAAGGGGAGTGCATAGGCAAAAATGGAAACCACAGCCTTTAGAGAAAAGAAAAAGTCCATCCAATAGTTAATTAGGGACTGAAAGATATATATACTGTAATGGTGGTCAGCATAAATAGATGTTTACAGGACATAAGTTACACCTGTGATTTTTCCTGTTTTAATGTATTCCTGAAACATTGACAGCATCACAGAGAAATATGACTGGAATGTAGCTGAGTGGGTGTGGGTTTTTCTGTAAAATGAAAGCGCAGTTCCCATTTCAGTTGGAGAACAACCCCCAATGGCACTTTGTGATTAATTGTTTGGAAATAAGAATATAAACAAATGTATGGGGTGTGGTGAAGAAGAGCAGAGACTTGAAGATAAACTGAACGCCAATACCAGACGCCTGTGTTTCCTTGACACATCAGCAGATAAACAGGTTAATCTCCACTATACCATGCAATATTGATGGAGTAAACACCTTTAGACGCCCTGAACAAGCAGTGAATGCATACACTGCGCAGTGGATATCATCTTCCAGAATTCTCTGGAAGATGATATCCATTTTTTAAAAGCTTTTTTTTTTTTTACTTAAATAATGTGATATTCTAATTTTTTAAGAAACTGAAATTTGGAGTTGCCTTTAGATACAAGTGACAATAATGATAAATTAACTATAGATTAACTATAATATAATATAAATTGCTATAAGTGTAATGAATAAATATAATATTACAACTCAAGAGTTTTTAAAATCAATACAAATTTAATAATTATATTTAAATTTGGTGATGACACTTAACTAAGGGACATTATAGTTTTTTCATTGTAAGTTTAAAGGTCTGCAACGACTTTTAGGACTAGAACTGGACAATGGAATCAAATAAGATAAATATAATCACAGAAAATGTTTTATATCTATGTTACATCCTTTAAAATATGAAAATCAAACCCAAGTCTGTTATCCCCAGTTAAAGCTGGACCAGGACCATTACTGCCCTCCTGTGTCTGGATATAAATCGCAGCACTCCTTAGCAATCTATTGTGTCCAGTGTGAAATTAATACAAAATGTTAGACAAAAAAGCTTTTATTTATATATCAAGATTTCAACTATTACCAATATAAGTTTTCACCAATTGTTCAAATAAAAAAGATTTACTAATGTTATTACACAGACCAAGTCCTGAAGTCTAATGTTTTTTTTTTTTTATTGAAGTAAATCTTTTATTTTTTCCAGATAAAAAATTACTTTTTTCTGCTTTGACTCACCACAAAGGAATCATCATGGCAATAAAACCGGGCCAATATTTGCCAGAAATTAAGTCAATATTTGTCAATCATTAAGTATTAACCCCTGGCATTACACGAGCATGACAAGCCAAAAAATAAAAAATAAGGGATAGCCAACCTATCAAGAGCAGCACTGTTGTTGGTAGGCTGCAGGGATCATAAAAGTGTCAAACAGATGATCCTTCAGATCTGTCTCAATCGAACAGCTACAGGCAAACCCCAGAGAACAATCAGTTCATCTCTGTACTATACAAGCTTGCTACATCCAGTCAATTGTAGGTCAGTGAGGAATAAGTTACAACTCGCAATATTTCTCAAAGCAAGTAGCTCTGACATCATCTATTAAAGAAACCTAGGAAAAAGATGTTTCATGTCAAAATAACATGGGGAAGTACTGATCCCAGGTTTAAAAAAGAATAGAGTTCATCAGCCAGATAAAATAACCATAGAAAACTACCAGTGCTGAACTTGAAATACCATTACTGGCTACAGAGAAATCAATAAGGGTCAACTTGCAGTGGTTGACAGATTAAATAAAGTTTCGGGTGTTTGAATTTTGAAGAGTTTGAACTGAGAATAAGAGAGTTGTAACATGGGCCCTTGACCTTGTGTTGACCTGAATTTACACTGAATACTGATCCGTTTACACTCACACTGAATTATTCCTTCTGTTGTGTAACATTCAAAGCCTCATTTATCTAGATAGATAGATAGATAGATAGATAGATAGATAGATAGATAGATAGATAGATAGATAGATAGATAGATAGATAGATAGATAGATAGATAATTTCTATGTTTTATTATCAGATTAAGGTTGTATCTGTTACCCCTGAGGGCTTTCTTTCATCAAACAATTTTATCCATGCATGCTAACAAAAAAATTGTTGACTAGAAGAAGGCTTGTTATACTATAACTGATCACATTTTTATGATTTGATTAACCCCATATATATACACTTAGATTATGTCAGCACTTAAAATGTGCATATATTTTTCTAATTGTGTAGTAAACTCTAATTTCTTTTCTACCTTCAAGGTTAATTGCTCTGGTTAGCAAACAATATGTCACTTCACTTGCACAATAGTTACCAACATATGAATGAATCAACTATTGTCTTTTGTAAGTTTTGTCAATTTAAGAACAAAAGTTTTTCAAACATATGTTTATGGGAAAAAAAATGAAAGAAAACTATCACAACTAAAAATATTGAATATGAAAATTTCCAAGTAAAACTTTACTTTAAAGCTTTGAGGACATGATTTGTATGATTCATTGTGATAAGGAACTAATTTACAAATTCAACGATAACTAACCGAATTACACAGACTCTGAAACCTGTCATTTGTTGAAAAACAATTGAATGACCTAAAAACATATATATTTTGCATTCAAGATGGAAAAACATTTGGTTCTAAAATATGCTCTATACGGGACTCTTCAAGTGGTTTAGTTTTAGCTTCGCACAGAAAGCATTTTTTGCTGTCCGATTACTATCAATTAACTTAACAAAATAGTCAATAGGTTGATTAGTTAGCAAGACTTTTTTCTGTTTCAGCCCTCAAACCTTTATGCAGTCTAAATGAAATCAAAGTTCTTTCCCCATCTTATTCCAGCACTGCCTGTCATGCAGATATTAAAACATTATTTTCTAATGCTTATTCTCTGGGTGATTGATTTTATAAACCTTATTGAGCTCAGAAATAAGTTAGATCAAAGATTTCTAAACTTTTCTCTAGGGCTCTGCTGTGATTCAAATGAAGGTTTTTGCATCCCCCTCCAACAGACCTTTTAAACACAAAACTACCACTCTTAACTTAGAGTTTACTAGCAGGACCCTGTAGAACGTGACCACAGGCTTCATTTTCTTCGAGGGAATAGAGACACAGCTAAACGTTACTGAACAACAGCTTCAAAGGACTTGAGTTGGAGCCCCGTAGTTTCATAGAAACATCCTTAACGACTCAAAACGGCAATTGTTTTTTTAGGTGGATATGGAAAATATTGACTCAGGGACCCTTAATAAAAAAATGCAGCCCACGTTTCAGATTAATACGTGTCAAACCATTAAAACCTATCTATCATTTCCCTAGAATTGCGCAAATAGTTTTCTGTAGAAGTTGGTCAGTCATATGAAAATTCAAATAAATAAGTTAAGGTTTGCGTTTGATATGGGCCGAAACATAAGAAAAGTTCAAGAGGTAAAAAATACTTTTCCTACAATCAGCATAGGTTCTGGGTTTAATGTATATACTAGTGATAATTTACAGGTGCATATAAACAGCAAACCTGTAAAAGGTTCATTATAAATATTCATATATACATTTCTATAAAACACACCCAGTATTAGATTATATTGCCAATACGCAATGAAAATACCAAACCCACAGCATGAATTGTTCTATGTATTGGATTGAATAAAGCAAGCAGCTGTCATTTTTGCTGTAATTTAATGTGACTGTGGTTCTGTCACCCTGCTGACAGCAGGAAAGCTCACAGAGAGGAAACGGGACAGGAAGTGTAACAATGGAAATACTAACTCACTGTGAAGCATGCACAAATACAATTAACAGCTTCTTTGGTAATAGATATATTTTTGATTATTAATCTCACAAAATGATTCATCACTCTGAATCAATACAACTTGGCTAGGCGGGGTAGCAGAAGTAATCGCTCAATAAATCCAAGAACAATGAGATATTATGTGGCTTAATGCTAGGGAAAAAAGAAATCACTATTACAACATCTTCCTAATCATTCAGCTTTTCCGATTTAATGAAAGATTCTCAGTTTTCCATCTTGCTCATCTAGTTTTATTAATACAAAATGATTACCTCTGACATGAGGAGCCACTCACACCCATCAAAACTGTGACACTTCATGGAAAGTTGGTTATTTCAACACTAAACCATACAAAAAAGACACACAAAGCGTGATCTAAGCAGAAAGAACAGTAAAGGGAAGTTGCACTGACCAACAGGCACATCAGCTTCATGTTGACACTCATCTATTTGCTTGTCATGTACTGAAAGGTCTAGGGTGTGAATTATTTGTTTAAACACGTAGTTTGCAATGAATGATAATTTTTTTTTTGTGCTAATTAAATTAAAAACAGAGAGTTGTTTAACTTGGAAGGATTTAAATAAGAGGTTTAGGCTTAAGCTCTGATTCAAAAAACTAACAATTATGTTTTGTTTTTGTTTTTTTAAACACACAAAATTAAGGGAATGTAAGAGAACTTACCTTAAAAATCCATATTTACTTGGCTCAGTGAAACAGCTGTTAAAAAGCTGGCGCTGGAGCTTTAACTCGCACAAGCACAGGTGTTAGGATGGTGCTGCTTCTCCTTTCTGCGACTCACAGACTGATGTTGATGAGCCTGAAGTGACAACAGCATGTGGTTTAAATGAGGAAAAAAGTCACGGAGGAAGTGTTTCAGCAAACGGGGGCAGGTCTATCTGACGTTCATGCTCTTTAATCGGGAGTACGGGATTGGCTTTGTGCAGTTTTAAAAGTTAACATTCGTTATTAATTCAATAAATCTGATGGTAATGAAGCAGAAGACAGCTAAGAAAACATGTTTATGTTTAACAAGCAAATTAAAGAGCTAAATTATTTGAGGACCTCTAATTGTGTTGCTTTTAGGTGTCACTCGTAAATTGGGTTTTCTTTCTACAGATAACGAATATTAATAGTAAATAATAATAATAGTAAATAATAATAACCAACGAGTTTGTATTTAGATAATGGCTTGTATCCTATAAATAAAAAATCAAAAACTAGTTAATATAATTAGAAAAAACAACAATTTGGGGGGGGAAAAGCAAAAGAAAGACAATTTGTCCACTCAAAATAATTTCTAAAACGTAGGATACATTTCTCACAAAGTTAAACCAAATAACCTATTTAAATTATTTCTAAACATTTTTGAGTAGCTGCATTTAAAGCGTTAAAGTGAAGAAAGCCAAATGGCAATGATTTTATGGTTGAAATAAATATATATATTCGCTTAACTTAAATTTGTAACGGAAAAAATGAAATCCAAATAACCCTCTCCCCACATAGCTACTTTCCTTTGGGAAGATTATAGCGTTTCGTCACCCCATAAAAGCGACACGTCGGTGTGTCCGCCCTCTTGTGAGTGGCAAGCTCTAGTTGATGGGTGTATTAAAAGGCAAAAGAAACAAGAAAAAAAATAAAATAATTTTAAGTACTTTAAATAAAAAAACATATAAAACGACGGAACCATCTTTTCAAGGGAAATATGTGTTGATCAATATTTATTGATATACTCTCCAAACTCCCTGTTAACTGTATATGGTTTATTTAAATGTTTTATGCTAAATTGTAGCAATAAAAAGTCTGCATAGGGCAAACTTTCAAAGAGACACGTGTGGTGCCACTTGAAGGCAGCAGATTTTCTTGATATTTGTTGTATAGAACATTTTAGAAGTTTGTGCTTTAAGATAAGCAATCTTTAAAACAGATCTAGGTTCAAATTTGTTCCCAAATAAGACCTGCGCGTACCGAACGCAGCGGCGCTAACAAGCAGAAACCATAGTTAAGGTGGTGAGGTTTGCACATACTGTAACAAATTATTTTTTTTAAAGTCTAATACAAAAAAAAGACTCAGAAATATATATATATATATAAAAAACATTCCAGACTTAAACCCCACCGAAAACCTCCCACCCCCCAGCTTCGTCATGGATCCATGGTACTCATGGGCTTCCGTAGAAGCGGAAGTTGCGTTTCGTAAGCAGGCACCGGGAACTCGCCGGCGTGACATTCACCGGGCTGTCAGCAGGGTTGGGGTCGACCACAAGCAGGACAACAGTCACCCACCTTTAACTCCACAAAACCGACTTCAAAATGAGGGTACTGAAGGCGGGTCTGTGTTTGACCAGGAATCATCTGTTAGCTCCAGGGAGCGTCACACTGAAACAGGTAACCTGGCTCTGGCGACCATTTACACACAGACCTCTGAAATAAATAAACAAACAGCTCTCAATATAGATCCCATGTCCTCAGGTGCTCATTAACAGCTGTCGGACCTGCTCCTCTGGGGTCTTACCCAACGAGAAAATCCGCAATATTGGCATCTCCGCTCACATCGACTCGGGGAAGACAACCCTGACCGAAAGGGTCCTCTACTACACGGGCAGGATAGCGGAGATTCACGAGGTAATGGCCAAGATGGGCTCTGCTTGTATGTTAAGAAATGAAGCTGCGTTACTCAGCGGTATTTTTGTCTCTCTGTGATGTCAAGGTGAAAGGGAAAGATGGTGTGGGAGCCACTATGGACTCCATGGAGCTGGAGAGACAGAGAGGCATCACCATCCAGTCAGCAGCTACATACACCATGTGGAAGAACCACAACATCAACATTATCGACACACCAGGTACTGATTATACTCTCAATAGACATGATCTTCACCATTGTTCTGCACCTGTAAAGAGTGGACGCTCTGCTCTAACTACAGCTCTGCCTCTACCAGACCCTGTACAATGATCCCAGGGTTAAAATAACATAAAATAAAAACTGTCTTGGTGCAGTGGGTAGCACTGCTGCCTTGCAGCAAGAAGGTTCTGGGTTCAATTCCTGGCCTGGGTTCTTTCTGTATGGAGTTTTGCATGTTCTCCCTGAACATGCCTGGGTTCTCTCTGGGTACACCGGCTTCCTCCCACAGTCCAAAAACATGACTGTTAGGTTAATTGGCTTCTCTAAATTATCCTTAGGTGTGAGTGAATGTTTGTTTGTCCTGTTTGTCTCTGTCCCTGCAATGGACTGATGACCTGTCCAGGGTGTACCCCGCCTCTCGCCCATTAGACAGCTGGAGATAGGCACCCCTCGCGGGGAAAAGCGTCTAAGGAAATGGATGGATGTGGACCCGCTCTATATATTGTATATGTCCCATGCACCTTTTTCTTCCTTTGACACATTCTCCTTTTACTATTTGAGCTGATGTAAATATCTGCACTGTGAGATCAATAAAGTCAATCAATCAAACCACTGGGGAGTGGGAGCCTAGTGGTTAGGGCATAAAGCTTGGAATCCTGAGGTTCTGGGTTCATACCCCACTCCCACAGACTGCCACTCTGGGTCCCTGAGCAAAGATCCTTAACTCCACACTGCTCCCTGAGCGCCACACAATGACAGCCCACTGCTCTCCAAGGGGATGGGTTAAATGCATAGAGTTAATTTTGTTGCTTTGTACTTATTACAGTGTAATGACAATACAAGCTGAAGAAAAAAAACAACAACAAACATCTTTGGCTATGTGCTGTAGAATAGGGATGTCCCAATACAACGTTTTTATTTTCAATACTTTATATATTGACCCGATATGATATCGTCATAAATCATAAATGCTTTTATTACTGATTTGTTGTGATAAAAGGGTCACTATTAGAATAATTCCCCATGTGTTATGATAATTAGCTTTTTGTCTAATATCAGAACAATACCAGATATTAATACCTGAATGGGACACCCCTACCTTAACATTTTTAGCAACTCTTTTGCATGATAGCTCATTGACATTATATGTGGAACATCTAAATACATATATATATATTCACACTCATATGTGTGCCAGACAGACAAAACAGTTTAACTCTTATTTGCACCACAGATAGTCATTTGGGTTTAGGTCAATACTTTGATTTGGACATTCTAACACATTAACATGCTTAAACCCATCAGTTACTTTTGAATTACCGAGACATCTATGTCTTTAGGTCACGTGGATTTCACCATTGAGGTGGAGCGAGCCTTGCGTGTGCTGGACGGCGCGGTGCTGGTTCTGTGTGCCGTGGGAGGCGTCCAGTGTCAGACCATGACTGTGAACAGACAGATGAAGCGCTACAACGTCCCCTTCCTCACCTTCATCAACAAGCTGGACCGAATGGGAGCTAATCCCAGCCGGGCCTTGCAGCAGATGAGGTACAGGTCGTACTAAAGTTCTCCTGAGTGGAAATATAAAGAACTGAGTGATGCTTGTTCAAATAACTTTAGCAGTTTTGGGGAGATAATTTCTGAACTCTTTCATTAAATAGTTATAAAAATGAAGATTAAAGACTTAAGGCCAACACAAAGCAAATTAGGTTTAATGGGAAACATTTATTTTTCAGCTGGTTGCCAATAGAAAACAGTTAAAAGAAGGTTAGAAATTAAAATTAAACAAATTCTTCGAACAGATTTATTCATAATGGCAGGCCTTTGTTAATCAGGGGTGTTCTTATACATTCCTGCTCATACCAGTTTGGCTTTATAAAGACCAGCTCAGACTTCTGAGAGCGAATGTTCGTTGCATTTTGGAAAAAAGTCAAGAGAATTGTCTAAAATGTTGAAAGAAGGGCTTATTGGCTTTCAGAAACAATGGAAAGGACATAGAAATTCCCCAAATATCCTAGAAATACAAGTGGAGCTTTAATTAAGTCTAAGGTTAGTGGTTATCCATTCTTAAATCACATCCAAAACATTTCTAACTTTAACCCTAAACCGTCCTACCTTTAGCTGTTCCTCTGATCTAATCATTTCTAATCCTGGTCTCTACTCACCTCTAGCTTAGCCTCTTTTGTCATTTAATCAGGATTGTCTTTTTTCTTCATTGCATCTTTGTACATTTTTTTAACATTACTCAGCTGTATTTGACCCAACAGTTAGGAAGTATTTGACTTCAACTCTGTGACACTTTGGGCCCAGAGTGGCCACAGTCTCCAACCCACAGTTAAAAGCACGTCTCACTGCTTGTTGACAGAATCTGAACCGATTGCTGGTTTCTAAATCAGTTTCAGTTTCTCGCCTTTGTAAAGCTCTGACCTGTGGGTAGAAAAGCAGAATACGGATGTTTTAGTTTAAGTTTTGTTTCTCTTGCAGATCTAAACTGAACCACAACGCAGCCTTTGTCAACATCCCAATGGGCCTGGAGGGGAACATGCGCGGCATCATTGACCTGATAGAAGAGCGGAGCATGTACTTTGAAGGACCTTTTGGGTAGGCCTCATTTAGTAAAATACTGTCATTTGTTTTACACATTGCAGAAAACCTTCATGTGTAAAAAAATTATTAATACCCATTTAAACACAAATCGTAAACATAAACCGTTTCTTCTCCTCCCCTACAGTCAGAGCATCCGCTTTGACGAGATTCCTTCAGATTTCCGTGCAGAAGCTGCCGACCGCAGGCAGGAGTTGGTGGAGTGTGTCGCTAATGCTGATGAAACTTTAGGGGAGATGTTTCTGGAGGAGAAAATTCCCACCAAAGATGACCTGAAGGTTAGTCTTAAACGGATATAGGACATAGAGTTTGCATTTTATAATGGAAAAAGTGAATAGCTTGTGACAACTTTTGTGGAGTAATTTTTAACTTTAGCACAATAAAGATACCATAGAAAACTGAGAAGTTTTATATATTTAGATTATTTCATCTTTAAATACCGTTGTAGTTCCATTTTGTTCCAAGTCTGACACTGACTCCATATAGAAATTGTCCAAAATTAGTTGAACTGCAATAACTCTTGCTGTTTTGACTGCAAAGCCACTAGTTTTAACCTCTTTTCCTGCATATTCATTTCTCCATACTTCCTATAAATGAAGGCTGAAGCCAGTTGCATCATAACTATTTCCTCTTGTTTTGTCTTAGGCTGCGATCCGCAGGGCCACAGTACAGCGTCTCTTCAGTCCCGTGTTGGTGGGAACAGCACTGAAGAACAAAGGTGTCCAACCGCTCCTAGACGCTGTCCTGGAATACTTGCCGAACCCCAGTGAAGTCAAAAACTATGCAATTCTCAATGATGAGTAAGTATTTCCATGCTTCTTAGCTTGAAGAGCTTGCTTTTTTTTTTTTTTTTTTTTTTATACACAGAAACAAAAGTATTCCTAAAAAAAACAAAACAAAATTTGCCATGATGAAAATTGATGATGAAAATAAAATAAACAAAAGTCATCTGATAGCAGCCTACAGAATTGGACTTGGACTTTGGACCCCACCCGATGTGTGTTACAACACTGCTTTGTGCAGGTCTGTTAGTAACGTCCCCCAACGTGCCTCTCACCCTCAGTGACGCATTTTAGGTTGCTGTCCTATTGGATCAATTAAACATTTACCCAGACTCTGTTTTCCTGCTCAAATCTTCACATGTGCTCCTTTCTCCATGATTCATCTTGAACAGAAGCAACCCCACAGAATAATACTCCCACTGGTCCTTTTCATTAGGTTATGCATTTTCGTTATTCCAAATATTTGTGGTGACTCTAGGACCAAATTAGTATAGTTTCATATTATCTAACCAAAGGACATGCTTTCTGCACAGTCAGCCTGTCTTAGTCTGCGTCTTTCCAGGCTTCCTACCATGCAGGCCTCTACTGATGGTCTTCTTCCAGTCTACGGTCCTTCTGTTAGACAAGTCATTCGTTCATTTCCTGGCAGTTGTCCTGGGAATTTTTGGAGCATCTTGAAATCTTTCCCATTCTACCACTGCCAATATTAACTCTTTAGGAATTACTTGACACTATTGTCTTTATTGGTTTTCCTTCTCCTACTTTGTGGACCTTAATAAAGGTCCCATATTAAACTCACTTCTCCTTATAAACATATTGTATCCAGTGTGGAATCAAGTTAGTCTTTATGGAGGAATAATACATCCAGTGTTGTGCATGAATGCGTTCAATGAACGGCGTTTACTGAATACATTCATATTTTTAGTGAACCATGAACTAAATGGAAGGACAGCGATGTTCACTCTGAGAATAATCAGCGACACACAGCTCACGTTCAACTGTTAACGACTCTTTATATTGGATGGCGTCAGGATTTACGGTACTTATTACGGCAAACAGCATGACAGACCAGCATATCTACTGTTAGTACTTGTCTGCGCAATTCAGACTCTTCTGGTATTTCTGATGCCAGTTTTGCAGAGCGCTCGGCAGAGTTTTATGAACTAATAAATGAAGACTCTGACGGAAAAAAAAATCATGTTTTTGTGCAAACTTTGCACGCAGGGACTAAAACAAGTCTGTATGTCAGCCACGTCCATTTCAAATTTAAAACGACACACTGAGTTATAGTATCTGAGCTATCTGGGGAAATATATGCTACTGAATGAGGAACATAAGAATTATTTTTTGATACAGATCTTTTCAGCAGAACCTGAATGTTCCTGTATGTTTCTGAGGTTCGGTTTAATTTGGTTAAATAAAAGCTTGACTTCACATACAGTAAACCTTGACTGCGTGAAATATGAAGTTCTATTGTGTAGAATTGTGGCTTAATTTTAACAAATGAACTAGAATTAGTTCATTATTGGTTTGTGAACTTAGTTAGTTTTTTAAAAAGGGAACTATGTTCATGAACTAGTTTATTTTTAGCTGTGTGAACTGAACTTTGAGCCCGTTATTTTTAACAAAGAACTGGCTCAGCATTGTTTGTAACAGTCATGTGTGTCCTGAATAATATAAGATTCACAAATAAAAAAAATTAAAAAAACAGCTTTCCCTTCTCTCAGTTTTTCTCCACCTCTTTGCTAGTGTGTGAAGAGCATTCCCTTTATGATGTCATGAGGGGAAATAAACTGTCCAGATTGGGCTGGAGCAGCCCATTAATGAAGCTACGGCCTTCAACTAGGCTATCTTTATGAACTGATTGTCATGGTTGTGGGGGAGCGGCCTTCGGGATGACGGGGGCGTGGAAAATAAAGCAGCTTGTCCAGAGGAGGGCTGAATAAGGCTATCTGCCTAATCTGAGAGGAATTTTCCTCTACGAATGGCAAAACATGCTCCGAAGGCCTCAATGTTTTTTTTTTCTCCCAAATATAGCATAATATTTTAAGTCCAGCCTTTCGTTTTAGGACTGATAAATGTCTGTGTCTACTCAAACCCTTACTGCTTTTTCTACTGTGTTTAAATGAGAAGGAAACCCTTATTAATATTGGAGATCCAGAGAAAATCAGTGACTAACAGAGCTTTACAGTTAAAAGGTTGGTTTTGGTATCGACCCTGCTAATTGAACTACTTCAATTTGATTAGCCAGTTTAATGATGCTGCGTAGAAAGTTTCTTACCGTGTTTAAAAAAAAAAAAACATTTGGGAAAATTTTAAGGAAAGTTGACAATGAATAAAATTAGTCTCTGTTCATTAACATTGTTACTTTTTTCGGTTATGATAGAGATTCAGCAGAAAGATCAAAGATTGAAATGGACCCCACCAGAGATTCCTCAAACCCTTACGTTGGTCTGGCCTTTAAACTAGAGGTAAGTATTTTTTTTTTTCTTGTTTTTTTTTTTTTTTTAACCTATGTCTTTTTCAGAAGGGTGAGGTCCGTCATGCTTTGCTGTGTTTTGTGGTCTTTCTTGTCGACAGGCGGGGAGGTTCGGTCAGCTGACCTACATCCGGGTCTACCAGGGCTGCCTGAGGAAAGGAGAGTACATCTACAACACGCGGACAGGCAAAAAAGTCCGAGTTCAGAGGCTGGTGCGCCTCCATGCGGATCAGATGGAGGTGAGGGGGAACGGGGCGTCAGCGTGTGTCCTCTCAGGTTCACAGCTTGTTTCCGTCAGATTAAAGCTAATGCGGTGCAGAACTGATCAGAGGGGTGAAGTTCCTCTTCTGGCTTCAGTCAAGTGTGGAGATAACAACCACATTCCCCATGACACCAGAATAAAATGTTTCCATGCATCTCACATTTTCCATGTATCTCTGTTAAAGTGCATTTATGAATAATAAATAAGTAAACTATAGTAGATGTAATATGTATTTTTCCTCTTTCTGTTCATGCTCTTGAAGGATGTGGATGAGGTTTATGCAGGAGACATCTGTGCTCTGTTTGGGATCGACTGTGCAAGCGGAGACACTTTTACATCCAAAACTAGCGCTAACCTCTCCATGGTGAGTCACGCCAGCGTCCCAGGCAAACTAACAGCCGTGAAATTTCTAATTGGTTGTCTTCCTGCTTTCAGGAGTCCATTCACATCCCAGAGCCTGTCATCTCCATGGCTATGAAGCCAGCCAATAAGGTAAAGGTGTTTTTATTTTATGTTTTATGAAACTAATTGCAAACATTTTTTAAAATGTTTCCTCTAAATGGCCTTTTTTTTTTGCCTCCTGTTTACCAGAACGATCTGGACAAATTCTCTAAAGGCATCAATCGTTTCACCAGAGAGGATCCCACTTTCAGAGTGCACTTTGATACAGAGAGCAAAGAAACTATTATATCAGGCATGGGCGAGCTGCATCTAGAAATCTACTCCCAGGTACATACTCATCTCCTTATCTCTGAAAATAAAGACAAACAAGCGCTGCACGGTGGCGCATGTGGTAGCGCTGTTGCCTTGCAGCAAGAAGGTTCTGAGTTTGATTCCCAGCCCAGGGTCTTTAACTGTTCTCCTCAGGCATGCGTGGATTCTCTCGGGTACTCCCACAGATAGGTTAATTGGCTTCTCTAAATTGTCCTTAGGTGTGTGTGCATGGTTGTATTTGTGCATCTCTGTGTTACCATGCAACAGACCAGCAACCTGTACAGGGTGTACCCCGCCTCTCGCCCATTGACAACTGGAGATGGGCACCAGCATGGAAGTTTTACTGTCATTATTCTTAATTATTTTATCTTTAACTGTATATTTAGGTCTTTTTAATTCTCCAACATTTTTGTTAAAGCCTCCTTTTTTTGGGATTATTAAATTGGTTAGCGTCCCTGGTTAAGATAACTTTAAAAGCCTCCAGATCAATTATTTCTTAATTGCAGCAGCATGACCTCACTTAGAAACTAGAAATATCCCCAGAGCTCACTGTTGGAGAGCTGCAACAAAGACCGCTGTCTAGTATCGTAGTAGTTAATGTAATATGGTTGTTACTGGTTCTGTCAGCCCAATGATGATCTAAATGAAACTTTTCATCTCAAATGAGTATTCTTTGACATGGCTGGGTTATCGTTTCCCAGTAAAGAAGCACCATCCTACTTAATTTAGGACAGATCATGAGGGACAGCAAATGGAAAATGCTCTGACTGTTATCTCCAGTTCTGCCAACAGTTTTCTTCTATTTTTGTCTCTATTTTAGAGGATGGAAAGAGAATATAACTGTCCCTGTGTGATGGGGAAACCCAAAGTGGCCTTCAGAGAGACAATCACCAGTCCTGTACCGTAAGTCTGCTTTCTCATCCCAAATAAGCAGTTTGTAGCACCATGCATTTCAAAAGCTTTATGCTGCAGGAGTGAAAGGCAAATCTTGCTTCATAAATTGTGGCATCACTTTAAGAACATTTACAAAGAAACAACGTGTTGCAACATCATTTTGAGAAAGATCAGTTGGTTTTGGGATGTTTTTCACATTCATGAACGTGAGGCAGCTTCTCGGTCTGCAGCACCTTAACGCCCTCGGCTGGAGACCAGGTGAACAGCAGCTTCCACTGGGGGATTTCCTGCAACAAATTTACCAAACACACTTTTTGTCACATGGTCAGGAATTGTTGATCTTGTTTTGTAAACAGACTTGTAACTTTTCCTGATTGAGGAAATGTTCAAACATTTTTATAATTACTGCAAATCACTGTTTATACTATACTGGTTTATACCATTTTGGTTTAACAAACAAACTTCAGCCACTGGATGTTCAGCTTTTTCTTTACCTGAGACACCATGTCGTGCAGCAGAACGTGACAATCAAACTTCAACTGGTCATTTTCTGTTGTCTGTGGCAGAGGAGCAAATGAAAAACATACAGAGTTTTAAGAGTTGCAGACTGAAGACTGACATCTTTCCTGGCTATTTGTTCAGACTCAGAAGGGGCATTTTCATTCAGTAATGGTTTTCAGGAACCAGGTTGATCTCCTGGAGCATGTTGTTATTACTGTGTTTCTATGTTTTCCTGTTTTTCTTCCTATCTTAAAGTTAAAGTCAGATATTTATTTGCTAAGTGTCAGAATCCATTTATAAGAAGTCAGGGGTTTAGATACACTAAGTTTTGAAGGTTTAAAAAAAACACGCAACAGGTCAGCTGATGATGATGATTTATGGCCTTTGGAAACTTATCCTTTCACTCATAATATTCAAATGAAGTCAGGCCTTTGGGTGGCATCAGCTGCCTTTTTTGTCATATGATATTTGGCAAAATATTTGGAGAGCTATGGACTTCCGCATGTTGTTTTCATCTGTTCAAACACTTTTATGCAAGTGCTAACAGCATAAGGTAGTAGAAACCAGTCTGGACGGAAGCAGGCTCTGTGTCTCAGACAACGAGTTTTTGGTGTCAGACATGTAAATTACGTCCAGAACTAAAGGGAAAGACTTTGTGATAGAAGTTGGGCGTTTCATGAGCTAAAAGGCCACTCAGTTAGGAAGAAGCCATTCTCAGAAATCAGTGTAAACTAGGTTAAGCTTTCCATATGTACTCGGACAAAGATGTATACTTTTGCTCTGTGGTATCAGTAAAATATCAACCACAATAACAATTTCTACATGTAAAGAGAAAAAGACAGAAGTTTATAAACTTGATACCACCCCCTCTGGGAATTATCAGTGTTTATTTCCAAGAGGCTCTGATGTGCTTGATAAGAACATTAGGAAATAATAAAGCAATATCTAAAGACAGCTGCCGCAAAGGTTAAATTTGAGCCAAGTTGGGTGGTCTAAATGGACAGAGGCCCTTAGCAGATGCTCTAGTTTGAGAGTGGGTTAAGGATAATAAATCAGTGTTTCTGAGCGACCATCATAAAGCTTTCATTTCAGTTGCTTCAGACACTTTTTTGTATTTTTGGTTTTATTCATGATCACTGATTTTCATCCATGATTTATTCTCAACAGGAAATCATGGTTGTTTTTTAAGGATTCTGATTGGCTGACAAGTTTACGTTTTGTGTTTAAAAAAGAAAAAAAACGCTCAGTGGTTTCTGTAGTTTCATGTGGATGAAACGTTTAAAAAAAAAAAAAAAAACACTCCCTTGTGTACAGTATTACATTTAAAAAGGTGTAGGCAAGACATTATTTTTAAACCCCATGGACTAGGCCGAGCTTTATATTAGTAATAAAAAGGACACAGTAAATGTTTCAGAAATAAAATAGAGGTTTTATCTTAGATTGGGAAGCATTTCTAATGCCCTTTTCTCCTCCAAACACTACTGTAAGCAGCGGGCTGTTCCAGTGGACAGAACCTATTAGCTTCTAGTAGATGTAGTCTGCATGAAATGCCCTGGCTATTAAAATGTAAAACAAAGCATCCAGGGGATAAATAGAAACAATCCGATCTGCACTTTGTTTTTCTATGTTTAGTCTGTAACAATAAGGGCCTTAAATCCGTGTTTTTGTTGCTGATTTTTCCAAAGTGCAATAAGCAGCCTACCAGCTGTGTGATGTTGGCCACCTGAGCCACGTTGTACAGAGTGTTTTCTGTGGATTCACTCAGCATGATGAAGCTGGAGGCCACAATGCCGAGATGCCAGAAGGGAGTCATCTCTGGGTCCATGTGACCGTAGCTGTCTGAAAGACGAAACCAAACTTACACTGAGCGTTTCTGGTACTCTGTGGTGATTTTTTGCAGCTTTTCTGTTATTGAACATACCAGGTAGACGTTTTTCAGTACGCAGGGTTTTATTGGTCCTGTACTCCTGGTATAACTCCCCTTCTTTAGCTTCAACATCAGTTTTCGGGAGCTCCACTAATGAGGAGACCTGCACTTGAGGTGGGAGCTGCTTTTCTCCCCTTGGAAAGTAAACCTCAGCCGAGCACTTCTCTGTTGTCTGGGAGGAAAAACAAACTTGTTAGATTGTAAAGAAATGAATAGGAGAAAACAAAGGTTGGGCGTCACCTTGTTGTGAGTCAGCAGTTAAATCACATGGTTATTGAAATAAATCTTCCTTTTCAGGCCAGTTTCCACCTGCTGTTGTAATCCAAGATATTGCAACACAGTTTAAACTAGAATCTTGCTCAAGACTTAATTAAAATCTTCTTTAAAAAGAGCAATACAACTGACTTTTACAAGGGTAAGATGGATGAGACCAGTTAAAGGTGGACAAAGTAAAATAGCCATAATAATAACATTATTGAAAAATAATTACGAAGGACAGGAAAATATTCAAATTTCACAGTAGTATTGGAATGAGAAGCTAGTTTTTCTGGTTGGTGAATAGCTGGTCAGAAACTCAATAATTCCTACTATTTTCCAGTCAGTGAATGCACCAAGTGGTGCCTTCATTCATAGCCAAGAGCTCCTTGCTTTGGAGGTTTTGGCAGAAACTTTGTTTTGTTTTTCCTTTTAAACTGTCAGTCACCATCTGTTATCACACTCATTGTCTTTGCAGATATTAGCAGCATATTGGAGATCTGATGTTGCAAAGGATCCACATTCTTTGGGAATACACCCAGAGACAGAGGTTTCAGTAAAGCCAGCCTCACTGACAGCCAAAATATAACATTCAACTTTTAGCTCCTCTTGTTAGGATATTAATAAAACTGTTTAATGATGAATTAGCTTTGTTGGTTGAACATTGATATAATTTCTTTTGAATAAACTTTAGAATGGGCTTCTGATTTTCTGACAAGCAGAAAATCAGAAATTGGAGTCTCAGAAACTCAAACACCCTTTTAAGATCTCTTATTGCAAACAATTTTATAAGAGATAAAAAAAAATGTCCCTTACATTACTGATGATCTCGTGTACTGAAATCTCCAGCTGGTACTTTCTCCCGGAGTCTGCCACATCCTGTTGGGTCGACCAAATTGAGCCACGGTTGGATCTAGCACATTAATAAATGTTGGCTGATCAGGAGTAAAAATGAACCTGACCTCTGCGTTCCCACTGTGGACCTGCTTTAATCCAAACAGTCTGTAGGGGGATCCATGGCGGGTGTTGAGGTAGTGTTGGACCACCTTTGCTGCCCTCTGGGCGGGGTAGTGATTGGGGTTCAGCTCACCTGTTGCCATCACATCCTCTTCAGCCTCCTCTGCTGCTGCTGCTTCTGTCTGTGGACAGAAAGAGAGGAAATATAAACTCTCTAGTGGACTTTGACCTTTAGCTGTCAGACGGGTGTGGCTGTTGTCTTTAGACACATTTACTCAGAGGAGAATGAAATAGATCAAGGATCTAAAGAACCAAAACAAACAACTAAAACGCTTCTTGCCTGGGCTGACTGTTTGTTTGGCTGGCTGACTGTTGCCTCTGCTCAGTCCTCCGACATAACTACACCTCCTGCTAATGAAAGCATTACTTCCTGCTTTGAAGGCAGAGCCCTGATAGCTCTACCCCTTCTTAAAGAGACAGGACACTAAACATTAATCACAGTTGAAAAAACTTAAATCACATTTAAGTCCTAGTTTATTGACTCCACCAAAACCTTTGGGTCTTATTATAAATTAGATTTTAGAAAGACTTGGTTGGGAGGCCTCCTTGCCTTCACCCTTATCTTTAGCTCCATCAGAATTCCTAATCATTACTAAATCATTATTACTAAAGATTGATGTAATTTCCAGTCAGAAGAAACCTAAAGCTCTAATTAGGGGTATTGAATCATTGGGCCTAACTGAAGCAAATAGGTACGAGCCTCCTATTGGATAATTACTGCATGGGAGATTATCTTTCAGCTGGCAACAAGTTATTTAACCCCAACTGGTGCAATGGCTTGCTTCTCATTTCCTAAACAACCATGTTGAAAGACACATCCCGTGGTCGTGGAAAAGATGTTAGTCTGTTTGAAAAGGGTCAAATCATTGGCATGCATCTAAAGAGATTGCAGAAACTATTAAAATTGGGTTAAGAACTATCCAACACATTATTAAAAACTGGAAGGATAGTGGGGACCCATCATCTTCAAGGAAGAAATGTGGCCGGAAAAAAATTCTGAATGATTGTGATCGGCGATCACTTAAACATGTGGCGAGATCAAATCGAAGAAAAACAACAGTAGAACTCAGGGCTATGTTTAATACTGAATGTAAGAGCATTTCCACACGCACAATGCGAAGGGAACCCGAGGGATTGGGACTGAACAGCTGTCTAGAAAACCACTAATCAGTGAGGCTAACCGGAAAAAAGGCTTCAATTTGCTAGGGAGCATAAAGATTGGACTGTGGAGCAATGGAAGAAGGTCATGTGGTCTGATGAGTCCAGATTGACCCTGTTCCAGAGTGATGGGCGAATCAGGGTAAGAAGAGAGGCAGGTGAAATGATGCACCCACCATGCCTAGTGCCTACTGTACAAGCCTGTGGGGGCGGTGTTATGATCTGGGGTTGCTGCAGTTGGTCAGGTCTAGGTTCAGCAACAGTATGTGCTCAAAGAATGAGGTCGACCGACTACCTGAATAAACTGAATGACCAGGTTATTTCATCAATGGACTTTTTCTTCCCTGATGGCACAGGCATATTCCAAGATGACAATCCCAGGGATTCATTGGGCTCAAATTGTGAAAGACTGGTTCAGGGAGCATGACACATCATTTTCACACATGGATTGGCCACCACAGAGTCCAGACCTCAACCCCATTGAGGATCTTTGGGATGTGCAAGAGAGGGCTTTGCGCAGCGGTCAGACTCTACCATCATCAATGCAAGATCTTGGTGAAACATTTATGCAACACTAGATGGAAATAAATCTTTTGACATTGCAGAAGCTTATCGAAACAATGCCACATCGAATGCGAGCCGTAATCGAAGTTTAAGGCGGTCCAACAGAGTATTAGAGTGAGTGACCTTTTTTTTGGTGGCGACTTTTTTTTTGGCCAGGCAGTGTAGTTTTCTCTTTGAGCTCTTTGGTTATGCTTCACCGGAATTACCCCAGTTTTCTCTAGTTTCAATCTGTCATTAAGCTTCCTAAAATCGATTCTTTTGTGTCTCTTTGCTTTCAGGTTCGACTTCACCCATAAGAAGCAGAGCGGTGGCTCTGGGCAGTACGGCAAAGTCATTGGGGTTCTGGAGCCCCTGGAGCCAGAAGATTACACCAAGCTCGAGTTTGAAGATCAGACTGTTGGAACAAACGTGCCCAAGCAGTTTGTTCCAGCTGTTGAGAAGGCATGTGCTGTGATTGTTCTGCTATAACTTAAACAATAAATTAGACCTTTTCATCTATTTTATTAAATCAGTTCACTAATTGACACAGTTACACAGACTGGTGTTCTTAATGCCTTCTTTTTTGTTAAGTATGATGATATTCTGCTTACAGCTCATTAGAATATAACATCAGGGATATTTTTCCAAAGGGAAAAAAAGGTTTGAATTTAGTTTGATGTTTTGCATGTGTTCCATGTTACAGGGGTTCAGGGATGCCTGTGAGAAGGGACCACTCAGTGGACACAAGATATCAGGAGTCCGATTCCTGCTGGAAGACGGAGCTAATCACATGGTGGACTCCAATGAAATCTCCTTCATTCGTGCAGGAGAGGGCGCTCTGAAACAAGGTTTGCATGCTCCTCTGATCCCAGCACCAATCACTGTTATCATCTTGTCACAGACTGTCTCTCTGTGTCATGGTGGTCTTATGTTAAATTTGGTGGCACTGTCCCCTTCACAGCAATGGAAAAGGCCCAAGCTGTAATTCTTGAGCCGATCATGTCAGTGGAGATTGTTGCACCTCAGGAGTTTCAAGGAGCCGTCATTTCTGGGGTAAACCGGCGCCACGGTGTCATCACAGGCCAGGACGGGGCCGAGGGATACTTCACTTTGTATGCCGATGTAAGTCTGATTTGCATGCTTGAAATTAAAGCATGTATCTGCAGTCTTTTTATTTTCATAGTCCCTGTTTAAATCAACATTGGTTCTTCTGACAGATTCCTCTCAACGACATGTTTGGCTATTCTACAGAACTGCGCTCCTGCACTGAGGTAGGTTCACAGTCCACAATATAGATTGTTAGTAACAAAGTATTTGTAGCATATTTTTAAAATAAGCTCCAAATTAAAGGCCCTTTATCAGGATTTTTACAGCCTGTCAAGTTAGCTATTGGCATTCATCATAAATGAATGAATGAATGAAAGAGACATAAATATCAGTTCCCTGAGCTCTGAAGGCACCACGTAAATAAAGGAGACAGATTCTGTTGAAATTGTAATCTTACTCAGATCAGAGAAGTTGCTCAGGGTTACAGAATAGCAGCTGCTCACCTCCAGGCTCACCTCTGAGGAAGTGGCCCCGATTAACAGTTAAAAAGGCATTTTATCAGTCTGCTACATCACCATATTTATATCATACACGTTAGCAGATGATTAGACATCCATGGCTCCAGCCTTATCAAAATAGGACACTTCATTCTAAGCTGAAGGACACCGCTCTCATTCCATTTCCAGATCTTTTCCACGTACAAAATGAAGATTATAACTGTATATCCAGACAGAGGAACTGTCCTAATTAGATTAACTTTTGTGGAAAACATCAGTTGTGCCATGCAACAGGCAGCCAATGCCAAGTTGTAATAAACTCACACATCTTAAATGATAATTATCCTAACACATCCAATCTGTTCATGCCTGCATACCAATGTTCGGTTTTAGCCAATCACAGTAGAAAATCTCATAGCAGCAGATGCCAAAAGAAACCACAACTTACCGGTATGCCTTTATGCTCTTGATGTTCCTATTTCAAAGATAAAATTGTGTATTCTGAAACAACTGATGAGACAGAAGAGCTACGCCACATGATTTTCTTTGGCTGCAGGCTCAGCTGATCTACTTTTCATATTGTGTTGTGCACCATGATTGCCTGATCCATTTTGATTTGGATTCAAACTATTTAAAGGGATCATTTTCCTAGTAACTTAAAAGTTGCAGTTTTGGATGCATAAAAAAATCCTACTTAGTGATATGTTATGTTTAATGCATGGTTCCTAGCCTGACACCTTCACAGTAAACACAGGAAGGCTAATATTACCAGAGTTGTTTTTTTAAATCATATTGGATTTAGCTGCTGTAAAGTTAGAAAATGTATGTGATGCAGCATAAACAACATGGCGACATGCATGTGACAATATTTTATTTAACTTTATTAAAACGTAATGGCAGTAACAGTATTTTTACCGTATTGTTTTACATCCAAAATAGATATCTCTGTAATAAAGTCTATTGTTACTGCTAATTGTGGATTCTTTTAAGCTGGAGGGGTACGAGACGGATTGTCGTGCATTTGTGAACTCACAGATATCGCAAGATTTTAGCTGGGAGGCAATGTTACTGCATGCAGTCGGCAGAAAGGAAGTAAAAACAAACATATAAAGTCTGAGTTCATTCATCTGACACACTGGGGAAAAACTGTCACTGTTGTGAGTAAATAAAAAAAAAACTGAGAGAGCTGTGATTGATTAAATAATTTGAATTTGATCAGAAAATATTAACTAATGTTTTCACCTGCTGAGGACATATACAAGTAAAAAAAAAAAAAACTTCAATTACACTTTTTTTTTACTGGATAAACTAAATGCTCACAAACACCCACTATGGTCTGCCTGTTAACTCCACCAGAAGTGTATGCCATTGCTGTGGAATTAAAAGTTTGGTACAACAAGCATGTTTTGGTGGGTAAGGAGAAATTTGGCTTCACCTTGGTTTCATGAAGTCTATCCATTTCTCATGCTTTGAAAATCTTTGGAAGATGTCAGAATTCTCAATCTGTTAATTTTCTGTCTTGCAAATAAGCAGCATTTGACTTGATCATGAAAAACTTTTTTGAAATTTTGATTACAAACTTCCATATGCATAACCATCCATATAAGGAAGTGTATTTTTTCTAATGTTCTTTTTGGTTCAGAGGTGCTAGACTTGGTCATTAGAATGATAAGTGAGATTTTCAACTTATATTTTACCCTTTAAAATGTCTTTAGTTGTTATATTTCATATTATGGACTCATGTTTCCTGTTTACACATTCATCACTTTCTGTTTACTCAATAATATCCAGAAGACAGAAGTTTTTATTGTTGTTTTAATAAGAGAAAAATTAAGAAACAAAGAAAGGTAGAGTCCGTTTTGACATACACCTTCCTAATGTTTCATTACATAAGTAACAGAATATTGTTTTCATTGTTTTTAAAGGGAAAAGGAGAATACACGATGGAATACAGCAGATATCAGCCCTGCCTGCCAGCAACACAGGAAGAACTTATCAACAAATATTTGGAGGCCACAGGACAGCTGCCTGCAAAGAAGAAGTGGAAGAGCTGAACTGTTCCCTCACTTCTGTCATTGTTGGACTCTACAATCACCCAGGACAATGTTCATGGAGCCAAACAAAACCTTCATTTTTATATTTTCTTTACAGTTCTAACCCTCCCAAACTAAATCTTGCAGATAACGGTTTTGAATTGTTTTTTACAATCTGATCTCAACAGGCTGCAGGCAGAACTTAAACCTGGGTAGTTACTGAAAGCTGAGTGTTTTTCCCTCAAGCTCAGATTGGTTTTTGTACTATGTACAGCATTGTCTGATAATGATTTCAACAAATATTTATGCTTCATAAAGGAGTGGTAGATTGATCTGCCTCACCTGTTCTGTGTTCTCCTCGGCCATGTCAGGACGAGCCACCGCATCCATGGAAACTGTTTCAGGTCTGATTGTTGTCACACTGAGGCTCCATGTCGTCCCCATCAACACAACCAGAACCATTGCTCCCCTCAGTTCCATTTCTACCAGCTGTGTAGCTCGGAACCGTCTGAAAATGGACAAAACAACCAGAGGGGAGGAGTACAGGGAGAGGAATGACCCTCCTGCCAGTGCAGAGTTGTGCAATAAGAAAGAAGCAGAGACGAGATTTTCCAGATCCTGCTGTCTTCTTTGCACAATCACTGCTTCTTATTTTTCTCCTAAAGCTAAACAATCTTCTCCACTTTAGGTCGTTATCTTTCTCATTTTGTCTCCCTTGATACACTTAGTTAATCAGCCTCCAAACGTCTGAGAAAGGAAAAACACGTCTTATCATTTGGAAGGGTAAAATCTTTAGAGCTAAAGCTTTATAATGATCCTCAGGTCAGTTTTAATGGTCAATCTGAGGTTGTTTTGTCCTGTGGAGGAAATTTCTTTAAGGAAAATAACATTTTCTGAACTCGTCACTGCACTTCACTGCCCTCCTTTCTTTATTAACAAACAATAAACAGACTAAACAGGAACTTGCACCTGTTGAGTAGCATGTAAAGAACCAGTGCTGGTAAATAACAGCTATTTTACACCCATTATCACAGCAGCAAGAAGTTGTTTACAGTACTGTATATTGTGCTTGCCCTTCAGCTGTGACCAATCCAATTAGCAAGTGCTGCAGCGTCAATAGGAGACTCGTCACACAGTGGTGATTATGGAAAATCTTGGCCTCATTACAATATCAAAAAATGTTATTAGAGTAATTTCATTCAAAATGTGAAACAAATATAGATTCACTGCAGAGCTGTCCAAGTTTCTACACTGCATTGTCAAAAGTGTTTGCTCTCCCTCCAAATTGTAGGAAATAGCTGTTCCAATCACTTCCAATGCCTACATGTGTGTACAATCAAGCACCTAGTGAATCAGACTTGCAGATCTCTATTTATTCACTGGATTGCTGATAGGCTGTTGGTAGTACAGGGTTGAAGTGAAGCCACCGGCTGGCAATTTGGTACTCCCTAGTTAGACCGGTCTTAATGTAAAAAATACGTGCATTACAGCATCAAACAACAATGATTTTCTCATTTTCAGGAAGGCTTAAGACTTTAAAAATAAAGATGAATTCATCACTTTGACACACACTTGCAGTTTCATAGGATAAGTAGATTACTTTAACTTGTAATTTAAAAAAAATAGGCACATCACATTGCTTAGCCATTATAAAGTCTATGCAGTCTGTAAATCATGTCATATATTACATGATTTATATACATATGTATATACATGTACATTTTTCCTTAGCTCAGGTAACATTCTTTTGATGCCGTCTCTGGTTAAGAAGTAGGTTGATACGAGAAATGACATCAGAAGTACGACTTTTTTACCCCATGTGTTTGTGTTCATCTTGATGCACTGACTCCAGCCGCAGTCCACTTCTTGTGAAGCTCCCACACATTTTTGAATGGATTTCCCTTGATAATCCACTTAAAGCTAGTTAACACTATTGCAGCTTCTTCTACCTTCCACTATGTTTTCAGTTAATATCCTTGGATACTGAACTCAATAACCAGCTTCTTTAGCAATGGCCGTTTGATACTTACCTTCCTGTCTTCTAGACAACTGTCCTACCTGGGGACTGGTCAGTAGGAATGGATTGACAAATACTGGTTAAACCAGTGGTGTTGTTTGTTCTGCCCTGATCCAAACATTTCAAATTGTGAGCAGCTAAATTGAAGGAATTTAGCTGCTAAATTGAAAAACCAGAGAATATAGCTATTATAAAGCAGGATTATCTTCCTAGGTTATTTATTGTTTATAAGTTTATTGCTGGAAGAGAAAAAAAATGTATATTAAAAGTCAGTGAAGCAACAAGACTGGTTTTTACTCCAAGACTGCTCTGAAAGGTGGGGAGGATTGGGGGGAAAAAAAAGAAAAATAAACAAAAGTTGTAATTTTTCCTAAGCAAAAAAGAAGTGACAACATAATGGCAGAAAATAATCAAGTTTCAACAAATTTATTTGATAGAAGTTTTAATTGTTTTGATTATTTCATTTAAAATATGATTTCATTGAACATTGAAAAAATACTTCTCTGATTCCAACCTTTGAAAACTAACACAAAAAAAACATCTAACTTCTAAACATCTAAAAGAGCCTCTATATCCTTACAAAAAAAAAAACCTTGGTGAACCACTCAAACATAAGGCAAGGCTAATTTATTGATACAACACAATTCAAAGTGCTTTACATCCATAGCTTCTTAGCACTAAAAAAAAGAGACCTCTGTGGTTTTCCACACCTTTTTGCACCGGGTATGAGCTGTAATGATGGAGAGCATGGCCAAAGCATCTGTGCAATATAAGCAGGATGACCTTTTTTTTGTTTTAGCCTCTTAGTTTATGTAGCAGCAGGTCTGCTACATAAACTAAGAGGCTAAAACAAAAAAAAAAGCTAAAATACCAAGAAAGTGGAATCTTTGTCAATTAAACAATTAAATCAAAAGCTTAATTTATACAGGTACAGCCGGACCTTCTAAAGACCCGATAGTGCCGAAGTGGCCCGATATAAAAATTAACTTGTTTACCCTTTTCTATAGAAAAATTATTCCCTAATAATATTTTATATCCCAGTTAGAGGCCAACCTACAGTATTAGTTATTAGTCCAACTTTAAACATATTTAGTCCAATAAATTTCCTCCTGTTCTGATGGAATTCCTCCAACTTTCAGACTTGCTTTACTTTTAACCTAATAAACAACCCAAAACCTGGGCTTTCAAGTTTTACTAATTGCTCTGTTGCCTAAATACAGACTTTACTATTTGAATTCAGTTATATTATAATACAAACCACACCATCCATTTTTTCTTCTTTTATTAAAACTTATTTGTTATTAAAAGATAGGAAATTATATTATTAAAAACATTTAAGAAACAGAACAAATCTTCATCAGCTTGCTTTTCCTCCTCTTCTTAACATGAAGCATTGGGTGGGTGACTGATGAACTTGGAGGCTCATTTCTACCAGCGGCTTGATGAGTGTTATTTTCCTTGCTCTCACTTAGCTCTTTTTCCCCTGGGAGATTGTTTATCAGCTCATAGAGGCTGAATATGCTGAAGGAGATTTCATCGTATGCTGTTTTTGTTCCACACTCAAACAAGCAGCCAAACACCACAGTGGGGGGTTCTCCCGGTGAAGGCGACAGCTCTAGATAGGCCAGATCAGAGTAAGCGCTGGGGCCCTCGTAGATCACCCAGGGGCCACGCCAGCTGTCTGGATCTCTTGGAAACAGGCTGAGGAACACACCCAGATCTTTACGGGCAGTGGTTTGTGTCGGGTGGGAATAAACCACCCAGGTGGGAGTTAGGAAGTCTGGGGGGGTGCTGGGATAAAGTGCAGTTGGGATGTTTGGAGACCAGCGGCTGCTGTTTGTTGTTGGTAAATAAGATATCTGGTTTTGATCAGTGCAGACCACAAAGGGCGTCCAGTGTCTGCAAGAGGGTGTGTGACCAGTAAGAGTTTTATATAGATGTAAAGGAGCAGGAAATCCAACAACACTTCCATGACAACCGTTCCTAGGCTCCACCAAGCGTGGCACCAGCTGGCCCTGCTGAAATACAGCGCCATCATCCAGACTGACTGCCTGCACCCTGCATCCCAGAGGGCTGCGAGCGTTACAGTATAGCACGTTAGAGCCGTCCTCTTCATCCACAGACACCATCTGACACTCCACGCTCTCTGGAGCTGGGATGGCCTCACCAAAACGCCAGGTTCTTCCATGGGTGTCACTGTGAAAGCAGAAGGCACGAGGAGTGTTCAGGCAGAGCTGCCCGAAGCACTCTTTGCACTCAATGTGATAGGCATAGGCAGGGATGAGCAGGCGGCCCGACTTCAGCTGGATGCCGTGACCCGGGCCCAGAGCAAAGGTGGCCCAGCCTGTCAAAAAAGAGCAAATCAATACAACTTATACATACGGTCTTTAATGAAGTTAACTTGTATTGGACTGAGTCAACTTGGACTATTTTTAGAAAGCTGGTCAGTAGGAAATCATCAAGAAATTAACAAGTGGCCTCAGTGTTTGCAGAAGCTGCAACATTAACAAAGAGTTCCCCCAGCATGTTTTAATAGAAGAATTCCCTGTTTGATCCAGTATCCTCAGCCAGTTGCAGCAGCATCTGCCCTCCTGCATACAGACAGCCGCACCAACAGGTCAAAGGATAACTGACAGATAATGGTCCAATAGGACATTATTCAAAGATTTTATTTTGCTTCAGTCCTTCCAAGATATGCATAGAGACCATTAATTTGTATTTACACCAAACTCTCCCAGACACAAAGGGGGGAAAAAACAATGCAGGTCATATCCACTCCCTATGAGAGTGGTGACCATAAAGTGCAGATGTGTCTCGCTATCTGTGTTCAGACAATTATTCTCAAAGTGTTTATCACTCTTTATTTCAAAGCCCATTGGGTTTCACCCCCCTGTTCATCTTTGTCTGGATAATATAGCACCCTGCCAAAGTACTCATACTTTCAAAACCATATTTTGATCATATGTTTGGCCACCATAGGGAAGAAGCAAATAATACAATTTTACATAAGCTAACCTAAACTCAATCCACACTTTAATCCTTAACCGAACTGCCATCCCAAAAAAATAATAGATATATATAACAGAATAGAGTAGAATAGAAAATCTTTAATTTAACTTCCCATCTTCACATGTAAAAACAAAATAGAAAACTTTATTTTTTTGCTCTCTGCAACCCCCAAACCCTTCTTCTTAGTAAAGGTGCCCTCACCAATCACCCTCATGGACCATAACAATGAGGTTACAGGCTTTTTTTCAGTGACCTTTGATAGTGCTTCCTATGACTGTCTCAGTGAGGTCGGTGGCTTTACTCCAAGTGTCTCCACCATCAGTACTGGAGATGTAGCAAAGCCTGGTCACGTTGTCCCCGGTCACCAGCTGGTAGGACTCGGAGGTGTGGCCGAGGACAGCGATGAAGAACAGGAAGAGCAAACCAGTGAACTCGTCATACACGGGACATGGGTTCATGGACCTGTGACCAGGTAGGAAGGCTGTGCCAAGAACACGGATGTCCTTCCACTGCAGCAACAAAATAAACATAATCTTTAAAAAACTGACTTTCTTTGATATTTTATATATCTACCATTTTTTTTCTATCCTTACTTCATAAAATAATTTCAAATTAACAATAATGTCTTGTCCCTTAACTTTAAGTATCTTCTGAAATTTTTCAAATTAGGACAGAGTTGTACCACAGGTCACTGACCTCCACATAGTTCCTGTAGAAGGTGCCTTTCCTCATTACGAGAAGGTGAGCGTGAGAGTCTGATGGGCTTAGTCTCTCTTCACAGAAAGCCAGAAATGATCTGAAGCGCGGCAGGTACAACAAAGCCGGGACTCTGTAGGTCACTCCATTGGGCTGTTTGTGGAAAAGTACTGACCTGGCTGGGAAATAGGGGGACCTCATGCTGGCTCCTGGACGATTAGACTGATTAATCTGAAATTAAAGAGAATGAAGGTCCCCTTTAGAGAAGTTTTGAGAAAATCCAAACAAAAGAGCCACCCATACAACCATAAAAGCCAAAAGTTGTGTCCCTCTTACATTTTAAAGTGTATACCAAAAGCACACACACCCGTTAGAAATTGGACATGTTACACATTAAAACTACAAATTTAAATAAATTTGTTTTGAATTTTTTTTAATAAACCAATGCACATAATCATAATGTGTGAAGAAATGAATAAAAGGTGCGCATTTCAACTCTTAACCTTTAACTTTAAGGGCTGTGGTAATTTACAAAGATTATAGCCCAGCAAGCAACAACAGACACAAATGGACATTAATAGGCTGAAAATAGGCAGTTTAGACTAAAACTTATGCAAGACAATAATTTGTGTACGAGTACATCCAGTGAAAAAACATCCAGTGCTATGAAGGTCAATGTAATGATATATATATATATATATATATATATATATATATATATATATATATATATANTATATATATATATATATATATGGATGGATGGATGGATGGACAGATAGATTTAGAATAAAATGAAATTCCCAGCTAAAATACTTTAAGTTTATCAGTAGCAGATATCTAAGCTATTTACTGTTTCAAGAAAAAGTCAAATGGAGGAATTATCAGTGCAAAGGTTTGTCTGCTCCCAGTCTAAGCACTGCAAGGATACACTTTCTTCTGCCTAACAATCATTCTAGGCTTCAAACATCATACAGACTGAAAAAAAACAAAGGGTTAAAGAAAAGTTTGACTTATAATGCAAGTTTATATCTTATTTTAGACATGCATGCTACATTTAATTGAAAAAAAAAAACATTGATCCACATTGCTGGTGAAGGTTCTCAGTCATCCAGGTCATAGTCATTCCAAAAAAATTAAAAACAATCCACTGGACTTGGTTTCCTAGTTTGAAGATGGTTCACTTTCCAGCTTCAAACTTGGAAACCAAGTCCAGTGGATTGTTTTTAATTTTTTTGGAATCCATCCACATTCTTCATACATCCGCCACCATACAGTGCTCCATCTCCTGACAGAACCCTGCTCTTTTAAGAGTAAACTATGCACAGCATGTCCTAGAACAGAGATACTTACAGACCCAAAGCTGTGTGAAAACTGCTGGAGCTCTGTTAGGGTACACAGCACGTCTGAGGGCTTCACAGAATCATGAGTTTGTGTGTAGTTAGTTTGTGTCTGAAAGCAATTTTTGCTCCTCTGTGTTCACTATTCAGAGAGGCAGCATTGCATGCTGCTCACTGACCCAGAAATGAATACTCATCAGATCTACAGCAATAGATGAATCAGCGAGAGGGCAGCCATTGTAGAAAAGGAGGCCAGGTGGGGGTTGGGGTGAGGGAGAACCTTGAACAATAATGAAATGGTTTGCTTCCATCACATCCTACTGGCATCTATTTTCCTATAGCTGCAGTAAACATGGAAATAATTTTTTTTCCCCTCTCTCTCTATTGCATTTTTTTTTCATCATCATTTTCATCATCATTGGGTTCTGTGTGTTTCTCATGTAACTGCAAACACACTAATTACCCAAAACCCATACAGTACTGCATATATTGAAATTAAGCTAATGTGATTGTTAGAAGTCAGTGTACATTTTAAGCAAATCTGAAAGATGCTTTATTCTAACCTTATACATTAGAATTTATAAAGGGCTCTTAATACTGCATTTTGTATAAATGATGCAAAGTAAACCGGCTAGCTTTCCTTTGTCTAATAAACCATATTTCCATTGATTTGTATAAAAAAAAAGAGCAAAACACTTATAGAATAGTTATAAACACTTGAATTTATCATATTTTTTCAGTCTAAAAAATTAAGTGAACAGTCGCCAGGGATTTGAACTAAAATTATAATAATAAATAACAGAACAGAAGTAAAAATAGTAATAGTGAAATAGTAAACAGTAAAGCTACACATAGAATCAGGTAAAGGGATTACATAAATACTTTGAATTGTAGAGCATAAAGATAAAGTTTTAACAGCCTTTTTGTTATTGGAGGAGGACAATGTAGAAAAATAAATCATTGCTTCCTGTGAATAAGAGACACATGAGGGTTTAATCATAATAATTTTACCGTTGTGGATATAAAACTTGGCCAACAGTAGCAAAAGATTACATAAGAAGAAATGCTAAGAAAGTTATTTTTTTTTTATTTTGTAATTCCAAATAAAACAAATTTGTCATACATATTGCCCAGAATAAAGTGACAAATACCTTGCCATAGACGCCTGGTGTACTCACAGGACCAAAACAGGTGAGAAACAGACTCAAAGTAAATGTTGCAGACAGTGCAGGTGGTATCAATGTCCTTTTTATATTTAATCAAAAATGACTTTACTGGGTAACAGTGGTGAATAATCTTAAAGGAAACCTCTTTAACCTTGTTGAATAGGAAATATTTATTGGGCCACGTTTTGTTCCAGCATTCTTCTGAGATCAGACCAGACCAAACTGAAATTACACAAGGAACTGCAGTTTGCTTGGAATAAAGTTTTTTTTATATATATAACTTTATTTGAACAGTAACAATGACAAACTCAAACAATACAGTATAAAAAAATTACAACATATAATAGTCAATCATACCTCCTAACACTTTTCTTAATTTTTTTTTCTTTTCTTTCAATTCCAATGTAAGCAGATGTTTAGTTTGTACAATATACTTCAGAAAGAGAGGAAAAAAATCTATAATTACAAATGTCGAATATTACAGAATTATAATGAAAGATAAATGAAATAAATAAATAAATAAAAATAAAAAGCCAAGTAAGCATTATTCTTTAATTTGTACCGAGGGAAAAAAAATTATAGAGGTGATATGACAAACTTATTGCTTTTGGTTTCTGCATTTTGTCCAAGGAAAGATTTAGGAGGAGGATCTCCTGTTGCTTGGAATAAACTGCGAATATTTTCTTTTCAGGAGACTTTTATGGGCTTCCGTTTCGACGCATGGCTGTTATATTTGCGACGTCATCACTAGGCGCCTCTGCCCCACATGTTAGCATGCTAAAGCTTGGACCTCACCGCTAAGGTAATAAACACCTCCCTCTGGTTAATGCCAGATTTTTGCATGGTTGTTCTTTTTCTTTTCGCTGTCATCAAGCGAGCTGAGCGAAGATTAGCATGTTAGCATCTCCCCCAATGCTTAAGCTGAAAATTTGACTCTTTCTGTGTTTATAGAGTATTTCCAGAAGCATGTTGGGTTTTTTTTTTACCTGTGATTATGGAACATTGTTGGAGAGTCCAGCCAACAAATACAAGTTACTGTGAAAATTCTTTGTTGTGGATAAATTATAATCAACGTGGTGAAGGCTCATTAGTCAAAGTAAAAAAAAGAAAGCAGAACATAAACAGATTAAAAATTATACTGTTTACTACTGGTATGACTTGGATTCTAAACTATTTGCTCACCCACCTACAAATAATGTAAATATTGAAGTTATGACTGCTTAAAGTAAATTAATTGCATCAAATATGCCGTTATGCTCCTATATTTATGCATTTTATCTGGGGAAGTTGACATTCCACTTGCTGCTGGTTGTATTCATAATTTTTTATTGTTATTTAATAATGTAAAGATTAAAACACAACTTTTTTTGTCTGTTAATCAACTTTACCTCATTTTATTTCATAGCAAAATAAAACTCCAAATGTTAACTCAGGACATTTCAGCACACTGGCTGGTCCAAATAATGACTAATTATATGAACTGATTTGATCCAAAGCAAGTTAGAACAAGTTTATTGTTTGAAATTTTGGCACTATGTGGTGTTTTGGTGATATATTTGATTTTTGTTGTTGGGTAACTAACATTTTAACAGTTGTTGGTTTAAAAAATTCGTTGTTTCTTGTGCAGAAACATTCACACATTACTTCTACAAAAATAAATATTTATGATGATTAAATCATTGAAATAATACAATAGACATATTTAAGGGTTCAAAGAAACAATAAACTAGAAAGAAAATGCAATAAATCATTCTGTTTACATTTTATTTGGTTCTAAAAAAGAAATCAGAGCTGAACTATTCTGCATATAAAATCTATCCTGTCTTTATTGGGTTTAGAGTAGGCCTGAAACAATGATGAGGATTTATCCTGATTAATCGTTTGAAATAGTCAACTAATTTGTTAACTGGTGTATAGTGAATCTAAAACATGCTTTTAGCGGACAGAGCAACCTGCTTAGAGCAGTAATTATACCAAAGTTGTAAAAAATTTTTAAATATTTTGCATTTAAGTTTTAAAAAAAAACGTTTTCGTCCTTCAATATGCTCTATCCGGAACTCCTCAAGTGGAAACATTTTAGTTTCACTTGGTTAAAATTTTCAAAAAGTCTTCTTAAAGGAACTTTGTCTAATCAATTGTTAATCGATTTATCAAAAAAATAATCAACAGATTCATCGATCTGCAAAATAATCGTTAGTTGCAGCCCTCGTGTAGAGCCAAGTTCTCAACTTCTGATTTTATTGATAGGATGGGATACTCTGACATTACTGTCAGCTGTGTTTGAAATATTGTGATGTTTCATCTGTAATCAAAGATTAACGGCAATGTTTAAACACACATGACTGTTCCAAACTCATCAAGTTATCTCTCCTGTCTTTGGGTCAGTATGGGCAGCTTGTGGTCGGAGGGCCACTCCTCTTCCATCCTCTGTGTTGATTGGTCTCCGGGTCCAACGGGTTTGGTTGCCTCAGGTGCAGAGGGAGGAGAGTTGACGGTTTGGACTCATGAAGGCGTCATCCTCGGCCGTCTTGTTCTGCCTGGACAGGAGGACGTTACCAGTGCCACGTTCTCACCTGCTGGCTCTGCCAACCTGTATGTATCGCATGGAGACGCAGTGAGCGTGTTCGACCCCAGGAACCTGAAGGCTCCAGTGGAGGATTTTCAGAGTGCAGGAGAGGAGGAGATCAATGCGTTGGCTCTGAATGAGACCGGTTCGTCTTTGGCTGTGGCTGATGACTCTGGGGCGGTGAGGATTCTTGAGATTCCAGGTGGGAAAGTATGTCGGAGTCTGCGTAGACACACTAACATCTGCTCCTCCGTGGCTTTCCGACCTCAAAGACCCAATAACCTTGTTTCTGTTGGACTGGACATGCAGGTGAGGGAAGAAGATTCCAGAATGTTTATATATAGTGTCTTATAGCAGTTTTATCATGTAACAACCCCCAGCTTTAATATGTGTTGGGAAGATTTTATCTTTGCCTGGATTTTATTTGGTTAAATGAGAAATAAGTGTGTTTGTTGAGTGTTTGAATGTGAATGAGCCTGAAAGTGTGAGGTTGTTGGAGAACAACCGATGCAGGTTTCTAAACGCCAATACTAATTATTGTGTGTTCTGCTCATAATATTGGACTGATTCTTAGAGCTGTTTTTTTTTTTTTTTTTTTTTTTTTTTTTTTTTACATCATGTAAATGTTAAAACTGACACTAAGAACAATCAAAAAAATATTTTAATATTAATTAATATATTATATGGTATGGTGTGAATTTTGTTCTATTATTGTTGGAAGTAATTTAATATTAATTACTTTTGTAAAACGTAATTTTTGAAGATTTTTTTAAAACCTTTTTTTTTTTCACATTCTCTTCACTTCGAGCCCCCATAAAAGATTTTGCTAATTCACATGCAGACCGGTAGAAATGCAGCTTCGCCCCTCACTCCAAAAGAAAGCCAGCCTCCAGAAGTAGAGAGAATGTAATCTGTAAAAGACAATTTGAAAATTCTTAAACTCATTCTGAAAAACAGAAAAAAAAAAATTGAAATGGCAAAATGTTAAAAATAAATAATCAAAAAAAAAATTGTGTTGAAACAATTAATCAGATTAGTGGATTATTAAAATAATGGATTTCTAGACAGGAGCAGAGCAGTAATTACACCAAAATTGTAATAAAAAAATAACATTTTGCATTTAATATAAAAAAAACTTTTTTGTCCACCACTAAGCTCTATTCAGAACTACTTAAGTGCCTTGTTCTTTAAGGAAACTTTTGTCGGACTATTATTTAAAAAAAAAAAAAAAATGTACAAATTATTCAATTAGCAAAATAATAATTCTTTACTGCCCTATTGTAAAGTAATTCAGTAATAGTCGAAGAAAGAAATCAGCAAAGTTGCTCTTAAAAAGCTTTTTTTTTTTTTTTTTTTTTTTCTGTGTAATTTCTTTTTTTTTTTTATAGAATTCAGTTAAAACATGTCCTTTGCTTGCAACAGTAGAACAAATTTCACAGCATAGGATAGCAAATGGAGGGAGCAGTGATGCTTAAATGTGATCTCGATGTACGGTTGCTATTTATACTAATGTATCGGCCAATGCTGATCCTTGGGAAAAAATATCAGCCTTCTAGTGTATTGGTCTGTCTCTAGTTAGAGTGGTGTGAACAGTAAGAGGAAAGCAACATCACTTTATTTTGCTCTTCAAGGTGATTCTATGGGGGCTTCAGAAGACCCGCCCACTTTGGACCCTCAACCTCCAGGATATGGCAGAAGAAGAAGACGACCATCAGCAGCAGCGTCCAGGTCAGCTTTTCAACCCTCCTCTCGCTCACTGTGTTTCCGTGTCGAGCTGCGGGAACATTTTGGGCTGCGCTGCGGAGGACGGCCGCGTCCATCTGATGCGGATTGGCAGTGGCTCTAAACTCGAACAGCAGGGGGCGGTAAAGGCACACACTCAGGGGGCCTCACAGGCACATTTTATTCCTTTTTTGTCCCACCCTTACTGGATGGTGACTGGGGGAAACGATGGCCGTGTGGCCCTGTGGGACCTCAGTAAGCACCCGGTGGTGGCTCCAGAGGGGAAAGCACAGGCGGCAGCACCTCAGAGGCGGAGAGGAAAGAGCGGCGGACGGAGAAGAGAGCAGGCTCTGGATAAATCCAAGCCAAAGGAGAAATCAGAGAAGGCGGAGGCTGAGGAAGACGATGCTGCAGCTGAGAAGCAGCAGGAGGAGCAAAAGTCTGGACCCAAACTAAGCATCAGTCATGGGGACAAAGTAAACTGGCTGTGCCCTGCTGTGCTGAAAGGAGAACCCAGTGTAATAGTTGCTGATCAGAGCACCAATCTAACCGTCTACCCTCTCTCTCAGCTTTAAAGTCAAACATTTCACTTCTTTTTTTTTTTTTGTTTGACTTCCAAGGGTTTTTGGGTTGAGGACTGGTCTGCTCTGCTTTATTAAAACTGTATAAAACAAACCCAACATTTTTATGTCTCTAAATAATATTTAACATTATGCATAACACTTTTATGCATGTGTGTGGGCTTGTAGAAAATGTTCTCCTTTGAAATAAACTTATAGTTTGCCATAAATGTCTTTGTTTTATTGAGTGGAAGACCACTTCTGACTCCAGTTATATGCATTAAATGTTTGTCTGCAGCTCCATGTTTTAGAGTGGAATAAAACAGAGTGATGGACACCAGATGTTAGACCAGATGTTAGAATGAAAACTACTACAGATGACGATTGAAAACAGGGACATTATACAGGCACATATCTGAAATGTTTCAGTTTTCACCATGACCTCAGCTCCAGAGCGCTGGTGCTGTTTTAGGAATGAATGCAAAGCAGCAATTTGTTGACTGGCACTAGGCAAACTAGCAGTTTTTTCCATCAAATTGTATATTTTCTCCTCAATATATATTGCAGCTTCTTATAAAAGGCCCTAAAATAAATTCAGCTTTGATTACTGTAGAATAATCTTTCTGCCTTTAACTTGAATGTATTTTGTGGAAAAGAAAAATATATTTTCTGACAGTGTTAGTAACCGCGCTCTCTGTTGCCAATGCCACAAAATAAATAATTTGAATGTTGAAAATGCTTAATATTTAATTTCAGGAAGTTAACGCCTTTATTTCCGGTCATTTTGATGATAGCAGCTCACTTCACTTCATCCACCCCCCCTCTGTGAATATACGGGGATACAGCTTTCTGTAAACAACCAGCTTCATAACCTTTGGTGATTTGTCCTGCTTCTAAATTCTGAAAATAGACCATTATTTAGAAAATCTGCACTATTGAATACATAATGACAAATTTTATTTTGTAAAAGTGCTGCTTAAAACCTAAAAAGTTTTTAGATTTGTTGAAAAAGGTGTGACACCATGAGTTTCTAAAATCGAACATTTTCCACATCTGATTTTCTGAGCTTTTCATTTTCAGTAGTCTTGATTGTATGCAATAAAAGTTTGATATATTTTATAGTGTAAGTCTATACTTACTACGGAAGAGGATTAGGGCCACTGGAAAAAAAAAAAGTTAACTGCTTTTTTTATTTTATTTTAGTTTAGTATGGCAAAAAAGTCCGAATTCTGACTTTAATCTCAGAATTCTGACTGAATTCTGACAATAAAAAAGTCAGAATTCTTAGAAAAAAAAGTCAGAATTCTGACATTTTTTCCCATACTAAACTGAAATAAAATTTAAAAATCAGTAAACGTTTTTTTTTTTTTTTTTCCAGTGGCCCTAATCCTCTTCCGTAACTTACTATAACTTCATGAAATGATAAAAAGTGTTGAAGTTTTGTTTTTGTAATACCTTTCACCATATTTTTGTAACTTTTTTTTTTTCTTTCCATTTTTGGATCGTCACGTCAGGATGCCAGTTCTATGTCTGGTGCTTTTGCAGGGCAGGGAAGAGACCATTCTAACTGTGGTTATGGGGTCCTTTGTTTAGAAACCAAAACTCTGGCATATTTTCTGCAGAAATAACTACAATTTAGTGAGTTACTTACCTTCACATTTGAAAATGTTTATTTTAAAAGCTGCAATGTAAAAAGGTTCCTGCATCACATTCTCTTGGTGTGTAAATGCTAGAGGAAGTGTGATTCTTGCTCTGCCTTTTTGTCAAAGTTTCAGTTTTAAGTTATTGGGCTTTATGCACAACTCCACTACTTCCTTATCTTAAGGCAGCTCTTTTCTTTCTGGTCTTTCATTACTTGAACTGATTAATCCACCTGTGTCTGGCCATGGCACCACACATACACACCTGGAAGAAAAATAATAGCTAGCGGGGCGAGCACGTAGGACGGCCTTATGTAAACATATCACCAGAATGATTGAAAATTTCAGGACCACTTATTTAGATGATCCATCTGGAAATAAAAGATCGTCCGTTATATGTTTAATTCTGTTAGGGTGGACAGGTTATGTTTAAGGGTCTCCAAACTTAAGGAAAGCACGCCTGTGGTTTAGCCCAGATGTCCTATTAATACCACAAGGAAACAGGAAGCATGGATCACTAATTAATAGATTAGTTTACTTTAAAATGTTTAAGTTACAGAAATGCTTTATTTAACAGTGTTGGTTTTTCCTGCTGCAATAAACTCTTCTTTAAAGCTAAACATTGTGTCTATTCTATTAACCATCCTTCTGAGAACGGTTAGCCTTCCTTTCAAATTTCAATTAAAAAATATATCTTTTAAATAATATTGACTCAAAACAAACATTTTCTACAAAGGCAAAACTACAGTAAATGCATATAGTCATTTTAAATGCAGTATATTCACAAGTTTCAAACAACTGATCATTTTTTTTTGCAAACAAGAAAACACTTCAGATTGAAAATAAAGACAACAAAGAGAGAAAGGATCATACAATCCAGGTTGGAGGAAATGCAATGCAGGCTCATCCATTTTCTCAAGGCAGTTTACAGCTCATACTCGATAATATTTCTCTTTAACTGAAGTCATACAATACCACTGTTTTGTTTTGTTGTTTTTTTCACATATAAGCCTAAACAAAAGTTGTGCTAAACAAGGCATATCAGAGGAACAATCATGTCCAAAAGTATCCAGTCATCTGTTTTGGGATGTTTTCCATGTTGAAAATCTTCCTAGTGATGTACAGATGTTTAAGTGGAGTTGAGAGGCTGAGGTTGCACACACCAACAGACGCATTTGTCTCTCATCCTCTGATTACTGATGGGATGAAGACGTTGGGGTCTGAGGTTTGTGTCCAATAAGGCAGAAGTGATCGTCCAGTGAGTTGAGCTGCAGGTTCTACAGTTTAGCCAGGCTCTTCTCCAGGCTCTCAATATCAGCACCGCCATCTTCACCCTTACTGCCGCGAGCACTGCACTCCAGGAACTCCACCTTCATGGGCAGCTGGCTGAACTCGAAATCCTTACCTTTTTTTCCCAGGTACACAGTGCCGCCGAACGAGCCGTCCTGAGCGCTCAGAGCTGCAGAGCGAGTCACCCTCAAGGTGTTCCTGAGGGGAAAATAAGAAAACGTTTGCTTTGTTTGAGCTTCAAGAGAACAATCCTCACATGTTGCAAAAGTCAGACAAGCAGGGTTCAGTAGCTTTTCTTTGGTTTCTAATAGATATGTGGGCCAGCTACCCGTTTCAGTTCTACCCAAAATATTGCAAAAGCTTTCTTCATCTTCTTTCACACACAGACGGATTAACATCCCATTCTTAATCCATAAGGTTTAATATGACGTTGGCCCACCCTCTGAGGGTGAGCTCTTCTGGGAAAGCTTCCCATCAAGGCTAAGGTTCGCATTCCTGAGGTCAGACACTGATGCTGGCTACCAGTCCCTGGATTCCAGTATACATCCTAAACTCCAAACTTCCTCATCTATTTCTTTAGAGGTCCTGCTTTGTGTACTAGTTGGTACAACAGTAAGGAGCATGAAATTATCCTGAAAGTCTGAATGAAGCATTAACAGTTGTTTTCTGCAGAAGAAAGGCATAACTGTCAAGTCTGGTAAAGACATATTTACCAGATGTCAGTAACAATCCATGCAATCAAGTTTGACTGGAGTAGTTGTTAAATTTTCCCTATTTTCAAATCCAGAAGTTGACGTGTATGACTAAGGAACACTGCCCCATATCCTACACCCTTCTGCACCAAACTACATTTTCGAGATACTTGAATCAGGCCAGTGTTGTTCTAGCAAATAGCAAACCCAGACCAGAGAACTTGTCTCCCCTCCCCCAAAGTCCAGAAGCCATGTCCTTTCCACTGTAACATTGGATGAAGCTACTATGCCATGGGAACTTATGAAAATCTCTAAGGCAAGGGCGTTAAACTCACGCCCTCAAGGGCCGGTATCCTGCAACTATGAGATATATCCCTGGTCCAACACACCTAAATCACATGGCTAAATTTCGTCCTTGGTAGGCAGTTCTCCACAGTCCCTCTAATGATCTAATTATTTGACTCAGATGTGAAGAAGCAGAGAAGCATCTAAAGTATGCTTCCTAGCGCCAATTCATTTAGCAAAGGGACCTAGCTGCCACTATGAACTAGCTATACGGCTTTCCACAGTCCTTTGGTGACAGACAGCTTAGGCACAGCCCACCTCACAGAGTTCAGCAAAAATAAATTATTAGTGTGACGCATGCAGATGTCCTCACCTTCATATGTTTTAAGTTTTATAAAATTATTTGTGTAACTTTTTTTTGTAGTTATTTTCCAGAAAGATCTAGTCCCAATTTGATTGGAGTCATTCATGTGTGTATCCATCACATAATGACGTCTGTAAGGCTGAAGGCTCTCTGGATTCAGCACAGCAGTCCAGAGCACTGTTACAGTAATCAATGCTACTAAACATAAATGCATGAGTGAGTTTTTCTAGATCCTGCTTGGACATTAATCTTTTAATCCTGGTTCTTCAGGTGATAAAAGGATGGTTTAGTAACTGCCTTCATGTGCCTCTAAAGGGGCTTATAATTCTGCCTCTGTCTTCCAGAACCACTGAAACTTTCCATCAAACAGTTCCTATGGGTTGGAGACCCTAACGCTCAAAGCCAGCGTCCTGAGAGACCCTTTCCGTTATAAAACAGAACAGCCCCATTGTGTTTTTTCTGGTCTAAACGATCACACATGCATTGCATGATTTCTGTGTGATTTATATGCAGACAAATATTAAGCAAGGTGAGCACAGTGATTACACTAGCAGGTATGGATTTCTAATATTAATTTAGTAGATTATCAGTCAAACCTGGTTGATATAAAGTTACAAAATAACAGAAAAATTACTTACAGTTCCTTTTCCAACTGCTGCTGGATCAGTTTAGCAGATTTTGCCATTGTAATGTCTACATAGAAGAAGATAATTAAATTAGATGAACCTATCAGAGTCAGTGCTGGATTAAACCAGAAACAAAAGGTCAGTTTGATGGGAAAAGTTTTTGTGTTACCTTGTTTGTTGCACACCACTAGTAGGTTTGGAGCATTTCTGGAGATCACAGTGTCCGTCAGCAGCATGTAGAGAAACTCAGCCACATCTCTGACCTCCTTCTGGAAGATGGCGCTGTCCACCACAAACACAATGGCTCTGAAGGGATGACAGGTAAGTTAATCCTGAGACACTTCATGGAAATTTAGCCAAAAATTTTACTGAAAATTGCAGGATGATTGCTTACAAATATTTATGATTATAAAGGGTACAAAAAAACAAAAAAAGAATGGAATGTATTTGTTAATGTTATTGCATGAGGTGAACATTAATTTGTAAAATCAAATCTGAATTTAAAAAAGTCAGATTTACTAAATCGGCTTGTAGATATTTAGTTTATTTATTAAAATTACAGTTATAAATATCCTATTACTACATTTTAAGCTTGAAACAGAATTTTTTAAAGGAGTTTTAATCAAATCAACAAAGTAAATAAAACTATAATCCACATTGTTCAGTTCTGGTCTATTCACATTTTACTGTCCCCAATTTTTTCTTCCGGTTTTACTGAATTGAGATCAGAATATTTGGCTGGGCGGATAATGAAAGTAGCTTGTTTCCAAGTCAGCACTGTTGATTGAATACTTTTTACAGTTTTTTTTGTGTTTTTGCCTTAACACCTACTCAGATCAGATATTTCGCACAAGAACAAAACTCAACTACAGTAACTGTCACTAAACAGATTTTTTTAAATAAAAGCTCTTAAAAATGAAAAGAAAGCATTAGTTTCATTGCTGTGTTCAATTTGGGATGAGATTAAAGTTAAAGAAAATATTTTAAACTTTATAAAAAAAAAAAAAAAACATTTTCTATTTAGAGATTTAGTAAGGTCGGGAATTAGATCTGGAAATCTAAACATTTCCTATTCTCAGGCTTTTGTTCCATGTTTATCCACCTCTGGGGAAAATAAAGGCATAAATCAGAGCCTTTTTGAGAATGTGTTTATAATATAATGTTTATATATTTACAGATGTAATAGCGTTCCAAATGATTTTCCATTATTTAATCAGCAAGAGGAGAAAACTAAAAGAAATTAGCACCACCCAGGTGGGTCTCACCTGGCTGCAGACTTGAACTTTTCCAGGTACTGAGAGCGCAGACTGTCATGTCCTGGCAGGTCAATCAGAGTCCAGATGCTGCCCTGAAAGGAAACCATATTTATGTTGTTTTAACATTTGGTGAAATTACAGCCATAAACTATATGATTTTTGAAAAATTACCTGAAACAGACTAAAACTAAATAGTATACGATCATGAAAGTGGTGTGCATTTCAAAATTTGTGGTTTACAATTTCACGCTTTTTAGCCTCATACCTAAATAAATCCAGAAAGAAACAAAAATATGACCTCATTAGTAAACAGAGTCCATCTGGAATTCAATCTGAGTATAAATCCAGCTTCTCAGTGAAGCCCTCCTCCAGATTGTTTGAGAACATTAGTGAACGAAACACATTAAAAAGACCAATGAAGAGACAGCCTAGGGATAAAGCCATGGAGCGGTTTGCAGTAGGATTAGGTTACAAAACTTTCAACATCCCACTAAGAACTTTTCAAAACAACATCTGATGATGAGAAGATTGAGACTGCAACAAGCACATCAAGATAAGGCTGCCCACCTTAAACCAACAAGGAGACCATTATTTAGAGAAGCCACCATTAAGAGGTGCAGAGATCCACAGCTCAGTTTGGAGAATAGATTAACTGCAAACTGGTTAAACCTAACCTCCACAACTTTGGCCTAATATCTGAGAGGATGCTGAAAGGATGGCTGAAAGACATTTTCAGTTTTCCATAAGCCACGGAATAAACACATCACACATGAAAAAAACTGCTCTGGTCATAAGAACACAGCAACACTAAAAGTAACTTGTGCAATGTTTAATGTGCAATTATTATTTGATACCCTGTGCAATGACGGGTTTCTCTTTATTTGACAACCAATGCAATAACTGTATACATAAATATACGTCTATATAAAAACCCATGTAAAAACCATGTGCAATAACCCTGTAAAATACTCGTACTATACATATAAAAAATAAACAGCTGTCATATGTGGACACACAGTATATACTGTATTTACTTCCTTTGGCACATTCTTCTTCTTTGACTATTTCAGCTGATGTAAGGTACATTTGTACATGTACATTTCGATCAATGGAACACACCATCATCACAGTGAAACATGGTGGTGGAAGCGTCATGCTGTGGATCTCTTTTTTTTTTTTTTTTTTTTTCTTTCTTTTGTAAAAACCAAATGCAAAATGTTCTTTACATCTCCCAGTTTCTCCACTATGTTGTGATGGATTAGAAGATTAATTTGCATATGTATCATAACAAACTGTGGGGGAAATGTTGCTGCTTTTATTTACCCTCTCATTTTTAGCTTTGTATGGCGCACTGCTGTCCGTGATGGAGGTCTGTGTGCGCTTGAACTTCCCTGACAGGAGCTGCAATGACATTAAAGCAGAGCAGAGTTAAGGTGTCCAGCTAAATGCTGAAGCAACGTGGATCCCCCTTGGTGACACTCACTCGGATAAACAGGAGGGTTTTCCCGGAGTCACACAGTCCCACCAGCAGCACTGCGCTCCGGACTGTTTTGCTGGTTAGAAAGTACTTCAGGAACACTAAAAAAAAATAAAGAAATTAAATTGTGGTTTTACTGTCTGTGTGAGGAAAGGCTCCAGCTTGAACTACTTCCTTGAATGCTGCGAGTGACAGCTGCTCCTATTTGTTTCTACAACAAGCTTAAACTATCTTTAAAAAACAAACAAACAAAAAAACAAACAGTTTTTGAAATACGGAAGCTTAAATTAGAGGGCAGCTTTCTGCCTACCTGCCAATTTTGGCTCACTTCGCTAAGCTAACATGTAACCGTTAGCTTGCTATGCTAGCATGCTAGTTCTTACCACAGGTGATGAGAATCACCGCCAGAGCCACGATAACTCCCACCAGAACCACCGGGTCCTGCTCCTCCAGCTGCTGACGGACGTACTCTATGTAAGGTTCGAGAGGGTTCTCCGGCATCTCCCTATCCGTTTTTTCTTCCATGTTTTAGCGGGTCTTGCTCTAAATATGTGAGCCCGTTCAAGCTACTCTGAAATGGGACACGTCTCCTTCTGCAGCCTGTAGGGAGGGAGACTAGGCACCAGGGGGCGCTGCAAAACCAATGATGAGACACTACTCCACAGATTATAAAGTAGAATAGAACAACAGAATAGAATAGAAAATAATAGAATAAAATAGAAAAGAACAGAATAGAATAGAATAAAATAGAATAGAATAGAACAGAATAGAATAGAAATGAACAGAATAGAATACATTAAAATAGAATAGAACAAAACAGAATAGAAAAGGATAGAATAGAATAGAATAGAATAGAATAGAAAAGAACAGAATAGAATAGAATAGGATAGAACAGAATAGAAAAGAACAGAATAGAATAGAATAGAAAAATCCTGTTATTGTTCAACAATGGGGAAATTCTGGTGTTTACAGTGGCAAAAATATTATAGAAAAAATTGGTCACACAAATATGGACCTTAGAAAAATGTATAAGAATAACATAATAGTGAAGATTTAAAAGATGAACAATAAATTACTGTACTGTAGAATATTTTAACAATATAAACAGTGCACCTGGAGAATAAATAACCAATATACAGCTATGGTCATTTTTAGAGTAATGGATATTTGAAAATAGCAGCAACATCAGAGCTGTGCAAAATAATAGAATAGAATAGAATAGAATAGAATAGAGTAGAATAGAATAGAATAGAATAGAAAAGAAAAGAATAGATTAGAATTGGCCGATTGTCACTCAAGTTAAGTTTAGTGTTCCAGCAAGAAATTGACACTCAAATCAAAGCAGGTTGATTCCACACAAAAGTAAAATCATAAAATAAGTAAACAAGAATACGATTTATAAAGTAGGGTTAAATTTTCAGTGGGATCATTCCAAATTACAACAAGCACATCTATACTTATGCATAAGAAATAAACAAATATTTACAAGAAATTAGGAAAAAAAACTACAAATAGCAGCAGCGCTAAAATATATATTTTCTATTTCGGCTTTTGGGAGCAGTAATGATTACAAAATCTCTGCTACAATGCAAGTCCTGTCACTAAAGAACCTTTTATGGTTTTACCACATCTTCACTTGTTTTAGCGAGCAATATTTTCCCACAGTGATGTTATTTTTGCCTTCTGTCTCTCGCCACCTGCACTGGATTCAGGGGGCATCCCAGAACAAAGCTGGCTTCCCTAATGAGCTTATCCCAGTGCTTCCTCTCAGCTGCATACTAGCTGCAGCTCCAACATACCACACCATGGAGGATAACTTATGCCAACATGGAGTCAAATAAGATTTTTAGAAGAACCTATAGATTCTTCTAAAGAAGTATAGGAGCTATAAGTCCAATATGATTTATTGCCCTGATGAACGAGTATGATGAATGAGTAGGCCTATCTATATACCTACCTATAGGAACAGGATTAGGACTCATTGTTTGCTTTGCTGGGGATCAGAAACCTTTGTATAATACTATTGCTCCTAAAATGTGTCTAAACTTGACCATATTTAAGCTTATTTGAGCTTCCCTACAAAAACATTTAAAGCAAATCTCTCTTGTACCAACAGTGCTGCTCTGCTGTGGCAATTTTTCTTTTCAGCTACTGCATGATAACACTTGGAAAACAACTGCTAAAACTACATTTCTTTATTGTCTCCATACTTAAAATACATGGTTAAGTTACATATATAGTTTCTGACCAGTTTTACTAAGAGCCACAGTAAGAAATTTCTATTGCCAGATGCTGGAGCTTGCAGACCTCTGTCCTATGGAATAAGGACATGCAGAGCTACGAAGTGTCTGTGCTTTGTTGCAAAGTTCTGCTCTAAAACTCCCAGGTATCTGATCGATATGTTGTGATGGAACACCAGTGGGAGAAAAGACTGCGATTCATGGAGGTTCCCAAACTACCATACACCACTCAAAGTATCTGCCTGCAATGATCTCACTGCCAGATACTACTGCTCCTCTCCTGGGTCCTCATAGAGTCCATGCAATGACAGATCAGTGGTATATTGGGGACCAGCATGCTATCATGCAAGTTGTAATTATGTTTTGCCTGATTGGTTTCGTCATTATTTTCCCAAGCTGGCTGGTTGCAGTTTAACCTATTTACGAACAGTAAAAAAAGGTTTGAATATAAATCCAGCAGGAAAAAAAGGAAGAAATGATCTCAGAATGAGATCCTTGCCCTTCACTATCCACATCTTATAATCTCTCAAGAAGCATTTATTATCAGAGCTAAAAAAGACATCTAATCTACACCTTTCCCTTTATAACTGAAGCTTTTCAATTGCAAATTGTGAAATTAGTATATTTCATTCACTAAAAGTAGAAGCCAACCAAACCATAAAGTAAGATGACACTTACCTAAAGCATCATTTTGCAACTTTAACCTAATCTATAGTAATATGGTATGAAATATGCTTTTTATACATTTTTACGAGAAGTAAAACTCTTACAGGAAAAACAAACATAAATGTGATTACTTCAAACCTAGAAGTGATGCATAACTAATCACTCCAATTAACTCTTCATGTGATAAAGTTTGATCAAAGTTACATTTATCAGTTGACTTGAAAGTGGAGTACCCAGGCCATTATAGCCAGAATGAAATTTTGTCCTTTAATCACTTCTCATCTTAGGAAAAAAAGAAGTTTGATTCAATATTTTACTCAGTTATGACAGATGAAGTTTCCCATCTGGCTGTATGATCTGGTTTAATTGTATCTGTAAAGTCCCTTGAGATGACATGTGTTTTGAATTGGCGCTATATAAATGAATTGAATTAATTAATATATCCATAAAGTTGTTTCAGATAAACTGTGAAGATGATCTGCTGGTTTTTATCCAGTGCTCCATAGCCCTAGCTCTATGTCCATAGCTCTATGTCTATAGCTCTAGCTCTATGTCCATGCCAGTAATAATAAAGGCAAAAATAAACTAAATGTAACACTCTTTATGGTCTTGCTTTAATATGATAAAGCATCAGCCTTGGGAGTTTTTCTTTCTTTTTTTCAATGGAGACCAGATGCGCTTTGACGCACGTCTCCAGCCCCGCAGCCGGCGCGCTTTTTTTATTCGCTCTGTGGATATTTGACTCCTCTGTTCTCAGCACCATGTCAAACGTCACAGAGTCCATATATTCTATAGAAAGAGGTTCTGTGCCATTCATCCTGGACTCCTGAAGGGGGGTACGCTTGTTTTTATCCGGTGCAGGAGATGGCAAACTTTTTCTGATGGTTTCAGCGCAGCTTTTGTAGGGTTTCCCGTTTTCTTCTGCAGGATCTGGAACGGGATCAACTTGAAAACCAATCCGGTAACTCTGGGATTATCATCGTCAGGGATTATTTTAAGGGGAGAATATGGCTGTGGGTTACGTCTACGCGCTGTGCGTCTGGATAGGTTTGCTGCATCCATCGCTTGAAACCGGGTTTGTTTATCGGTTTCCGGGGATCACCGTGCAGCGGCACCGCATCCATCCCGAGCAGAGCACCGGTACCGGGTCGCCGGGAACCGGCTCCTCACATAGGTGCGCGCACCCCGGAGAGCTGGCTGCAGCAATCCCCTTACTGTCTGTTTTTCAACCGTTCACAGTAAGGATTGCCTCTCTTTTACTTTGCTTTTTAGGAACTGGTGTCAGTACACTGTTTCCAGGACAGTGACCTGTAAAGTGCACAATGGGACTGAAACCACGGTGCAGAGGGTGATGCAGGGCTGCCGGTGGCCTGGACCATGCTCCAAAGTCATCAGGTAGAGTTTCCTGAAACATGATTCCCTCCCACAAATCCTCATCTAACAGCTCTATCAGCAGAGATGCTCAGTGCTGCTGTAAATAGAAAACAAATATGCCATGTTGACCAAAGCAGGGCAGTATTTATGCTTAAAAAGTCCTCACATTGTGTAAAAGTTGACTTTTTTACAGCTTGTTTTATTTAAGTTATTTATAAATTCCCTACTATAAAGCCACCCCTAGTTGGTATTCTGTAGCTTTTCAACAACCAAAAAGCAAGATGTACAAAAGTGGTTTAGAACTAACCCCACCCCCACACTATTTTAGCTAAGCCTTTAGGGAGCATTTCCTTAAAAATAGTAGGATGTGGTCAACAAATATCCCTGGATTGTTCTCAAAAGTCTGCATTGGCAACATCCAAAATAAACTTTAACATATCTTTCGAGGAAAGTTCCCAAAAGTGTCTGTAGAAGTTACAGAATATTTGTAGAATACCGTATTAAGAAAAAACGATGGTGCATTTCTTTAAGATTTTCTAAATGTTGCATCTTGACAGAAATAAGATAAGATAGACTTTGGTTGATCTAACAGTGGAGAAATTCTCTTGTCACTTCTGCTCAATAGTCCAAAGAAGGTTCCAAAAGGAGGAAAAGGTGCATGGGTTATATAAAGTATATACATTGAATAAGTATTTATATAAATAGGTATTGATATATATAGTTATTGCACAGAGTATTAAAATAAAAAGGTTATTGCACAGGATATTAAATATTAATAGGTTATTTCAAAGGGTATTAAATATAAGCAGGTTATTGCACGGGGTATTAAATAGTAATTGCACATTAGTTATTACACATGTTATTGTAGTTATAGTGCCGCACATGTAGATCCTTCAAAAAAAAAAGATGTTAGTCAGGGAACCTCAGGGAATTATCCCTTAATGTAGATCTTCATAAACCTGGAAGATTTTCTCTTGACTGACCAAATCAGCACATTATCATAGATTCAGAGAACCTTTCAGGACGGTTCCCAAAAACTTATCCAAAGGCTAAAGAGTTAAACACTGTAGGCAATAATATGGGAAACTTAACGGAACAATACCTTAATGTTTTCTAAGGGTTCCATCATCAAAGTTGTAGATAAAGGTTTTAGAACCTTTAGGGTACCTTCTTTGACTGTTCTTCAACATTCATAATGTGAGATATAGACATCAGATAAATTGCAGGGGACTGACAGTTTTCTGCCATTGATTTTAAAACATTACATTGTAAGAGTTGTAGATTAGCAAGCTAAAATTTTAACTCTGGACAAAGATAATCTTTAGGAAATGTTCCCTGAGGGTTCTGTAGCCATATGTGAACATTGCTTCTAGATCAGGGATGTCAAACTGATTCCAGAAAGGGCCGTGTGGCTGCAGGTCTTCTTTCCAACCAAGCAATAGCACACCAGACTCCAGTCATCTCATCCAGTCATCTTGTTCAGATTGCACTCCCTGGATGAGATGAATGGAGTCTGGTGTGCTATTGCTAGGTTGGGAAGAAGACCTGCAGCCACATGGCCCTTTCTGGAACCAGTCTGACATCCCTGTTCTAGATAGTTTGTACATTCAAAGAACATCCAGAAAATACTCTCCAAAAGTTGCAAACTGTATGCCTCAAACACTGGTAACCTTCAAAGAACATTATCAGAGTTTTCCCTGAAGCTTCATCAAGGATTACACAGTGAGAGCTGTAGCTCAGATGAAGGGAACCAATGAACAACATTCCTTTTAGTTCCCAAAAGTGTAAACTCTCAATGTCTAAGGTAACCTGAGGACCTTCAGGAAGCATTACCTGAAGATAATCTAAAGCCTCAAAAAACAGAATAAGGAAAAGTCCCCTAAAGGCTCTACCCTGGCAGCATTAAGAACCTCTATTCCCAGAAACCACAGGAAGTGTTCCCTGGAGAAGAGCCTTATCTACAACTGTGAACACTATGTGCTTCAGTGAACCTTTAGGGAAGGTTCTTTGAAGGCTAGAAAGCTGATATCCATTCGAGAATTGTTTTCTAAGACATAGATTTGGAAAGTTTTGGATAACACATAGGAAACATATAAAGAATATTCAATTGGTTAAAAGTTTCTAGGAATATTGAAGCCAACCGTCAGAGAATAATGAGAAAACATTACCTAAAGGTTCTCTAAAGACTACAACCCTCAGTAAAAACCTTTATCATTCTCCAGAGAGCGAAGTTTGCTGAATACCTGCAAATATTACATTATTGTATAGGCTGGATCTAAGTTTATTCCTTTCATAGTTTTCTAATTTTTTATTTAATCTTACTGGCTGCTGTGATAATTTTTGCTCAATTTGTGGCTTTTCTTTCATTTTATGCAGCTACAGAACCATAATCAAGCCATCGTTTAAGATTATGTACAAGCAGATCACAGCACTGGAGTGGAGGTGCTGCCCTGGTTTTGTGGGACTGGAGTGTCGTGAAGGTAAGTTTCTTTTCCTCCTCTAAAAGTCGGTCTTTGGGAACTGAGTTATCGCAGACTAATTATGTCAAGGACCACATGTTTTATCTGAACACATCTGTGTGCTTTTAGCAGCTACCCACATCAGTGCCCTTTTCATGTGAGGTGGTGTGTATCTGGTTAGCTCGCTAATCACACCACTGTACTCTGAACCAGTCGGCATCTTAAAAGTGGGGTCGAAGTCTGGGTTTGATTACTTTTAGTAACATGGACTACAGAAAAACTGCAATTTAAAGGAATCCTTTCCTCTGGTAGAAAAGTTAGAACCACAGTGTTTCTCTTTTCAGGCCTTCCTGTCGTTATATGTGCACATAAACACATTTTAGCCTTTCACAGCAGCACGTCAGTATGCTTCCTAAATATCGCCATGGCCATTAAAGCTATATGAATGAAGAATAAAACTGGGGCAGCTTGTAAAGTGGATGGTTTCTCGGCAGTGGAGCGCCCTGGTCTTGGATGCCACAGACCGCAGACGTTGGGCTCAAGAAAAAGACCCAAAACAGTTCAAGCCACAACGGTCAGCATGGGGAAAAAGAGCCGAAACTGTGGCAGGAGATCTATATAATGTGTTTTAAATATCACAGAGGCTTGTAAAAAGTCTACACTGGCTGGTGTAATTCACAATGCACACTTACATGAACACTTTCTCTTAAAAATGGTAAGGTACAGACATCAGCTTGGTGGGGCTGTACAATAAATTCAAATTTCATTGAAAACCACCAGCCACTTTGAATTTGGCCAAAATCAACAGTTAGCTCAAAAGGCAGCTTCTCCTTCTTGCTCATAATTACCGCACCTTGTTCTGTTTTGCAGAACAATTCCCCGCTGCCTTCGGATGGAAATTATTTACCACAAAAAGCCCATTTTGAAACCAATTACAGAAAAGTTGCGATTATTACTAAATCTTTGGAAACTATTATTTCTCACCTCTAAATGTTATTCGAAATAAAATCAAACACATGGCCATATTCAAAAATTCCCTCAAGACCACAAGTTTGCGGGAGTGTGAAGAAGTAATCAGCTGTTTGGTTAAAGTTAGCTGAAACGTGTTTGCAGTCTCTGACGGCTGCAAAGCGGTAATGGTCTCCATATGGAGAGATGCGGTTGGAGAAGTTAAAAGATTAAAGCTGATGTCACTGACAGTCTGCTTCGCTCTGAGGGGTGGAGGCAGAGCTGGCAGAGGTCAAAACGTCAGGGTGAGACCACAGGAAAAGAGGACGCTGTGGAGGAAAAGGTTAGTGCAGACTTAACACTGGAGTAAAGAGAAATGTTAAGTGTTTATGTCTTTCAAGGTTTAGCTGTTGTAAACTACACAAGTGCGCCCCACTGAGATTAATGAGCAACACACATCTTTACAGACACTTTGTAGCACATGGGAACTAAAGATGACTTGTTGATGCTCAGGTGTTTGATCTGCGGGTCTCAAAGCTGGAATCTGGACCCTGCTGTTAGCATACATATAGCACTGTGTTATTAGGACCACACCAATAGATTAATACAAGTGGTCAGTCCAGTTAATTACCCTATTAGCCATGTTTACACTGCAGCCGGCTGTAGCTGAGCTTAGGTGAGAATCTTCTAGGTTATTTATGTTTTCTCTTTTTTGAATTATAAGCATAGGTTAAAATGAGATTTTTAGGGTATCGTAATCTTAGTATAAAATAGCATAGCTTTACAGTACTAAAAGTAAAATTTGCTAGTAGCTTTTATTCAAATTAGGTCGCTCTTTCATGCTGATTGTAGTTAAAAGATTGTGGTGTTAAAAGTTGGGAAACGTCAGCTGTCAGGCAGTGTGCAGTAACGGGTTTGGAACAGTGCTAACTTTAAATACTTTTGTATTTCTTGACACCTGTAACTGGTCCAAGAACTTATGAAGATAATCGCTGATGGCTGAAGGTGCGATTCATCTGTTGGTGATGACCTTAGCTTTATACGGGGTCTTTAAATGATCTTCAACACTAAGGATTATTTACAATAGCTCCTTATAACAGTGTTTTATGAAAAAGAAAAGGATTAGTAATGAGTTTTATAAAAGGAATAATGTCATGTGAGTTTTTCTACGCTGCCTTGATTTGCTTTAATTGGCTCGTTAGTAATGTTTGCGTACTTTAACCAGTGATAGCTGGGGTCAGTACTCCCTGACAGGGTAATTTCGTGGGTCAGAGGTCAAAAACTGTGGGAACCTCCCCTCTAGGTTACATCAGGTTGCTTTGGGATTTCATGTTATATTACATATCCTACTCTTTGGGTGATCTTTCTTAGTCAACTGTCCCCTGGGGGGCTGACGTTGTTCTCACATTTCACTCAGTTTTACCCAGTCTGTCCAACTAATCATAACATTTTAAAGCCTGATGAGCATGGAAAACGTATTTTTCTGAGCTCCTTTGAGAACTCATTTGTTCTTGCCACAATGCACTTCCACGATCATGCATTAAAGCTCGGATATGTCTCTTATCTTGAAACGAAACAGCAGGCCCACTCACAGCAGATTGAGATTTTAGTGACTGATAATATATGACACTGTATTACCTTTAAATCATCTGCTAATCTTAGCAGTTCGCATATTTTTCACAAAACAGACAGGCTTTGGATCACCTTTCCCAGCATATAAATAACCAAGGATAATGTATTTATGAGATGTAGGGATATTGGGGGGGTTCATGCACTTTCATGATGGATTATATCAAATTTCAACACAAAAATGTCACTTAGCTTGTGTGCTAAGCTAAGTTATCAATCTTCTTGTTATAACTCTCTGTTTAACAGTCAGATACCAAACATGTGATCCATCTTCTCATATGACTGTTGGCAAAAAAACACATGAGCAAATTTCCCAAACTGTCAGACGATTCCTCTGACTAACAACAGAGCTCTGTATGTGTGTTTTTGCATTCATGTTTGGGTCTATATGCAGCGCGGCCAAGACTGAACATGCAGCTGAAATTTGCTGTAATGGGGCATCGAGCCAGTGGTTTTATCAGGACAGCCTTAACCAATGAGGATGACATCATCTCTGGTTTTAGTTTGATGGGGGTTCTGGCTAAACTTCAGAGGCCCCTCTAGCCCCCCACCTGACTGAAATGTAAAGACAAAACAGACAAAGTTTAGGCCTTTTTTAGGTAAAATTGTTTCTCTCACCTCTGCACATGCTTACAGACATGGTAAAAAGAAAGAATGTCGACAATTACTTTAAAGACTTTTTTATCCTAGGGAATAGAAGTTACCAGATAATGAATCAAGTTCTTACATTATTTTTCATTTAAAGTCATGCTTACATAAAACAAAGCATATTCTACACAGAGGCGTAGCCAGAAATATATTATTGGGGTGGTCAGGCAGGAACCAATATGCACTGAGGGGTGGCCGAACATGGATAGGCGCCAGAACCTCAGGGTCAATTCTCACTGTTCTAGCAGGAAAATAACTGTGCACAACATCTGTGTTTTCCAAATACAGTAGACTTTCCTAAATCCCTCACTCATAAAAATACACACACATTTACACATCTGTTTTTTTCTCAATTAAAGGCATAGTAGACAATCTTCTTACAGCTTTGAGTTCTTGGGTGAACATCTTATCCATTGTCATTTCTTCCTACATTTCTAAAAAAAAGATTAAAAAAAAGAATGTCTATACTTTTTTTTTCAATAATTGTTTTGCATAATATTAATATTTAAACATACTAATACACACATTAAATGGATTTAGTTGATATTTATCTCTGTTTACATTGAAGACTCCTAGATGACTTGTAGATACACATATTTCTATCTCTATCCCATTTAACACAAAATCTAGTTCTGAATAGAGTATCAATTCTGTATTTATCATCTTCAACGTAAGTATATTGATATGAGTAATTATTCATTGTGTTTTGTTGTTAGTTTATTGTTAATACATAATATGAAAATGCAGAATTGGTTAAAACATTGCACTTAAGAGTACAGTCAGTAGAGGTGGCCACAGGTGTATCCAATGATTGGTTAAAGGTGGCCACCCCTGGCCCCCCATCTACTTCTGCCCCTCATTCTACATCAATATATGTGTTTTTAATAATAGTGTTCTATCAAAAATATATATATTATTCTTAACAGCCTTTGATTTTACACTGATCTTCTCTGTGTACCAAACTATTGTGGAACAAAATTTTAATGGCTTTTTTTGACAAAAATGGTAAAAGTGTCTCTAAATTTAACAGCAATCCTAAACAGAGCAGCAAATATACAACAGCATGATTAAAGATAATTGAGTCTCCCTAAATGTAGTTAAAAGTAAATATAATAAGTAAATATACTCTGAGTTTATTGTGTTATTGATAAACAGTACTAAGTCTTTTGTTTTTTGTTTTTTCATAATTTACATCACATGTAAAATATGAGGAACAGACTTTGCAGCTTTGCACTGATGCATCAAATCCTGGACTAGATATTAATGTGGAAATAGCAGTAACATTTTTGGATTACTTAGGATCAGAGTATTGATCTCTATGGATAACTCCTGAGCTATTTAAAGACCAGCTAATTTTCTGTTTCCGCCTTAGACCCTATTTTAAACAGCCATTGGGCACAATTCCAGTTCTGTCTAGCCATTGGTCACTGGCTGGGGATTAGTCATACATTCCCATTTAATGAAAATGGACAATATTTTTGCAGTGCTTTTCTGGTCAGACTGAGCAATAAAAGTGCTATAAAGAAAAGCCACACTCACCTATTGTTCTCACCAATGTGCACATATTCATAAACCGATATGTAGATCTGTAAAAACATTGTCTCTTGCCCAGGGGTACATAGGAATATACATACATACAGTGCTAGTTGATAACACAAATAATCTCAAGGCACCTTACAGAGACAATCCAATTTTACAGACAGATGAAAGAAGCAGAATTATATAATTGGTCCCTATGTCCTCAAGCAGCCTTAGCCTATAGCAGCATAACTATAAAGAAACTCAGGATAACCTGAGCAACTCTAACTATAAGCTTTATTAAAAAGGAAGCTTTTAAGACTAGTTTTAAAAGTAGACATAGTGGAGCAGAGGGGACAATGTTTAAACATTGTCACTGATTTTCTTCAAAGAAATTTATGGAATTAATGTGTGTCTGCTTAACAATTTTGTGATTCTGTGATTTTCCTGAACTGTTGCATGGAAAAAAACAACAACATAAATGTAATACTTTTGTGAACAAATGAGGCGATTTTCTTTCTTTTTTGGTCCTAAAATAATTAGGAAAATAAATAACAGCTAATAATCAGATGTTTTTCATGTCGTGTTCTAAGAACTGTATAAATCAGATGATACTGTAATGTTGTGGTGAATCCAGCTGGTCGATTACTCAGGCATTAAATGCTTTTCATGATTTCCGTCTGCTTTACGAGTCCTCTGTGCTAAGAAAAAGGCCTGAAAAATGCTGATGCTTCTTGTCAAACCCAGAGGTAAAGCAGGTCCCATAGTCTGATTTCTTGTGGTCTGCTAATGGAAGCTGAGTATTTTCTGAACAACCCGGCCCATCACTGCTCTTGACAGGCTGTGTTTGTGCACAGGGCATCTATCCGGCCCTCGGCTCCCAGCTCTCAGCGTAGCTGTGCTAACACATGACGGCATGGAGTACATTTAAAGGGAAATGTGTTTGTAATTTACTCGCCCTCCTCCACCTCCCTGCCACGTCCCTGTTGCACCTATCTGCACATACGATCATATTAACTTGTGAGTATTTGCGTGCTCCTCCTGGGGGAGCATGATGTTAAAGGACTCTGAGCCAGGACCTCCCTTGATGAGAGTAGAGACTTTTCATTTCAGGAATATTCAGGAAAGTTATTAGCAAGCTTAATACTGCATGCTTAAGCTATTTTTTTTAGCAAAATGTGGCTGAAAGTTTAAGACTGCAGATGCTTTAACTTGATGAGTCAGCAGCTGGAAAGCTTCTCGTTGTTTCCTCATCTTCAGATGGGTCAGAGGGAAATATGCTGAATGAATTATCTCCAACGCCATCTTTGTTATGTTCAAATGCAACTTTGAGTTCTTTCTATTCCTCTTCCGCTCTCGTCCCGCTCATTTGGCCCTGGTTTTCTTTGCCACTGCCATGCTCCTTTATCTTCCACACTCCTTGCTGCTTTCCACTTATCTGGCTTCCTGCGTCCCTTAGATCTCCTTCTCCTTGGAGCAAAGTGATAAAACAGAACCAAGTCCCACATGTGCTTCTCCAGACCCCAACCTGCAGTGCAGAGATTTGACTTATGTCTTTGTTACATCCCTGGTTGTACTCCAGTACGGGTCAGAGGGTGTCCTTTGACCTGCACAGTGTTGAGGGATATCTCAGCTGCTCCCTCTCCTGGTCTGATCTGCCTGATGGATGAAGCTCTATCCATGCTTGTTCTGGCCTGTTTCACTTCTTTCTTCATCTTATCTGTGGTTTGCTGTCTCTTGGTAATAACTTTCCTTTAAGATGTCACTATGTCTCTCTGCAGATGCACACTTCTGTTTATCAAGTTCAATAAGCCAGAGGAAAACATACTTATAGGTCCAAAAACAAATAGAGATTTCTAGGTGGTTGTTTGTGTGTAAATAGTTGACCCATATATGGCAAAATTTTGGCCATTGAAAAAACATTTTTTGAGCAAAACCATGCAAAGGTTATATCAGCTTAAATATTTATTTAAGAGAATGAAGGAATTTTTGAAGGAAGAAATCCTTTAAAGACAGTTTGACACTCAGAAAAGGGGCTCTATTAGGACATTGGTTGCTATAGTCAGATTATGACTTACTGGGTGCTGCCTAAGCTGCAGAAACACAAGCGAGATAGTGATGATGAAGATAAGGGAGAATGATGGAAGCAGGGATGAAAGTGCTGTAGATATAAAAAGTTAGAGATGAGCAATGTAAGTTGAGCGTAAGGGTGATAGATGAAGTTAGGAATGAGGCAGAATGGATAACTATACTGTACCTCTTTCATATTTTATCCCAACCTGCTTCACCCTTTTACACATTTGACCCATTTGCCCTTCTCAGACCTAGGCTGAAGGTTTCTGCTCTTTTGTGTAACGCAGTTCTCAAGCAAAATTACACATTATTTCAATATCATCCATTCCAATTTCAAATCCTGGTATATTGACATACAGGTCAGTTCACATTTTACAATACAGCACAGTCAAATTCAGTTGACTATTCCCCGTTCAGATAAAGCCAGGTGTAAGAAACTAGCATACTGGTTGGATAGGGGGTCTGGTCGAGAGGCAACAAAATTCACAATATATGAAACCTGCTGCCAGAGGTTACCTTTAGGCTGAAATATTTCTTGGATAACCTTCGCAAGTAATTCCGACAGTATCTCCATCCCGGACTTTGTCTAGAATAGAAACAAAGATAGAATCACTGAGTCAGGAGTGCTTATTATGGAAAAGAAAACAAAGAGCTTTTCAGTCAAACAACTCTCAATGCTTGAATACACACATTGCTACTCCTCGTCTTATGAAATGAAAATCTCAATGATCATGAAAATAACTTGAATCTGAGAAAAGTAATAGTAAAATTAAATTCCATTAAAATGAGCAAATAAAAGCCAGGCATGATTTTTTTTACAATGCTTTGGTAGAAGGAGTTTTTAAAAATAAACTAATCAAACAGGCCTGAAAAAAGATTATGGTACCCTTAACTTAGTGTGTTGTTGCACAACTTTTTAAAAGCAATCACTGCAATCAAACGATTCCTGGAATTGTCAATGAGCCATCTAATTCTCTCGGCAGTTATTTTGGTCCACTCCTCATGCGCAAAATGCTCCAGTTGTTTCAGGTTTGAAGGGGCCCTCTTCCAGACAGCTCCTTCCGAAGATGTTCAATAGGACTATGGTCAGGTCTCATAGAAGGCAACTTTGGAATAGTTTAATGTTTTCTTCTTAGCCATCTGGGCTGTTTTCAGCTGAGTGTATTGGCACATTATCATGTTGCAGACCTATAACCTGCGACTGAGACCAGGCTCTCTGACAATGGGCAGCACTTTTTCACTTTAGAACCCCTTGATGGTGTTGAGATTTCATTGCACCCTAAAAAGAATGATGACACCCTGAGTCAGGTGAAGGAAAGCAGCCCCAGAACATAACATAGCCTCCTCAATGTTTTACAGTGAGTGTTCTTTGCTTAATATGCTTCATTTTTCTGACTGTGAACAAAGAGTTGACGTGCCTTGGCAAAAAGTTTATTTTTTATCTCCTCTGTCCATAGTGCATTCTCTGAGAAACTTTGTTGCTTGTCAACACGTTGTTTGGCAAATTCAAGTCTGGCTTTTTATGATTTTTTTTTTTATTAATGTTCTTCTTGGTTGTCTCTCATCATCTGCACTTTTGCTCAAACTAAAACAGATGGTGCGATCTGACACTGCTGTTCCTTAAGCTTGAAGTTCACCTTTAATCTCTTAAGATGTTGTTCTGGGCTTTTTAGTTACCATTCATATTATTCAGGAATTTCCCTGCCACATCCAGGGAGGTTGACTACAGTCCCATAGATCTGATAGGTGAAACTGTAGTCGCACGAACGTCAAGCTGCTTGTAGATCGTCTTATAGTCTTTACCTTGAACATTCTTGTCTATATTTTTATTTGTAATCTTGTGAGACAATGCTTTCCTTCGCTTCCTCTGGTCCATGTTGAGTGCGGTACACGCCATGTCACCAAATAGCCCAGTGACCACCTGTAACCCTATAAAGTATAGCAACACTGACTGATTACAAGATTGTGGACACCTGTGATAGTGATTAATGGACACACTTTGTTTTAATTGTACCTTTGGTTATAATATTTTCAATCTATCCTAGGGGTGTAATCATTTTTGTAGTGGCCTGTTTCAGGAGTTTATTTTTTTAATTCATTCTGTTGAAGCATGGTTTAAAAGCAATGTCTGGCTTTCATTAGTTCATTTTAATAGAATTTTAATTTGCTATCACTTTTGTCAGATTCAAGTTATTTCTATAACCAAATTGGTATTTTCATATATTAAAAAAGGGCTACCATTTTGTCCATGAGACATTCTGTTTTTGGCACTAGTGACCATTATTTAAAGTCAGCTGAAATGTGACAATGAGATGTTTGCATCTCTACCCCCAAACTGTCTTCCAAGGAGAAGAATTAATAAGCAGTGGTTGCAAAAAACACAAAAATGCACAATAGGAGAGAAAGTGAAAACAGGAACAATGATCCCTGCACATGGGAGGAGAATCATTAGTTTGACAACTGTCATAAACTACGCTTTGGTGGATCATACTTAGTTTATAGAAAGATCTGTGGGCTGGCAACTTTCATTGTGGTAAAAGTCGCTAAATAGCCTTCTACGCAAAATAAGACATCTTGGTTTTTAAAAATAAAACCCTCCTTCCCTCCTCCTCCTTTAGCCACCCTCAAAAGGGTGTACGATTTAGCGAAAGAGATTCTGTGGCTGGACAAATGTGTGTGTTGATCTGTGCATATATATGTGTGTATACGCTTTGTGCCAGCTGTTCTGCATGCCTGCAATAGCTTGTTGGCCAAGCCAGACGCACAAGAGGCTGTCTTGGGCTTGGCTAGCTCTGGAAGGTTTGTGGACACAAGTATTCATTGAGATGTTGTCGGCAGTTGTTAGGATGATCAGGGAAGATGTTTCACTACATCATCATTTATACGACTCACACATTTAAGCAGAGGGAATGTTTTAGTGGGATTTGAAATGGCTGTCCCTAGCTGTGTGCGTCATGGTTGTTCAGTGGTTGAAGATGTTGATGAGGATGCGTCTGGGGGTTTGTGAAAATGCAAAAAGGGGGAAGAGAAGGAACATTTTTGATCTCCCTCCAGGACTGATGTAGAAAATGTATCTGTCTCAGCAGACCATATCTACACTTGGACTCGAACGTGTTCCAAAATCCCCCTGTGCTGTCTTGTCCTGTAAATCACGGTTAATGGTGGGATGAGTCCTTAATCTGGATTGTTTTGCAGTTTTGAGATGCCAGATATTCCCTGTCTCTGATCTATGTTTAAATAACGCTTATCTCAACGCTGTTTTGCAATGATAGGTTTTGACCCAGCTTGGTCTTCTCTCTCTCAGTTGTCATTTGTTTGAATTTTTCATACTTTCCTTTGTTTGTTGAACCTGCAAAGTCATGAATTTCTACAAAAAAGTGTCTGCACCACTTGCAGCTCTAGGTATAAGACAAGACAAGATGTAACTTGTGAATATTTAGAAAAACAAGATATCCAAGTACTTGAATCCCATTAGAGCATACCAGCTTTCTGTTTTCTTTGGTTTATTTGGTTTCCCTCTAAAGACAACATAATTGTGATTCGTTCCCATGAGCTCTGTGCATCCAAGAAAAATTGCCCTCTCTCATGTTCCAGTGGTGTAATTATGGATCCAAACAGACTCTATAGTTGCGGTGTTGTTCTAAACAGCTCAAGCAGAGCGGAAGTTTGGTTTTCCACCCAAACATCATTGGATTCCAACTTTAGAAAGCTAAACTCCTTTTCTACAAAGTGTACACTGTTGTTCTGCTCTGCTACACATCAATTGTGGATTACCTCTGGTGTTTTCCTGCAGTGTGTCTTTATGGCATAAAAATAAGCAGATGGCTAATTTGTGGCCCTAGTTTAAAAAAAGATGGAGGGTGGTAACATTGGAGGTGAAGAATAGTTTTGATTATAGCTTGTTTTTACACTTAAGGGAAGGCTTTGATCATCTAAATGGCTTTATGTGTTTACATGAAAGTTGCCTTCATTTAGGTCTTAGAATCCTATCCTTTAAAGCGAACAGAATATATGAAAAAAAAATTACCTAATAAAGCTTAGAGGCTTTAATTAGAGATCATTTATAGTTTCAAAGACTCTGTGATGGAAGTAGCTGTCTTGTTATAAAGAAGTACTGACTGAAAAATAATGGAAGGTGTGATGGTCGCTGTTGGCTTCGCATTTCTTTGCTGGACATCCACACACTTGCTGTGGTTGATCAGGATCTCTTTATCTCATACTCCACAGTCATGTGGTTTAATGTCCTCAGCATCTCCAGCCCATTAGGAAGCTTTTGATAGCCATAAATTCCTACTTTATGCCACGCACTATTGATCAGAGTCCTCAGATTAAAGGAAATTATAAAGTATTTGCAGCTGGATTTTAACCAGATGAGTCCAGAGGGATGCAGCGTGTCAACACCTCACTGTGCTTAATGCTTCTGAATCTGTAGGACTTGAAGTCATTGTACACCCTTCCATTCAGCCACTCATTAATCATCCCCAGTCGGACCTTCCGTTGCTACTTAGAGAAGAATCCAATAAGAGTATCCTGATTAAATTTTTCATGTGAAAGAAGAAAACGTTTTGTGTCCCATGTAGGGTTGTCCTGATCCGATATTGATATCGGAAATTTGTCCAATATCAGCCAAAAAATTAATATTGAAATAGATTGGCCTGCCTCTAAAATCCCTGATATTAGAAAGCTCATGGAAATACTTCTATCCGCTTTTGTTTAAGGCTTACATAAATAAGAAATTGGATCCTGCATAAATAAGAAATTAGTCAGTTGTTCTGACCAATTTATATAAAAGAAGTAATAAAAGGACGTATGATTCATGCTAACATCGTATCGGGTCGATATCGGTCAGTACTCAATGTTGCAATATTGGCATCGTATCGAACATAAAACAGTTGTATTGTGACTCCTCTAATCCCATGTTTATTCCTCCTGTATTAAATTCCACAATGCAAGAGATGTTCCTTCAAAGATATTCTTTGTTCTTTGTGGACTTCTCTCAGAAATGTGGTGTTATGGTTTCTGAGCTGGAGTCAGTATATGTAAAACGATCTGCCCGTTTCCTCAAGTAGAGTTGAAATTTCTTTGGACTTTTTGTTCCAGAACATCCTAGAACCTTTGAAAAACTTCCCTTAAAGGGTTCAACCTCCAGGGAAGCTGGAGCAAGAAGCTTTGTTTGTGCAGAGCAACAATCCTGCAGCATTCAGACTTTGGCCTGAAGCCTAGTCTTATTTAATTTCAAACAGATATGATAAAAAAAAGTTCTTGTTCCTTTCTTTCCATTATGGGACTGGATCTTGTGAGTGGCTTATCTTCATGTTTAGCAGCTCTGTCACCAGGTTGCTAATATAACTTGATAACTTGTCTTAAACCCAAGAATACAGACTTTTTCAAGATTCTCATGAAAAAAAAGACGATAGCAGTATGAAACAGCAAGGGTTCATAAACTTTTAGATTGCATGGGGGCTAGTTCAACAAAAAGGGATTTTCTTTTTTTATATGAACCATGCAAAGCAGCTGAAATAAGCTCCCTGGATAAAATAAGATTTATTATAATCTAATGGGACAAGCTTTTCAAAATTAGCTGCTGCACTTTTACCATCTTCATTATTACACTTTATAAGTTTGAACCAGGGTACATCTTTTATGTCTTTTATGTTTCTTTTATGCAGATCTGCACACAAAATCACAAACCCAGCCTGATGGTTTAAGCATAAATGCCAAAAACTGAAATCTTAATCATTTAAAATCTCAAATGTAGAAATGCTGAATATGAAATTTGAGTCTACAGCCAACAATTTATCATATAATGTGCAGCCAGCACCACTGTAGTTTGGCTCCAGACTGAATGTCGACACATCATCACAGAGTAAATTTTACAATGAGTCACAGATTGAGGCTTTATTACACTGACAGTGTCTGAGGGTGGAGACTTCCTCTGGGTTGATGATGAACAGCAGTGAAGAAGATGTACGAGTATCATCTTATCGGTCCTCAAGTTGTTGGGCCGCAGTGCTGCTAATGTGTTCTTGTCAAAAGTCCTCTTAGTCACAGCGGAAACCTCAGTTCTCTCAGTCACAACAAACAAATCATGTGGGGTAATTTAACGTCAGATGTTCCTCAGTATTTAGTTTGAGAAGTCTGGAAAGAAATGTGTTTCAGATTAAACTGTTTTATTGTGGCTCCCCCCTTGGATGAGATTAAACAAGCTGACAGAAAGCGTCAAAATACCACATCCTCTCTAGTCCTGATATACACATCCATGCCCTCTGAAGTTTTTCATATTTTCTTCAGTAAAACCACAAACTTTATGTAGTTAATGTGATACTCCAACACAGTAGTGTGTAATTCTACAGTAGAATTGAATGTTGTTTTTTTCATTGTCGTTTGTTTTCACTGTGAATAGCTTAAAATGAGGTTTGAGTTAGTTTTTATCCTCATAGAGCCAAGTTTGTAGAGCCTTTTTTTGGTGCCATTACAGCTGCATGGCTTTTGGAGGATGCCTCTGCCAGCTTCACGCATCAGAAGACTGAAATAGGCTTGCCTGTGCTTCTCTGCAAAAGGCTGCAAGGTTTAAAAGCTGTTCAACTTTAAAACCTGAATATATTTCTGATAGATGTAAGCATAGTTCTCCTATTACCATATTTCCCCTTTAGAACTTATTCAGGTGTTTAAAAGGGAAAATATAGGTGATATTCAAATTTTCTAATTTGTGCTTTTATTTATTACAGAAGAAAATCATTCTTCTTGCAAAAAACCTGAAAACATCATTCTGTTTTTAATTTATAAAGTGTTTTTATCTTTAGTAAATCAGTTTATTGAAACATTTTCTGTATTTACCTCCATCCTCAACTCGGACAACAATACATTTTTTGGGAGAGACTGCTTAAGGAAAAATAAGGCACATTGTGTGCCACATGTGCCCTCTGGCTGCCTTAGCAGTGTGAGATTTATTACAGGCACAGCTTGAACATTGTGTATTTATTCCTGTTCCACACAACAGGTCCTTTTCTCCAACAATCAAATTAGCAACAACAGAACAGAGCATAACAATGCCAAATCAGTGTCTATAAATTGCATAACAAATATAAATTTACAAACACGTAAACAAACTTGAAGGAAAAGAAAAGTTCTAAGAACTGTGTAAAAATAGACTTGTCGGTTGTATCGGTCTGCAAAGGAGCTGGTAGAGCCTGACTTCAAAGACGGGACTAATAGAGCCAGTGAAAACAGGTTACAGTCAAGAGATAACTAGAGATTTGACGCAAAAACATCTTACTTATACAGAAAAGCTTTTAAAATCAGCTGTGGAAATGTTAAAGATATGCACAACTCATTCTTCACGTAATAAAGGACATCATTAATAAAAATTACCTCGTAGCAGCTGCAATCTTAAATGTTAGGGTTACAGAAAAGCACTATTGCATTATGGGTAATACACCTTCTGCATGTGATTGGTCCAGTCAGTATTTGACCAGAGAGTCTGAACCTTCCCAGACAAACAAGCTGTGCAATGAATCCACATGTTGTAAGTCAGTCTGGCTGATCAGACGAGGGCAGAAAAAAAGAAATGTCGATGTGCTTCACACACCTGTCTCCCCCTGTCCCCTTCAGGGGCTGTTTTCATGATGAGGAGCAAAATGCGCTGGTTATATAGGCTTTGAATTCAGAAATGCTACCTTGGGCCACACATTTACACTATAAAAAAAAGAGCATTTCAACAGCGCACTTTTATTCAAAGAGAAAAAGGGTGATGCCTGATCTGAGGATCATCATATGTTTTCTGCATCCTCTTCTCTTCTTGTGGAAAGGTTTTTTTCTTAGAACAGACTTTCAGATTTGTCAATTTTTTCCGTAAAACCCTAATTTCTCTGCACAACTGACAGTGGTTTTTTTTAGATTCTCCCATCTGAGCTGTGGATCCCTGCAGCTCCTCCAAAGATACCACAGGGCTTCACCTGGTTAGCTGATTAATGCTGTTGCTGCAAGGCCTGTCAGTTTAGATGGACCACTATATCTACGTAGGTTTGGACTGTTATTCTCTATCCCTTCTAGAACAGAGCTATGGGAGATGCTGAGTGCCCGGTGTATTGTTTTAGAAATTAACCCTGATTTAAACCTTTGCATAACTTTATATCTGACTTGTCTGCTACATTCCTTGGTCCTCATGATGATTTTCTTTATCTATATTTGCAAATAAGTTGACTCCCGAATCGGTTGACCTGGATTTATTTTATGAGCATCAGAGTAAACAAGGCCGACTGCTAATGAAAGCCAAGCATTAACTCCCAATTAAAAGATGCTGAAGTTTGTGCATTTAATATTGCAATAGTCCTAAAGGGTGATACATACTTTTGTATGCCTCTGTATGCGATTTTAGATGCTCACCTTGTTTTATTATAGTGGAGCAGAAACCTCAGAAACTGGCCGTAGCGTGCTGCTGGCAGTGGTCTGAGACTGAGTTGTTTGGGTCATTTTTGTTGTTGCTTTTAGTTATTTATGAGCACCAGTTGTTATGCCTTCTGGTTGTTCCTGCAGTGGCCACAGTGTGGGTGGGGCCCATCTGTGCAACTGACAGCTGACATTCCACACTTGTTCTAAGCCTAAAACCAGAGGATGGTGAGGTTTGAAAGAAATGTGTGGTTAAATTGAAGGCGATTGGGCCTGTTTTGAAAAGGTTTTACAGCCTAAAGGTCAAAAGGCTGCATATAGCAAGAAAAGTGTATCCATGGTTTAGCAGCAGGTAACCTGGATTTTGTAATGAAAAATGTCCATAAGTAGAAAACAGTAAGAAGATATAGAAAAGTTTGTGCTGGGTATGTGTTATATTAATATGCATAAATAAATACATTTATTTAAGGTGTCATTGGAATAAATATATATATAGAAACAGAAATAAACACGCGAAACATGTTCATAAGAAATATCAAAAAATAATAACATGATAGTGTATGAGTGAGTGTTTTATTTTCTAAGATAATCAAAACCATACCCTTGTTTCTTTATGTAAAGCTTAATAAAACAAAAAAACACGAAATATTTTTTTTCATTTATCACTTTACCTGCAGTCAAAATCAGTGTACAGAATTGAAATGTGTTTATGTTTAATCTTCCCCCTTATATTTTCATGTGCTAGATGCTACCGCTCTGATTGTTTTACTGTTTAGCTGTTCAAGCAAGTGTTGCTAGTAAATGTCTAAAAAAAACTAAAACTTTTTTATCCATACTGTGTGGGACTTGTTGATGAATAGGTGGTATGTTTCAGAGCTAAAATTAGCAATTAACCTATTCTTTAGAAGCCCATGAAGATAAAAATTCTCTAAACATTATTTACCGGTAAATCAGGGATGCTCAAGTCCAGTCCTCAAGAACTTCTATCCTGCAGCTTTTAGATGCACCTTATTTTAACACACCTGAATCAAATGAGTGGCTTCTTACCATACTTATGCTGAGATATCTGAGAGGATTGAGACCTTAGATTCATCATCATCATCTTAAGCCCCTTTCATACCGTGCTGATTTAGCCAGCGTATGCCTGACGTCCCAGAATCTTCTAAAACGCTGGCATACGCTAAACTTTCTATGTATTTTTTTCCTTTTGTGCGTATACAAAGGGTATTTATAACGAGCCCAAAACCTATGTGAAACAACAGCCTAACTAAAGCACAACTCACGGTAGTATAATGATCATGGAATGTCACAACCCAGTGTCCTGAAGGGGGCAGCAATGCACCCGGAGGCCCCTGGTCTGCATAAAAAGCTTTCTTTGATCGTGGTATTACCCTAACTGCTATTTACCACCCGTCCAAAAAACAAAGTATAAATAAAGAGAAAAAGGAAAAAGAAAGAGGTTTTTCAGTTGCAGCAGATTCAGCGTTATGTCTGCTAAAAGTTTATTGGCCGTGGTCGTGAACGCAGGGAGGATCCACCCCATTCACCTTCTCGCTCACCCTATGATAGAGATGCAGTCTGGAGGAAAACTGACAGTTTCCTCCTGTGAACCCCGTTTCATACCAAAACACTTCTAGTACACCACTATACAGTAGCTGTAAGTTAGAAACATGTTCAGCGTTCATCTGGAACACGTCAATTAAGTTTATATGCGTTGGAGATAATAAGTTACACATAAGTTATGCACAAGTTAGTCATAGGTTTTGGATGAGCTAGACCCCAGGACTTATGAGTAACTTACACTTTACGTATGTCAATGATTAGATACATTACCTCTAACTTATGGGCCATGTATGACCATAAGCTTGCATCGTCAGTATTGACGTACTCGCCGTTTGTCAACGTGTGCAAGCATGTTTCAGCGTACTTCAGCATGCTCATAACTTATACAGAACATACCCATAACTTATCCAACATATGCCAGTGTTTTTGCCAGATTTTCGGTACGTCAGAATACGCTGGCTTAATCGTCAAGGTGATACAGGGGCTTAAACGTTACAGTATGGTAGCTCTAGACGACCGGACCTAAAATGACCTAACCCCTGACCTAAATGAAGAGCCACTAATGAAATGAAAAGACTATTTCTCTCTATTTCCATTACGTAAACTACAGCATTGATTCTTTAACAGCCATCTGGCTTGTAGATATCTGTTCAACTGTGTTATTACTTTGTTTTCTTATTCATGGATGAATCAAATTTTTTGGGCCTTAAACTTTTGGCACTTTATTTGTCCTAATACCACTTAGAAATAATAATAAGAAATAATAAACAGTTTGAAAAAAACCCCATCAATCTCTGTCATGTCTGTGTTGGTTAAGATGAGGGTTTTAATATTCACTGTTACTACTGTTATTTATTTTATACAGTATCCATTACAAATTGTTAATCTGACCAAGCTGATTGTCATTCTATACAAAGTCTATAGTGCCCATAATTGATCAAAAATTATACCTGGATTAAATACAACATAAAATAAAGTCAGCTGTAATGTGAGTCACCCTGAGCACTTAGATTGCAGAGTTAAGTGAATCTTAACCAGTGCAGACAGAGTGTATGCATAGCGCAGCATGAGATAAAGTTATCTGTTTGTTGCTGCAGTCTTTACAAAGTATTAATATACATTGATTTTGACTTCTTTGTGTTATGACTCTCAACTCAGAATTTGTCAACACTCAAAAGGCAGAATTATGATTTTGTGGCAGAGATTCCAGAAAAACTTTGCTTATTTTTGAACCCCACTTCTCATGGTACTTTTCAGAAAGTTAAAAATGCCTTTAAGAAATAGTTGCAATGTGGATTTTTTTTTTACCATAACTTGCATTTTATAACCAGATGTGCTGTGAGATTGTGTGGCAAAAGTTTGTGGGAGGAAAAAAAAAGAACTTAATTGAAAGGTTGACCAACCTTGTAAGTGGAATATTTTGTTTCAAATTAAAGAAGAAGATCAAACATCCTTTTCCTCATGTATAAATTACCAGTTAGTGGTTTTGCCTTTATTGTTTTTTTTTGTTTTTTTTAAACAATAAAAGTGCCTAACATAATAGTTGTCTTCATAAAAGGGACAGACAGAAAATAAACTCCGGACACATCAGATGGTACAATTGTATGATTTAAAGATTTCTGAGGTTCGGTTAACCTGCAATTTCTTCTTGTGTAACTTGGCTTTGTTTGCTCTGACATAAAGACATGTAGCTATGCCTGTTAACATGACAGTAGAACAACCAGCTGGAGGAGATTTAAACTCATCTACTTACCTTTTTGTATTTCCCTACAGAATGCATGAACTGCACCAGTTTTAACGACATGAGCAGCAGAATAAATGCCATTGAATCAAAGGTAAATACCACCCTAAAAGAAAGTTTAAAAATAATTTGAAAGCATGCCTATAGTGAAAACTTGTGCTGCTTCCACCGCAGATCAAACTATTGGAGGAGGGTCGATCATCTTCGCCTGAAGCCAAATTACCAGATGGATCGACAGGAAACGAGGTGGACACTCGTCGACCCACCTCACCACCGTACCTGCCACAAGGTGTCACCACATCACAGAAAACATGTTTATGAATGCAGATGTGGAAAAACTGTGTCTTTGAGCAGAAACAGAACAACAGATGGAAATGTTTAGCTTTAACCTCCTAATGTTACACTTAATAAGTCGATATATGAAACATTTGTCCTTTTTATTAGGACAAAATGGATATAGTCTGTGGGCATTCATTATACTCTTAACGCTCCTGCTAACCATCAAACACACCACAAACCCTTTTATGGACAGCCTCATAAACACTATGGCTATGTTTCCATGCAGCCTACATGACTTTTTCCTCAGGATTTTCACATTTTTCTTTCAATAGTGAAAAATGGTGTTTAATAATCCTTGATACAGCGAGGATGTTTTTTTTTAAATATATTTTTAAGGAGGTCCTCTTAGAATGCTTATTTTTCTTTATCCTCTAAGTATTTTTAATTAGTTTCAGTATCTTATCGATGCATTTTGAGCTGGTGGCTGAACAAAAGTTCATCATGGTTTCAAAAGAAAGTCATGTCAAAGTTTCTACTTTACTTTTAAGGAAGCTCTCTTTATATCGCTATGTTGTGATAATTTCCCACATTCTTCTAAAAATACCTAAATTAAATTAAACGGAAATGTTGTAATCATTAAAATGTTCATTGAAAATCTCAAATAATCTACAAAAAACTTGATTTATTTCAATATTTTCTTAATAACAATGTATAAATATGTATTTAGTAGGGATGCACGATATAATCGGCCCCCTATCGGTATCGGCCTGTATCGGCCTTAAAACTGAATATCGGACATCGGCCATCCCACCGATATTTAACCCGATATTTGATCAGCTTCTGAGTTTCTAAAGTCTAAAAAAAAAAAAAAATACTACTTCTTCTTCTCCCTCAAAAAATATTGATACATTAAAATATCACAATATCTTCATATGCTGATATATTGCCATTTAAAAACACCATCAATCTCTTTTACTAATGAAATATTGCTATATGTCATCGTTATGCTACGAAATCCCCCGAAAATTCACGAAATTTTGCCATATTTTTATATGTTTATATATTGACGCGGTATCGATCTATTTTACCAACAAAATCTCACAAGAATTTGCAAGATATCATGAGAGTTTGTAACAGAATGATGAAATTTCAGGAGATTTTGAAAGTAAAATAGATCGATACCGCGTTTTTAAAAATCAGATTGATAGTATATTATTTTTCAAAGTGTCAGAAATGGATAACAAAACTTCTATTTTCAATGACTACTTATTTTTGTCCAGCTTTAACATCAGTATCGATATCGGTTATCGGCTACTTGAGTTTTAAAATATCGGCATATCGGATATCGGCCAAAATCCCAATATCGTGCATCCCTAGTATTTAGATATACTATACGATATTTTAACTTTCACATACAGAATCCTTTTATTTACGGCCCTTTTACTGATTCATAAAAAGCCTTACTTTTTTTACACAGCGATATCATCTGATATTTGATGTGTTTTTTAATACAATGTCTTTTTCAGATCTATTCAAATCTTACTGACATTTCTAAAAGTACTAAATGCATGGACCTCTGCCTCTGGAGTCACTAACCATGCCCTAACAGTGGGCGGCAGGTGCTTTCCACTGTATTTATCTTTTGTTTTCCATTTGGTATATTTATTTGCAGAAATATTTTCAGCTGAATATAAAGACTCAGTAATTTAAGGCAGATGACCTAGACACATTAAGATGTTACTCTGCTCTTTCAAATCGAGCATTTCTTCCTTTACCGTACTCTGCACCTTAATGCAGGGCTACTGTGTTACATCATGTTTATTACCTAAGGCAAAACAGATAATATTTACATTTCCTTGAAGATTTGATATATTTAGACATTTAGCTGCAATTAAACTCAAACATAAATATTTTATTTATTTATTTTTTTCAATTAGATATATTAGTGTTTTGTATTTACCAAAATATGTCCCACTGGGATCGGAAGGTCTGTTTCAAGATTGTTTTTTTATGAGTTCATAATGATTAATTTTATCGATGGCAGAAGTAAAAATTCCGATTTTTTTGTTTAATTATAGTGATCATGCTACAACAGGGAAATATAAACTTGTTATTTTCGATCTTAGATAGAAACCAAACCAATGTCTCCACTTTTCAGTCATAAGGAAGTTTATCTGCAACTGTAAGAATATCTGTTCTATTTAAACTCCTTTTTTTTTATGTTTTCCACAGTACCAGGAGCTAGGGGGGCACCGGGACCTGTTGGACCACCAGGACCTGCTGGACCAAGAGGAATTCCAGGTCCTCCTGGAAGAACAGGTGATGGAGAAGCTCCCCATAGAAAAAAATCATTATTATTCAAGTCTAATCTGTTTAGTCAAATGGACTGAGGTATATTCTGAGTTCTGTTTATATTCACTTTACTGTTTTGTTCTGTTTTTCTTAATGCTCAGGAGAAAAGGGGGACAGAGGTCTCCCAGGTGAGACCGGTCGCCCCGGTCCTCCAGGTCTTCCTGGTCCACCAGGTCCTCCAGCGTCTGGTTCCTTTCCTTTACCTATTCGGGGAGATGTTTTTCATCCAGGTAAGAAACCTTAAAAAAGGGCTTGTTCAAAATTACCTGTTGATGCTGTTTAAAAGTTTAACCATTATTTGGCAACTAGGATAAATTTGACATAAATAGATCAGAACCTGGAATAAAAACCATCCTGATTGATTAGATCCCAGACATTTGCTAGCATTAAAATGAACTCGTAGCTTCATCCCAAGTAAAATACTGTGATCAGCTCCAGAAATTATAAAAACAATGATTGTTTTGTATCAAGGACAATCCAAACTGTAACTTCAAGGTATAATCTATCAAAGATTAACTCATATAACTGTGGATTTTATAAGATCGTAATGATCAGATCTGTTTTCAGACTCCTGAACAGGTTGGTAGAAAACTCCCATATCACCTTTGGAAGTGGTCTGACGAAAACCAACATTAATGTTTTTGTTGGGTGTTAGCACCTGTCACTGGGCTGTAATGGTGTGATCAGATTACTGAGCACAGGAGTGAGTGCCACGTTTAAACAAGGTCTTACATTTATGGTTTAATTTTGACCCCTGAGCTGCTGTAAAAACCTCCTAATGTTCAGTGTTTGGGTGGTCAGAAGGAATTGATGCCAAAAGGTAAAGTAAGACTGTTTCACAGTTCAGGGCGAGCCGTGAACATTTCTCAGACATTTATACTCATTACACTGAAGATTAAAGTCCAAATGGATTCATGCTGGTACTGTTTAGAGACAGAAACATAAGCTTTTATTAGAGAACTTTAGTAACTTTAGTCAAATTATTGGGTGCAGACCAAGACTAAATAGTTCAAATATTATTCAGTTCATGGTTATCAAACCCTTTTTTTTATTTATTCAAAAAAGATAAACAGTAAAGTGCATCCTGTTAATTTTTACTTTTTACTTCAGTGAAAGCCTTTGGGTATTTCTCTACTCGTTCGACAAAATGGCAGGCTAAACTCTTCTTACTGTTCTTTGCACAACAACTCAGCCTCAGTCAGTTTGGATCCAAAGCATTACTAAACATATGCTTTAAAGTCTAGCAACTTGTTTATGTTTGAATGTCTGGTCTTTAACTTGGCCATCCTACACAATGGGATTTGATGTCTAACTGTGTGTTCTGCTGGACAGTGAACTTCCACCATAGCCTCAACTATTTTACATCCTCAGACAGTTTTACATTTATTTAGCTTCATCCATCTGTTCATCAAGTCTGAGCTGGGTCTTTGTCACTGCTGCTGAAAACATTCCCTCAGCAGTATTTTGCCATCATTATGTTTCACCATAGTGTTCACGGGAGCAGTGTTAGCTGTCTTTTTTCCCTCTACATGTAGAGTTTGTCCCTTAGACCAGGAATTTCCAGGTCCAGAACCCCTGAGCTGCTATCCTTGCAACTTTTAGATACATGGTGTTGAAGAACTTTATTTTGTTGTTTTTTTGCCACTATTCCATTAAGGCCAAACTTGCAAAAAGTACAAAATATCATTGTTCTGTCGAGAAACTGTCACTTCAGATGGATAGTGTTAGATTTCATAGCGCTGTGTCATTTTTAAATGATGGACTCAAATGGCGCTCCGTGGGATGATTAAAGCTTGAGATACTTTCTAAGAACCTAACTCTGCATTAAACTTCTTCACAACTTCCCCCCTGATCCCTCGGCTGTTCTCCTGGCCTTTATGATGCTTTCTGTTAACTTATTATCTCCAATAAACATTTCAAGCCTCCACAGAGAAACTGGATTCATGATGAGATTAAATCCAACAAAAATTAATCCCATTTACTCATAAAACAACTTTTAAAGGCTATTATTTGGCCAGGTTTTATTTGGAGGAATTAATTGTTTCAGACTTTTTTTTGAAAACTCGGGTCACATAAAAAAAACCTCCTAAAAAGACTCTGCATTGAAGTTTATAAGGTGACAGAAAGTGAAATTCTTAAAGGAGTCTGAAAAATTCTGCAATCCCTGTAGTTTAATTGTTTCTCTGGGTTTTGTTGCTGCTCAGCCACCATATAGAGCAGCTTTTAATGAGCATACCCACCAATATAAATGACAGGATTAGCTGTGGCTGCTTTGAAAAGACATAATTTTCCTTTACTGCTCTGTGTTTCATGTTTTCTTTGCTTACATGTCGTCACCGCTTAGTTTGTGCTGGTTAGATGGAAGCGAATATTTCTTTCTGATCTAAAAAAAAAAAAGGAAAACCCAGACACATCAGCATGCTGCCATCCAGTACTGCAGTGTTACCACAGGGAGGCAGCAGGAGTCTGTGTAATCAGTATTACCTCATGAGGCCTGCTGGCTCTGATTAGACGTTTTGGCTTCGCCTGCCTCTCCGAGCCCAGGACTGTGTCTGCGGGTCTGAAGCTATGTAGATTTGGGTCTGTGGGACCATGTAAGCAAAGGCAGCGGAGGGGGGTGACTGGCTGTAAATCAGGTCTAATTTGTTAGCTGTCAGCACAACAATCTGTGATTCGGGGAGGGGGACTGGCCACGGCCCCGAGCCAAGAGCAAGGCTGGCTTTGAACAAGGGAGGAGATATTCTGCCACTCATGTGGAGTTTCTTGGGGAGGCAGCCAGACTGGAGGAGACTGTAACATTAGAAAATTAGTTCCAGAGGGAAATCTGCTTCTTCTAGACCCCTTTTTCTGTGGACTGCAGCCATAATGTAACAGGGCTGTCTCAACATGGAGGTGGGGGGAAGACTGAGAATGAGCATATGCTGAAGTGATGAGGAAGTGTGAGGTGGTTTTTAAGACTAAATTTATCCCCACAAATGAATGTAGAAATATCTAACATGCTTGGATTAAGACAGGACATCCTGGTCCTGTGTGTTTTCTTCGAACTTGTAGCACCTTGTAGTATTTCCTGCGCTGTAAAATGGGACCTCATTTAGATCAGACAGCTGTTCCTGGTCGTCACCGTCAGGCTGGATCTCATCCAACTCCATCCAGCTCAGGAATCTCCACCGTAGCTTTAGACTTTCCCACTGAGAAGTTATTCTTTTGAAAGAAGTGTATGAATGTAAAGCTCGAAAGTTCAGTTAAGGTTGGATGAGAGACGTTTCGCCTCTCATCCAAGAAACTTCCTCAGTTCTTACTGATGATGGGGAAGACCGAGACTGAATGTGAACTAAGAATACATTTTCCATGAACCTAAACATGGATATTTACTTGCATGCAATGTTATCAGCCTATTTTTGTATATATGAGCAGATACTATCTGATGCATGCCAGTTTGTTCTTTGTTCAGCTTTATCTGTTATTTTCTTCCTAAGTGTGCAGAGCTGGAACAGAGTGTGCTGATAATCCTCAAATGTTTTTGTTCAACCCTCTCATCACACTGTACATTCAAACCTGCTCTTATCTTATGGTTTATAGTTGAAACGTTGTCTACACAGTGATGTACTTTTTAACAGTTGTTTTATTGGGATTCTATGTTATCGACCAAGACAAGGTGGTGGAAAATTGAAGGAAAATTGATTGCAGTTTTTAATGCTTTTACAAATAACAATGGAAGAACTGTGGCGTGCATTCATGCCCTACCCCTGAATACAGCCCAGTCCAGCCAGCAGCATTCAGACATTAAATAGTTCACACGTTTGAATTTTTTTTCTTAGCATAAATCCACTATTGCATGAAAGACAAAAGAAATCTTGTTTGTTTCCTGCATAAAATTATGCAAACCGTTGAGGGACATGGTAAACGCCAATCTGAAAAGCAAAACACCATGATGGGGCAGAAAAACTGATACTAACACCATGGTGATGGAAACATTATACTGTGGGAAAGTTTTCCTGCAATAGACTCCAGTAAGATGGTCAGATGGGTGGAGCTAAATATAACTCAGTCCAGTAAGAAATTCTGTCAGAGACGGTAATTGACTTGAGAGACTGGACGCTGAACATACCACCAAAGCAAGATTCTGTAACAAGACATGAAAATTGATTTGCACATAGTCTCTCCATCAAACCTTATTGGCACTGTGAACTTTCCCAAAGAGAAAGATGATCAAATTTCACTCCAGATTTCCAAAACTGATTTAGAGATTCCCCGAAGAGATATGTTTACTTGTTGGACGGAGTATATGCACATCATGCTTTTTTAGATTTATATGATTAAAAAAAGCTCTTTTAAACATATTTATCCTTATCCTTCTAAGCTGGAATATAAAAGATACAAAATTCCCAATAAAATATGTTACATTATTAGGTTTAAACAGACAAAGTGTTCATAAGTGTAATAGGAAGGATTACTTTAGCCAGGATTTTCTATTCAGACTTTGATAAACTACCACTAAGACTAATGTGGTCTCTGCTCTTTGTATGGGTCTCTTATCTTTGTATGATGCAATAAAAGAAAAACACTTAGCATGTATCTGAACTGCTATGAAGAATAAAAAAAATGTATGGCTCAGTTAGAAATCACCATTTAAATCATTTTATCCTACATTTCAAACTTTATCATTTTAAAGCAGGGAGTAAACAAACCTTTTCTTACTTGAGTTTAAATCCCTCTACCACATACATCAGCGTTTTTAGAATCTGACACAACAGGCTTATTTTATCACTTTAATGACCCAGACTCTGTTATACATTATGCTTGTTAAGTTATAGCTATTTATAATGTGCATTATATTTTAGTTTGACTCAATGACAATAACAATCCAATATATCTTAAAAAGATCCATCATCACCATTTGTGTTCATTAGGACCATGATAAAAATATAATAAAGTTTGAAAAAATGCATAATACTAGTTTAAATTTTTGCTTTTGTTTCTGTTTTGATTGTAACGTCTTTCTGTCTTTCTGTTATTTATACATAAATAATTATTGGAACTTTGTATTTTTTTTTACTATAACTTTACAGGCCGAGTTAACCTTATTAATGTACCCAATGCTTATTCATGGCAGCATTTATTTAAGAAGCTTTTTATGTTTTATGTAATTTCCTCTGGAAAAATAATCAGAATTTCATCTCTGAAGTAATTTGACCCATGAGGGAAATATTTAAACTCCCCACATTGCTGATAGTGAAAATATTTGGCTTGCTACCTAGCAGCATTATATTTATGACAGTTAAACACAGTTAAACTGTTTAAATGTGGGAAGATTGTCACTGATGCTTGTATTTCCCCTCAGAGATGGATCCCAACCATCCAGTCCTCGCTGCTCCACAGATCAGAGCTGGTCCCCCTGGACCAGCTGGTCCTGTCGGCCCCTCGGGTAGGAACCAGAGCCGTTCTCTGTATAAATATTGTCTGAAAAGAGGCCTCAGAACAATATGCATGTGTATCATATGTCCTGTATAAGTCCAGCTCCTGGTTGAGTATAAGATTACAAAAACATGGTGTCAGAGCTGCATGGTTTATATCCATCAAGCAAATAAGTCATAGTTGTGAATTTGCAAAGCTGAGCCTAGTGAGTCAACAGCATGTGTTTGCTGTTTAAGCTGTGCATAAATTATGCATCACAGTCTAGGTAAAATTTCATCTCGGTGTAAAGGAGGATGTTTATCACAGAATCACAATAAACATATTCAGTCTGGTTTATCCTAATAGTGTCATTTGACAGCAAATATCACTTCAGATTACTATTCAGTAGCTCTGTTGATTTAGTCTTAATCTAAGCACATAAAGAGTCAGATTCAGAATAAAATACATCAATTCCAGTCCTCATCTTATTAAAATAAAAATTATTTACTGTTTGCTGTTAAAAAAATAACCAGTCCATCCCAAGTATGTGGGGATGGTGGAGAGGAAGCACACCTATTAAACAGTGAGGAACTTCCTTCAGAACCAGACTCTGCTACTACTGCATAGGGAGTGTTTTCCATTAGATACGTTGTATAGAAGCACTGAACCATGAATACTCTCTGTGAGAGCAAAGGCAAAGAGAGGGAGAAATGGTTAATGACCCCAATAACGCTTAGTTATTTTTCTGAGGGCAAAAACACACAGTTTAAGTCAACCAGTGGCGCCGGCTGCTCATTTGAATCCAAATATCATGTATTGCATTAAAAAATGTTGAAACATATAAAACACATCATTACAGTGGGTGGAAATAGCTGTTGAGAAGTGCTCTGAAATGATAAAACTCCAGAAACCGCAGCAAGACTTCGGCACAAGATGACTGTTCTGACAGATTGATCACTTTTTCCTCTCTTGTCTGAGTTGCATGAGGAAAACCTCCCACCTATCCACTGTCAGTTCTTTTAGCCTGCTCTGCCAATCAGGATTGAGCAGCCAGCTTCATGACCCGCCCCTGCTCCACAGACCCCAAAAGAGGCTTAGCCTCACTGGAAGTGACGTATTTTTGTATGTTATCTAATCAGGGATCTGCTTTCTCACTGGTTGCTTCAAAGCGCTGAGGCACAATCCTCAACAGGGATTTCTTATAGAGGCTGACCAGCAGCATCCTGCTGCTCCAGAGCTTAAGGGAGATTGTGTCGTAGAACTGAACAGCTGATCAATGTGCAACATACTCATCAATTTAGTCACATTTTAGCAGATATTTAATGAAGTTTAATGACGGCATTAATGAGGTTTGACAATACATATTTGACTAATTATTATCATTATTATTATTACGAAATTTACAGAGGAGGTTTAGCCGCCCGAGTATTTAATAAGAACTAGAAAACAATGTCGACAATAGCTTCACCAGCACTTTTGTCCAAGAAAGAGACGGTTAAACCAATCATCACTGAGCCAGACGTATCTGCTATGGAAAGATAAACAAGGAGTTGGTTGAGGATGTTATGAAACATTGTTATTAGTGTTAAATTGAAACACTAACTCCTGATGGCATTTATGAATGATTGCCTTCTCTCTGGTTTCTGTATGACACCACAGGGCCCCCTGGAGAAAGGGGACCAGCAGGGATACCAGGTCTTCCAGGACAGATGGTAGGCCTTTCTTATATGCTCATAAGCGTTGATGGAACTAAATCATGTTTATTAACAATCACTCTTTTTTTCCCCTGATACCAGGGTAGGGAAGGTGTCCCAGGCAGACTGGGAAATCCTGGACCTAAAGGAGATCCAGGGGAAAGGGTAAAAATAACCCTCGTTATTGGATTATCAGGCTGTCTGAACATATTTCATACTTATCAAGAGTCTGAATGCTTTCGGTGTTATAAATGACCCTTTCTTGCACTCTTGGACGTATCAAAGGGGAACCAGCTTTTCTTCAAAGACTCTCTCCATCCCGTGACTAATCCTGTTCTCCCTCTCATCCACATACAGACCTCACATATCAGAGCAGCCATGTTTGGTCCTCTCTGTCAGGTCTCCAGTGGGTTCCCTGTCTTTAAACATGATCCCTTTTCTCTTCATGTGTGATTTGAGTTTGGGGAAGTAGTGAAGAAGCAGATTAGCTCGCGGGGATAAAGAATTCAATTTTTAGAAATGTGATTGACTCTGATATTATTGCTCTTATAGGGGCCCCCCGGTGCCAGAGGCGAGCAGGGCCTACCTGTGAGTTTATGGTTAATGTGAATTGTAAACCTTAAATCTCCAACTTGTAGAGATAACATGACTTTTTTTCACTCATAGGGATCACTGGGGCAAAAGGGAGAGCCTGGGTCGGGCTTGAGTGAGGTAAGAGACATTACAGGGCAGGTCTCTCTGTTTTGTTTTGTTTTTTATAACCGGTCACAATAAAGAGGATGGTGTCATTCAGGGGGAAGCAGTGCAGCAGCTCCGAGAAGCCCTGAAGATTCTGGCAGAGAGGGTCCTGATCCTGGAGCACATGATTGGGATTCACGGTGAGGAGGAACTAAGTCGACAACTCGTGAAACTTTAAGTCAATTCCAAGCGGGAGGTTACTTTCCTGACATTGATCCATATTGATATAATAGTTTAATAATTTACAATCCAATTATATTGATGCAAAATGAAAACATTTATCCTCATTATGGACTTTACTATACGCTAGCTTCAGCGTGCTGTGTTTTTTTATTTTAAATGCTTGGGTAAAGATTTATACACAATCATATAGATTAGAGATGACATGTAAATTGAATTAAAACCACCAAAGTGAATGGGGGCTGCACGGTGCTTTGGTTTGTAGCACTGTTGCCTTGCAGCAACCAGGTTGGGGGCTCTTTCTGCATGGTGTTTGCTTCTTCTCCCGTTCATGCATGATTTTGCTCCAGTACTCTGCCTTCCTCCCACAGTTAAAATACAGGACTGTTAGGTGAATAGGTATCTCTAAATTTCTAAAGGTTTTATGCAGAACCTACCAGCTGCTTTCATTGAACGTTCACAGCATTTTGCTTTCTCATAACTTACTAGAGCTTTTCTCTGCCACTTGCCTGAGGGTTTTTATATTTTTTTAATGACCAGGTACTTTTATTGAAATTAGTTAATGTCTCAGAACTTATCAGATAACCAATTCTGGTCAAGTAATTGCAAAGGGCTTGAAACTACCTGGTAAGTATCTATGTTTATGTTTTAATATTGGTTGTATTATGTAGTGCTAGCGGTAGTTCGGTAATTCATTTTTATAGTCATGAGTGCCTTTTTTATTGGACTATATCAGACTTTATTGGTCAGCTATAAAACCTACCAGCATCAAATACGCTCATATTATTTGGTTGTTTGAGTGAATTAACCGTTTGATAAGATATTATGGGTACTGGGGGGTAGTGGGGAGCATGGTTGCCTCCAGCCAGAAGGTTGTGGGTTATATGCTCATTGGAGATCTTATGTAAATTATGAGGTTAGATCTAGAGGTTGCTCATTTGCAATTGAGTGTGAGTCAGTGCTTGCATAGATCTTTGTGTCTGACTGGCTCTCTGATCATTTGAGGCAGACACCAGCAAAGACTTACAGAAGACTGAGTGGGTATAAAGAATGGATGAATGCAATAAACCGTATTTTTTCTGGGCCAATGTTCTAGAATCATGTCTATGGTGAAAACTCAAAGCGTTTCTGCAGAGGGTCAAACTGTTGTTGCAAGGCAGAGGAAGAGATCTTGGTCGTTGACTGTTTTGTTCTGTCTTCTGTAACTTTGCACAGAGAACTCTGAGGGATCTGGATTCGACAGCCTTTCAGACCCGCTGAGTTTCTTTGGCCTGAAGACAAAGCGTCGTCAACCCATTCAAAGCTTTCCTCAGATTCCAGACCTGAACGGGCAGAGAAGGCTCCCTCTATAATGTTACTGTGTCATTTTTCATTTGTTTGAACGATTGTAAAAAAATTTTGCCTTTTTTTTTTTAAACTGGGGGTTTTTTTTTTTTTTTTTTTGCTAAGATTTTCCTCACATCGCTGTTCGT
>NW_015150497.1:1775119-1777244 GCF_000732505.1 Cyprinodon variegatus | reverse complement strand
ACTCACAGTATATTACAGTATTTTATTAAAAACAGTAATAATTGCCCAGAATGCATTGTTTTTCACGGTGCAGTACCGTTTTCAATAGAAACAATATGATACTGTTCAGTTTTGGCCGTTTTTATACAGCAATTTGTTACAGTGTGGGTAAGAAATATAAAAAGCATTTTTAGAGCTGAAATTCTGTCATAATTTATGCTTTTTTTTTAAAATTGCAGTTACCTTATTAAAAAATATGGTTAAAAAAGTTTTATATATTTATTTAATTCAAAATATTACTGCATATATCTTCGAAATCAACGTTTGATAGCTGTTCGTTAGCATATCTCTTTATAGTTAACATATCTCTTTATAGCCTATTGTTTCTAGTTTGAGTAAATACCCTCAAATATCTTCCTTAAATCCATCAAAGCTGGAAATTTCAATTTCAAAATTCTTCAATATAATTTTTATTTGCTATTTTTTGCATTGTTAAATACAAAAGAAGCACTAAAAGATATGATATTAGAATGTTCTGTGCATAGAGAACAACGACCACCGCTTCGCTTTACACCACAGATTCACAATTAAACGGTAGAGACAAGCATGAACACTCTGCAGCCTCATTTATTTTGCTCTTGCTGAGTTCATCAGGGAGGGCAACAAACATTATAGCTTTAAATCACCCTTTTTGTTTTCTTCTGTCAGATTTCTGGAGCAGGATCACAGCTTTTACAAAAACAGAGTTGACTTTTTGCTGTTCAATTAGCTCCTGAGAACAGAGAGATAAGCGTGTTTATGAGTCGTCTTCACACTCCTCTCTGGACTCTTTATGAATTCTTTCATCTGTATTTCAGTCTCCCTTCTCATGTGCTCCCTCCCCCCCACCTCCTCCTCCGCACTCTTATTTTTCCTGTCTACTGAACAGAGACGTGTTGATTTGAGGCCCCCGCTTGCGTGGCCACAAGGGAACAAGTCTCTGGTGGTTTTGATCGGCTGCAAGATCAGACATGTCCATCGTTCCCCGGCGTGCACTCCAGTGACTGATCATGCAACATGGTGCGGGGCAGAGACAACCAAACGATGCACACCCACTCATGTTCCCTGTATTAATCATACAAGCATGGACACACATACACGGTGCAGAGCTGGGCCTTTGTTGTCTCCATGTGTTGGCTCTGCTCTCAGTGGGATGGCTTGTTTGCCGGACACTAGGGAGAGAAAGTGAGATGGTGTGTGTGATTTCCCTCTCTTTCTTGCCCCATTTTTTTTTTTTTTTTTGACAGTAAGATGGATGATTGCAATCACAGGAGCCATCAGTGAGACAGAGCTGAGGTCTACAGGGCAGGGAGACACAGCCATGGGAAACCAGCCGTCAGATTAATGCACCGCGCTGCCATGGGAACAATGCACTGTTTATTTGTCAGGGGGGGTTGTTGTTTCATATGCATTTTCTTCTCCCTTTTCCCCTGCCACACACGCTCACCCAGCCCTCCCTCGCTCTTTCTCTCTGTGGCCTTTTCATGTACACAACATGAAAGCCTGCTCGTAAAACATGGGTAGGGGCCTTGCTTAAAAAGGAGACAGAGAAAGAGATTGTTTATGTTTTAAAGCACAGTAAGCCTACTGTAAGTCAATATGTCCCTGCAAACCAGTGCAAATATGTCAGATTTCATAGTGATTACACTGGTGCCTTTGATCTCCTCGGAGAATAGGCGGCAGACTGCTTTGCTGCAGAGTGAACGGATGTTTTTAAGAGAAACATCTGTTGCTCTACACACGGGATTACCACGTCTGTAGCCGGGGGCCGTCAAGGTTATGAATGGCACTGTGGCTGTCATGGGGGGTCTGAACAGAGGTTTGTAATAAGCTGTGACTATTTGTTTAAGTTGCTTTAAGCCAAATGAATTTGCATTTGATTTGGGTTTTCATGAGCACTCAATTTTAAATCTGCATTGCCTCTCTTGTAATTCAGACACCATAAAGTTTTCCTCATTTTGTTTTTGGTTTAATTAAGCTTTTTTCTGTAATAGATCAATAAACCCAAAGAGTTCATATTTAATTACTGGTAAAATGATATATATATTTTTTCTTTCTTTTTTTTTTTTTACATTTACTTCCTCTTTAAGTATAAAGATTTGTCCTT
>NW_015150497.1:1768610-1774491 GCF_000732505.1 Cyprinodon variegatus | reverse complement strand
CAAAGATTAGATTCTGAAGCAGAGTCGATACCAGGAGACCAAACAATAAACTACTTAAATATCAAATATCTAACCAGAGTTATGCCAGCATCTTATGCAACACATTGAGGGACATTTATCCAAATATTAATGCAGGTGTTGGTTGGATTACAACACAATCAAATTTTGGAACCTTATTCTTGTTTATAAAAATGTATTGAATAACCCAACTTATTATGATATTCAAGCTCAAAATGAATGTGTCTAAAGTTCTGATTGGATAGAGTAGAGATCCAAATGTATATTAATACTGGAACCATGGCTTATCAATGCTCTTTAAACCTGTAATCATATATGCCAAAGTCTCAAGTAGTCCCATATTTTCACACATTCAATGTAAAATCATTTAAGAGACATTTTTAAATTATATTTACCTGCTGAACATCAAAATAAACATGCAAAATGTTAAACAGACAAAATAGTAAAATTTATGTAAAAAAAAAAAAAAAAAGCATATGTAGATACCAGGGATATCCTGATAGCAGATTTCTTCCCACCAAGTACAAGTACTGGCATTTTAGTCCTGGTCAATACTTAATAACTGTATAAGTGCTAAATACAAGCTTTGTCAAAGTAAAAAGTTGGGATCTTATTCTCTAAAAGACTGAGACTTATACCTTGGATCTAGGACAGCTTAGTTGCACTGGAAGAGGCTTTTTCCATAAGGGAAGGACTCTTGACAGCTGCAGTGAGGGTCAATTTAATTGCTTTGATACTTTGTCAAATATAGAAATGGTATGAGTTTAGTACTGGGTTGTTTTTACAAGTGCAAGTACTTCACTCTGGTATTGGCCTGGTATTGGTGCGTCTCAAGTAGATGCAAAATATAAAATGTCTTACATGTTTGCTGCATCACATGGAAGATAGAACATTTCTTTAATTTATTAAAAGGGATTTCTTTTTGTGTGTGTCTGGTTTAGAACGGAACCAGAGGTAGCATGTACTGTACTTAAGTGACTTTTTCTGTATCTGTAGTTCACTTAAGCATTTATCATTCTGAAGACTTTTTCCTCTGCAACAGACTTGTGACCTGTGCAGGATGTACCCGGCCTCTCGGCCAACAGACTGCCTGAGATGGACTCTGGCCCCACCGTGCCCCTGACGGAATAATTTGGAGATGATGACTTGATGGATGGACTCTTTACTTTTACTCCCTAGATTTGAACACAAATATCTCAACCTTGCAGCCATAATTTCTCTGAACTGGCTGAGTACTTCTATACTTATTGATAATGACAACGTGACATAACAGATGAAATAACACATAGAGTAGCTGTCCAGTTGGAGCTAAATTAGTTTGTAGAAAAACACTGTTAGGGACACAGATGAAGACAGGGGCTGAGAAACACTACTGATAATGGATCAGATTCAGAGACAGAAGACATTCAAATCTCAGTTTATGAGATTTTAAATCAACATACTGATTAGTTTTCAAGTTTTATTTCAGTTTTAATGCTATTTGCAACATTAAGGCTGTGAATACCAGGGATCTAAACACTATAAGCTGCTTATGCAGGATGACTTCTTAGTTTAATCTATTTGATTGGGACTTAATTTTTATGATATAGAACAAAACCAGACAGAGTCAGCTTTTTTTTAAATCTTTTTTTATTGAAAGAATACAGTTTAAAAATATGTTTTATCTTTTAAGGCAAAAATGTCCTTTTACTTTTGTACTTAAATACAATGTAGAATCTGTTGTACTTTTATTTGTGTCTGTTTTTTCCACACGTCTGTACTTTTACTAAAATAAAGAATGTGAGTACTTTGAACATCTCCGAGCAGAACAAGGGTTCAGGTTAAATGGGTTTAATAAATGAATGCTCTCAGGATTGTTTCCAAGTATTATTCACTGGATGGTGTCTTTACATTTACCATGAAATCAAAATCAGAGAAATAAGTGGGGATAAAAAAAGATATTTTCTTCTCAGCCAACCCAGCATTAGCAAAACACTTCCACAGTCTTTTGGAACTACACTTTGGACTTGACCTACAACACGGACAGCTGCCATTTCCAGAAGTTCTCTGATGACTCGGTCATTGTAGGCTGTTTCTGAGGGGAAGGACCTGAAATATTGATCGGTGTTCATGAACTTTGTGGACTGGTGTGTTTTAACACCAGTAAGACCAAAGAAATGGTGATCGACTTCAGGAGAAGATCCCCACCTCACTCCCCCATGAACATCTAGGGGCAGGAAATAGAAACTGTGGAGAGTTTCAAATACCTGGGTGTACATGTCAATAACAAACTGGACTGGACTCATAATACCAACTTGTATAAGAAGGGCCAGAGCCTCCTCCACCTCCTGAGGAGGCTGAGGTCCTTTGAAGTGAGCAGGCCCCTGCTTAAAACCTTCTAGGACTCACCTGTGGTGGCCTTAGCCCTCCTCTACGCTGTTGTCTGCTGGGTCCCTGGCAGCGCAGAGCATCACAGAAAGAGACTGAACAACCTAGTGAGAAAGGCCTCTTCTGTCCTAGGCTGCACTCTGGACTCAGTGGAGGAAGTGACTGAGAGGAGGGTGCTGTCCAAGCTTACATCCATCATGGACAACACCTTCCACCCTATGCACCAGGCTGTAGAGGAGCTGAGCAGCTCCTTTAGTGAAAGACTTTTACACTCTGTTTGTAAAAAGGAGCGCTACCGCAGGTCATTCATCCCTGCTGCAACCAGACTCTACAATGCTACACTACAACCGCAATAACTTGTGCGATGTATAATGTGCAATTACTATTTAATACCCTGTGCAATAATTGTTTTTCTATATTTGACACCCAGTGCAATAACTATATATATATATATATCCATCTATACCCATGTGAACACACTGTGCAATAACCCTGTAAAATGATCCTACTTTAAAAAAATAAAAAAAATAAAAAGCTTTAAGATGTAGATGAACTCTATGTATTGCATGCAACTTTTTCGTCATTTTGCACATTCCTCTTCTCCTTTGACTATTTGAGCTGATGTAAGAAGTAAATTTCTTCACTGTGAGACCAATAAAAAATCAATTAATGCATTTTTAAAGGTTATTGTTTTAGTCTTTATTAGGGATACTGCACAAACAAATAATTCTGAAGAAATAGACTGCAAGGGTGCACCTTAGACAAACCTATTGGACATTAAACATCCAAAGTCTTTAAGAAACAATTTGAAAGTAAATCCTTTCGTTTTGGATTAGTTTCACATCATTTAAAATTAATTTGAGGGTTTGAATAAACTGTTAAATATGTGTGCCCCAATTAAGGATATGATTAAATAAAACAAACTGAGTGTGGGTTTAAGATTATACTTTAACAGTCTTTATTTTCCTAGTTTTAGATTTAACAGAAGTTTTAAACTTTTTTTATGTGGGCAGCAGATTGTAGAGGCTTAATTCTGCCAGAGGGGGCAGTACAGCACCACAGAACATGGGGGGTAACAGTTTCTATCTCCAAATCAGTTTGACACTGTAAAATATGGTCCTGCCAAACACTTTGGGGATATCTTCTGTGTGAAAGATGTAAAAAAAAAAAACAATTAAATCAAAGAAGAGAGGAAATCCAGTCTGCTTCCTTCATGTATGATCTTCGAGGAACCAGCTACAGTCATCAGAAACATTTGCAAAGTTTTAGAGACTTTAGGCTCTGTTGTTCATCACATAATAGCTGCTGAGCAGCAATTAAAGCTCTCTGTTTTTTAATCTCAGATGTGGGTATAAATGTTCTTGCTGTTACAGGGTTTTTCTTCCACCAGACACATGCATATCAATCTAACTCAACCAAACCCTCTTTTATATCCTGAACATGATGGAAAATTACTGGATAAATCGGTATCCTGTACAGCAGCAGTCCCCAACCACCGGGCCGCGGACCGGTACTGGTCCGTCGGTCATTTGGTACCGGGCCGCACAGAAAGAAAAATATATAGATATATATAATTTATCGACGATCAGAGTCTGAGTGGTGTTTCATTTTGAAAAATATAAAAAATTAGGGTATTCTCTCCCAATTACATCAGTCGGCGCATCCGTGCCTCTTGACACAGGTTAATTCAGGTCAAGACGCATCCTATCTATAACATCCTATTTTTGTGAAGCGGGATTTTCTGCGGTTACAGCGACCAAAACAAAGCTACAGAGCAGACTGGGCATCAGGAGCACACTTCGTGTGTCATTGTCTCCGATTACGCCTGGATTGGACCGGCTTGTTTCAGAGAAACAAGCTCAGGGCTCCCATTAATTCAACATAATGGTGAGCTTTATTTTTATGCTGTTTGTATTTGATTTTTATGCCAGTTGTATCATTTTATTTGATCGTATTTACACCCCCACACTTTAAAGGCCGGTTTGTGAAAATATTGTCTGACATATAACTGGTCCGATTGATCATATGTGACTCAGCCATAAAGGTAAACACTAAAAACCACGTCTGACTTGTTCAGCCTGTCTGACATCTTTAGCTCGGGTCGCCTTGACGTTTCCTTATTGATCACATGAGCATGAGGAGTGGCTTTGGTTTACATCAGATTCAGCAAACCCAGATCACATAATGATGTTTTTACCTGACACAAGAGAGACAAGTAATGCATGGTTTCAAAGACGCTCTGAAGTCTGCATCATATGCATCCATGTTCAAAATGAGAGACTGGATGTGCTTAAAGCTCCTCACAGTAGGTCAGTGTGGGATCTAGATGGCATCCAGGGTTCTGCATGTTCTGGCCCTTTAGATCATTCCTGCTGTTCACCATATAAGTGACTTCAGGAAATAAATAATCTGGAAAACAGACATGTTCTCCTATCAGAAGATCTGTGGGGCTCACATGCTAATCTCCTTCTACATCTGTCAGTTTACATATTCCAAACAGTGGAGGAAATAAACAAGGAATGTTTAGATATAAATACTTTAGATTTAAATAAATATCTTATAAATAACAAACTCCTTCAAACAGACAAGAGGCAGTGAGCCAGTCCATAGCTTGGGCTAGAAGAGTTATGTCAGGGGAAGGAAGGATCCTATAATGTATGGATATATATAGAAAACTCAGCTAGTGCTAACAGATAGATAATGATTCTGACAAAAAATCAAAATTACCTGCATGTGTGCATAACTTAGACATGGTTTCATTACTTTAACTCATTTTCCTCAACTTTACATATTTCATTTCAAAGTTTAAATAATGTGCAAAGAAAATTACAGTTAAGATAATCAGCAAAAACACCATCGTCCTCCTCAAAGTCTTTCACAGAGACAGAAATCCCATATCTACAAAGTCTGCATAGTTCCTGGTAAAGGTTAACTTCCCTGCTGCTCTGCCCTTTGTCTTTACGTTCTGGCAGAAAGCACAATTCAGATTATTGTAGGAGAAATTTTAATCTAGGTAATTTTTCATGTCAGTTCAAATGATCAGTCAATCAGTTGATTAATGAAATATTCTTTACAGTTAAAATCTTTGCCCTTGGAATGAAACATACCCTAAGCATCCTAAAACGTAACTGAGCATTAGGTAGGATACTGTTTTAAAAGAACCAGGTCACATACTTTGACTTAATTGACTTATACGCCAGTAGCTCATTCTGGTTGAATACAAAAGCTTTCTGATTAAATTATAGCCTCCTGGTGGCTTTTTATATTTTACATGTGGGTTTAATACTTTTTCTCTGCAATTCTTATCAAACTTTGTGCATATTTACCATAAGAAGACCTGTACGATATCGCGCATGGGCGAAAAAAAAAAACCCACAAGGAAATAGTAGTGCCAAGCAACTTCCAGCAGAGGTGTGAATATATATATATATATATATATATATATATATATATATATATATATATATATATATATATATATATATATATATATATA
>NW_015150497.1:1734876-1768600 GCF_000732505.1 Cyprinodon variegatus | reverse complement strand
TTTATTTTTTGGTATGTACCACATTATTTCTGCTAATAACGCCCGGTGCAAAAATAATTTTCTGGTTCTGAAAATACTAAGTTAACACTAACAGGATGAAGATGCTAGGAGTATATTGATCTACTTTAACATGTATATGTTTTTGGGTGTTTTGTTATAGGTGTAGAATGTCACTATAGGTCCCTTTAAACTCTTGCCATTAAAGGTATAGTGGAGGATGTTCTTTTTGGATGGATCGTCAAAATAAGTGGTCCTCCTAATTGTCAATCATAATGTGATAGGTTTACGTAAGGCTGTCCTACGTGCTTGTCCCCATTTTCCGTTACCAGTGAAGGAGAAATGGGCTGGTGCCTTTTCTCGCACGCATTTAATAGGGATTCCCTCGGTTGTGCATGTTCTTTTTTATTTTTTTTTCATTTGTGAAAATCCTCTACTATGTATTTAAGTGAAACATTTTTAAACAGATGTTCTATCTGATTTTCTTTTTCCTTTTCTGCAATTGATGCCTTTGACTTTTTAACCAGCTAACAAACAGTCTAATTATTGTAGCATTTTGGCTTAAGTGGTTAACACTGTTGTCTTGCAGCAAGGATTACTTATAGTATATTTGAATTGAGATTATGAATGGGTTCTCACCATTTACTCAAGCTGCCTACCATGGTGACAAAAAAGGAGGTGTTATTTTCCTCTCTTTAAACAGAGTATTTTTCCAGCATGGCTGTCTGTCCTTTGTGTCTCTGTATGCTGGTGGGAACCCACACCTTTAAGAAAATATAGATAATGGATTTCTTTCTGCATAATAATGTGTTTGATCTGCAAGCATTTTAAAGCTCTGACCCAGTCATTTAAAATGCAAATAATATGACCTCTTTTAATCAGTCTCAACATTTAGATCAGGGGTTCATTAGCCATAGTCATTTGCAACTGGACTGGAATCACATTTCATTATATTTTTTTCTGAAATAACATGAAATAAATACAAATTTCTTTCTTTAAAAGACAAAAGAGGAAATATGGAAATGAGCAAAAGCTTTTAACTAGCCCTAATGTATTTGTATTATGTTTCAAATGACCTAGAGGTTTTTGTAGCCTTTATGGTCTTAATCAGCAGCTCTCTAGTCTTTTTAGAAGTCAGCTTTGAAAGATTTGGGGAAATATTTATGCCAGGTTTGTTTAATCTGAAAGATGGATGATCTTATTCTAAAGGAAATACTGTTTGTATTGCAGTTGGCTAAAATATTCTAAATAAATGTGGCGTCTGGTACAAAGAAACATTTCTGCATTTAATACCTCAGTGGAATATTTTGAAATATTTTCCTTTTTAATTAGAACAATTTTTATATTTATTTATTTATTTATTTATGTCAAAGTGATTTATATATCAAAGTAGGGCTTTGATGATTAACAACAGTCACATGAATAACTCTGAAATGTACCGAAATAACAAAAAGTGAACAAGCCAGCAAGAGCAGCTTGGGATGTCAATAAGACACGTTAAATTAAATATGTTTTAAAACTTTTTCACAGCCAATATTAAAGAAATAACAGTTTTAAATTCCTTGAGTTCCCTGTTTTCCTGTCATAGATCAAATCCAATCATCAGCTCCAGTCTTCTCATCATGGAGTCTCTATGAATGGAACCACCTGGTCAGGTCTGTCACTGTCTGGCTCCGTCCTGTGCTCCTCCTCACCGCCCTGCAGGCCATGCAGTAATGCTCCCCCCAGAACCTCGGCTGGTGCAGGCTGTAGCTCCTCCTCCAGTCCAGGTGCCGCCTCATCTGAAGCGGGTCTCCCCTCAGCTTCACCAGGTAACGGGCCAGCTCCCTCACTGAGGGGAAGTCGTTGACGTGGATGAAGGCCTCTGCGGGCAGGAAGCGCTCATAATTCTTCCTGGAAGGTCCCAGGACCACCGGTACCGCCCCGGCCTGCACCGCGTTCCATAACTTCTCTGTGATGTAGTCTGTGTGCTGCGAGTTCTCCAGCGCCAGGTAGAACATGTAGCGCCGCAGCAGCCGCGCCACGCTGCCTTCGCCCCGCTGCAGCGGCCGCCCGGCCGCCCCGAACACGTGGACCGGGATGAACCTGCGGAGCTGATGGTAGAAACCCACGCGGGCGTGACTGGCCGACCAGTTACTGATGACCCAGGCGACGAAGCGTTTGCGTGGGCGACTTGAATTGGAGAGCGCGTGCGTAAAACCTGCTCCATGGCGCACTGTTTCTTTGCGCCCCCGGGGGACCAAATATCCATAAGGCAGGAAAATATCTGAGTCCGTCCGGTAGCTCATAGTGAGGTTAAAAACGCCTTCAACGAACCACAATCCCGGCGTGTGCGTTGGCGACTCGTAGTTCATCCATATCCATTTCTGCGCTCCGGGCCGCGGCTCCGATGGGAGATCGGCTTCACCTATAGCAATCTCCCGGTGGTGGATGATCACGGCGTCCGCCTGCGGGTAAGCCTGTGGATCATCTGTGAGCGCACACCCACTGACCTGATACAGCTCCAAACAGTCCGGAAGGGCGCGATATTCCCCGAAAGGATGCGTCCAGATCAAGAGGGTCACCTCTGGCAGAGGCCGCTCAGTGGCGGCCTGATCCGGCAGGTACAGCGCGCTTAATACCAGAAAGATCAGGAAGCTCACGGCTGCCATGCTAACATACAGCCTGGACCTTTTGAAGACACCCTTCAAACATAGTCTCCTTACACCTGTCCAACAGGATGCTTCGGGAGAGGGGCCCGCTGCCCTCCAACCAACCCGATCTTTCATGGACACCCCTCCCCCAGCAGAGCCCCCCCAAACCTGTTCTCTAACAAGGTAAACAAATGAATAAATAAAGAGGGAAGTGCAGAATGCTGACACACCCTTACTGTAACTGAAAACCTTTGGACTGCCATGCAGGTGTAATAGTCGAGATAAGGAGGTTGCAGAACTGCTGCAGGTATGCAGATCCGGTAGCTTCTCCTTAGCTCACTGCCTGGGGAAAAATTCAAATAAAGTGAAAAAAGTATTCTACGCACTCCAGCACTCCAGCATTTGGACGTGGTGTTGCTCAGCCTTCTAAATGGGCCTTTTGTGGGGCCTGTTTACTGTTGGAGGGACTGCTGGGGGATTTCATGGAGTTGGAAAAATACTGCTGCTGGAATTAACGAATCATGACTTTTTTTGTCTCATACAGGGTAAATATAGATAGATATTACTATAGCTGACCTCTGGCGATATGTAAAACAAAATTTCCTTACTACTTTGCAAAGTGATAATGACTTTTTTGTGATATTTCAACACCAAACATCAATACATCTCAAAACAGTTGAGTTGTATTAAAATGTTCGTCTAATTTAGGAACCAAATTGTCTACATGAAAGGCATAACTTAAAGGGTAACTCACCCCACCCAAAAGCCTAACCCAATCCAAAACAAAGCAATGAAAAAATGCTACCAAACTGTGTGCTCCTGTCTGGGCATCAGAGTATCAGAGTGAGAACCATTTTTCCAATTTCACCGTCAAATTAAGCACCGATTGTTGTAAAGTGTGAACATTTTGCTGGTCAGCAAAAGCTATTTGATCAGGTTTAGGACTAAGATCTTAGGGCATAGAAAGGGTTGAAAATAACTGAAAATCAATGGGAGTCAACACATGATCCTCACTACATATAGCTTAACAAGAATCTATGTGTGCACGTGTATGTGTATGTGTGTGTGTGTGTATATGGGGGGGTTGATTTAATTAACAAAAACGGGAATTATGATTTTACAGTGCTGTAAAAATATGAGTCCCTTACTTCTTAAAGAGAGCCGTTCCTCCAAACAGTAATGCTGTTTTCCTCTGTATTTATTCCTTTAGATCTGCACTTATGAGGCAAAGGGTTAGAATGGAGGGTGGGGGTCATGGCGGTGGTTAAAGTGGAGGTAAAGAGAGCCGTTGCTCCTCATATGTCTTTTTTTTTGTCTACAGACAGTAGAACAACCCATCTCCTAGTAAAATTTCACTTATAGTTCCTTCAAACTAAAAAGAAAATGTAACTATACCAGCCGATGTTAAACCAGCACAAAACCAGCTTTGTGAGAAACATTACAGAACAAAAAAAAAAATCTCAGGTCACAATGTAAAAAAGAAAAAAAAAATGTACTGTAATTTAAACCAGTAGACCCAGTTTACACACCTAAAGGTGAGTACCAGTTTAACAACACACCGACTTCTTTTTTATGTTTGCTGTGAAAGTGTCCTGCTTACAGCTGATCGAAACAGGATGTTTTAAGATTAGATTACACTAAACCAATAAAAATTTTTAAGACATAAACATTTTAAAAATACTTATAGGTTAACACTGCTAATCAAACACGCTTAAGGAAATGAGCCTCATTGGAACTCACAGTATATTCTTTAGTGATGGGCCTGTAAAATAAAGTCACACCACATCAATTTTTAACCATTGTTAGACATTGCAACCCCCATGATAATACAAGACAAAGAAATGAATAAGCAGCCAGAATTTATCTCATTTTTACTGTTTATCCACATTTATGGTTTAATTCAAACACTAATCCATCTGTTTTGTGAAGGACATTGAGATTAAACCAACAGCCTCATGATGATCAGGGATCGCAGCAGACAGGTCAGGGAGAGAGCGTTGGAGTAAAGCAGGGTCAGGTTGTGAAACAATATAGCTTTAAAGTTCTCGCAGAGCTCTGTTCAATCAGCAAAGCTAAAGAAAAGGCTTACAGTCTGTCTGTTTGCCATTAACCAGGTAAGGACTCTATGGACATGTGGGTGAAAGGTGCTCTGGTTGGATGAGGTCAACACTGATTTATTTGTTCTGCATGTAAAATGCTATGTGGTGAAAAATCTATGCTGAATACCTTATCTCCATGGTGACGAATGGCAGTGGCAGCATCATGCTGTGGGGATGCTTATTAGTCGAATAAGAGGTCAGAGTACCAGAAAGTTGTACTCAAGTAAATGTAGCTCTACTTCAGCATATTTCTATAACAATTAGCCATCCAAGAAATTACTCAAGGAAGAGTGTAAAAGTATTTTTTTAAGTACACAAGTACTGAGGATTAGTAGTAATGATATAAGAAAACTGACCATCATATAAATGTGCAAATTTCAATGACTAATAGAAATTAATAATTACAAATAAGAAAAAATACAGGCAGAAGAAAGATGCCTCTAAACAAAATGTTTAGCATAAAAACTTATTAAATGTTTTTTATTATATGTAATGTATATGTATGACAGAACAGAGTAAACTACCTCTAGTGAAATAATGTACATTTTATTGTATATTACCTTGACCTCCAAGTCATAAAGGGCTTGGCAGATAAAGGTAACTTTTACAAATATTTTATACATAAAAAGATTATTCATTTTAATAAACTTTTAACTGTCTGCTTCTTCTGAATTTTCGTTTAAAATGTGCTTTTTCTTTATTCCATGAAATTTCTCACATTGTGTTGAACAGCTAATATTTTAACTCAAGTAAGAGCAGTGATACTATAAGGTAAAAGACCTGCCAAAACATTTTTGTCAAAAATATCCCTCAAATAGATCAAAGTGAGTAAATGCAGCTAGTCACTACTCACCTCTGGTTGTAAAACATTATAATTCTGCAAGGAAATCTGTTAAAAGCTGCAAAAGACTTGAGCACAGCACAAAGACTTGACCTAAGCACATGGTAAAGGTTAAATAACGTGTGTAATCAAACAATATTGATGTATGAGAATGTCCTAAGTAAGGTGCTTTAAAGTATTTTAGATATATATATATATATATATATATATATATATATATATATATATATATATATATATATATTAAAATTTAAAGACTGATTTCCACATTTCCAAGACCCAATCTAAATTCTGTTGCTTTAAAAACAAGGGAGAAAACTTTCCCCTCTGTAATCTTCCAGATGTTTAAATCAGGTACAGTAGAGACGCACCTTAAATGACTTCACATTCTGGAAAGAGATGAAGTAATTCCTCAAATGTTACCATATTTCAACATGATGCAAGTCTTTTGTTAATTTAATCAAAGCAGATTAAGAAACTGTGTAAAACCCAAGGGGAAAAAAGGATTTTCTAAGGTTTTCTCTCTTCTTTATATATAAGTTGAATGGTTGAAATGGTTAAAACTGTAGGGACTGTAAAAAAAAAAAAACGTATGTTACCCCTACCGTGCAAAAAACGCTACATATTTACCACCACTAGGGGTCTCTCAAGGCAAGCATAAATCTCACAGAGTTTATTTATTTAATTTCTCTGAATGTGGTGGTATTCAGATATTTTTCTGCAAGCACGCATGTTTAATTTAGCAAATGAATAAACATCTCAGCTGGAAATGAGGCATCCAGCGGCGGAGCTATGAAAAGGTTTGTCTTCAATGTTTTATGTATTAGATATGACCTAGCATCAGCACACCCTGTAACCACTCATGTTCATAAATGAGTCATTTATTTAATGTGATGATCTAATATAAACACAGGAAGGGATTTTAAAATAAGCATGTTTCTCTATAAAACAACGAAACAAAGCGGAACTGTGGGCGAAAGGACGGTCTGTCCAGGTTGCTGCATTTTTTTGAAGGTATTCTGATCAGAAGTCATGAAAAAATGATGAGACAGCAGGGTTGTCTGTTGTGTCTGCTGGGCAGGAAAAACACACCATTGCTGGGACAACATTACTCCTCCCCACAGACATGGAGGATGTCATGAAGTCTGACTGAGAGTAGTGGAAAAGAAAAAAAAAACAGGCAGACAAGCAAGAGAGGGAGGAGATGAAGTAAGAAGCATGTGTGTCTCTCCACTGGGTCCTCCTCCTTCCTGTTACATCCATTCACTTTTCCTCACCGTGCAGCCTTTTTATGTGCGTGTGACTAGTTATCCCCATAAGAGGCTGCATATTCTTTCTGCATTATTTATCCTCCTTTTCATCTTAACAGTTCTATTTTCAGACGATCATTTAATGTCCTGCTGCAGGTTTGCTTTGTATTGAGGAGCAGCAAGAAGCAGCTCCAGGAAAAGGCCTTAATATTGTAAACACATGTGCACTTCTCATCAGATAAGGCAAATATTTTCTGGAAATATCTGGAAGCAAGTCTCTTTTATCAGTTTTGTTTTACTTCCATACGTTTGTGCAGCACAGAAATAATGCATATACTAACATAAGACATGCTTAAGGTTGAACTGTGACACAGTGGATTACAGCCCTGTGCAAAAGTTTTAAACCAGCCCAAATCCCTTACTCTGTCCCTGCAGTGATCCATTTTTTTTTTCCTGGAACCATTTAAAGTGACATAGATCATGAGATTTTGAAGGCCTTTTAAATGTCTTCCACTGTTTTTTTCTCTTGGCTTTGCCTCCTTTTCAACACAATTTTACCATGAAAATATTTTTTACAGTACAGTGAGTTGTTAAAAAGACCAGAAAAGCAATGTCTTTCAAAAAGTTAAAACAAAGAAATGGTTCTTTGCTGATTTATCTATTGTGTTTTACAACAATAGCGGATTATGCTTTATAGTTTCAATGTTGGCTAAGAGTTAAGGGTTCTGAAAACAAACAAAAGAAAATTACTTTATATTTGGAACCAGCCAGAAAATATAAGAAAAATAGAAATGAAAATAAAACTTTAAAAAATGGCTTAATGAAAAAAAAAAAATGCAGACACTCACAGCAAAGTCTAGCCACTCAGTAGCTGAGTACAGATAAATATAATTTGATGAACTTTTACTGTTTAGCATAAATATTACAGCAATAAATGTTTTGAATCTTTGAACCATGTTCAAACAACAAAGTACAGAATTTATTCCATTCAGATATTCTGCTGTTAACCACATAAGGACATTTATTTGATAAACAGACTGACTGATATGTATTTATTTACCTGGAAGGGATTTATTTAAAACTGCACTTTTCCATTTAGCTTCTTTACATCTTTAATTCTAGAGAGTCTGGTAGAAAACTGAAACAGAAATGATAAAAACAATACCATAAATCCAAAGTCAAATATTAGGAACAACATAAGACCACTTAGCTGGACTAAATAAAGGGCATTCAAAGTAATAAAGAGAAAAATAAATAGCCAAAGTCTAACATAACAAAACAATAACGACTATATTTATACTGTTCCCAACTTTCTGTGGTTTACTTAGGCATTAACAAAAAGAGAAAATAAAATCAAGGAACAGGCTGTTAAGTCCAGGGAATAAACTGTTTGAAAGCCATTGTAAAAAGAAAAAAAAATCAGCAAAACTCCATTGGAAATACACAGTACCAAATGATTTAAAATAGTACAATTTGTCCTTTAATCGTCTTAACAAACATCCTGCTTTTTCAAAACTTTTATAAGTAGTAAAATCCTTTGGATATGCTGCATTTTAAACAATTGATGAGTCAAAGTGTCGGATCAGATTAATTTGCATTTTCTCCAGAAAAGCAGAGTGTTTATATAACAAACTTCACATTGAGTTTTCTGCAGATGCTTGTGACTTTTTCCCTTTGCCATTTCCTACATGGCCATCTTTGGTCAGCTTCTTGGATGGTCCATTGATTATTTCATTTATTGTTTTATAACCTGATTACAGATTTCTATTAGGAAATGTGGCTGTGTGACTTTAACAGGTTATTTATTAAGTGGATCATGTTTGATCCAAGATGAATGCCCTAAACAGGAAATAATAAAACCAATTTAAAGAGGCCAAAATCTTGGATTATTGTCTCCAATGTTCTTTAATCCTTGTTAACCAGTCAGAAGAAGAAACGTTCTCACAGTGGCTAAGTATACTTGTATTGAATTGTTTGTTTAGGATGAAGACGAAGAAGTACTTTGGGACAAAATGGTAACTCGGGGTGAGAAATAGGAGCACAAATTGGTGAAGAGTTGAATGGATCGTTCATCAGACCTGTGTTTACTGCTCTCTTTATATATCTTAAGGGTGAGAACACTTTGTGTCATTGTGTATTTTTGTGGCAGTGAGAATAGCAGCACAGAAAGAAGCATTCAATATTTGATGGGACCTCCTGGTCTTCACTCATCTTTCTTATTGATTTTCTCTTGCTTTCTGTTTTGCACTCTCAGGGGAGGGGATGTCTCAATTGGTCCCAGCTGACCAAAGCCAAGCTGAGCGATAGAGAAACAGATAGAGGATGAGGGGAAAACAAAAAGAAAAAGGAAGGAAAGAGAAAGAGAAGGGAAGACACAGGACGACGCCCGTGATCAAGCTGATTGCCGAGGCCCCGGGCTGACCCCTGACCTTGATCGTGGCCCGGGGAGGTTACCCCGGAGGTCAGAGGTTGTGTGAAAGTGCCACGGTGGCGATTCACTCCACTGCTGGGTGATGATGATCTTATGCAGCCTCCCCAGCCTGTCTGACATGATCAGTGTTGCTCTCCCGCCTGCGGCTCCCGAGGGCCTTACATCCGTGTCTAACCGGGCCACACTAAAAGCACCTTACAGGCAGAGTCGATGAGCAGGAGGAACAGGGACACAAGCAGAGAAAACAGGGGAGGCTGCAAGACAGAGAGGCTGTTTTATTTCATTCCCTGTAGCTCTGGCTGGGCTGCAGATCTAGTTGTATAATGGCAGTGTCACAACCAATGTGTTTATTCTCTCGGTATTTAAAACTTTGCTTAAATGTGCAAGGGCTAATAATGCTCCTTAAAATCCCAAGGCGCTGACATCTTCCTGATGCTGCGCTCTTCCTGTGGAAACACGCATCTAAAAATAAAACAAGATCAAACTATTTACAGCAAATGTGTATGTAAGAAGTCCATCGGCAGATGGATTACTCACCATGTTACCCCTGCTAGGTTGGACCATAGAGAGAGCAGTCCCCCTACTGCTTCAAAGTCACTCAGATACCATTGAAGTTCAGTTAAAATCCTTTTGGAGATAGTGTGTTAAAATGTAGGGTTGAAATACTCTAGATTTGCCTTACAAGACTCATACTGCAGTACGTATTTTCCCTGATGCTGATAAAAATCATTCAACATACTCAGAGATGAAGGGATTTCTGCAAAGCAGAAAAAAATCATAAAAAGTCATAGATCAGTTTATGTTTTTTAAAGCAGATGTTATGATTTTTTTGTGCTTTTGATCGACAAATGCAAGAGTTGAAGTTTACATCTTTTAAAAGCTACATGTTCGTTTTTTTTTTCAAGCTCTCCCAAAACTGATCTATCAGCATTAGGTCTCCTGGAAAAGCAAAAGTTCACTCTGACTTGCAACACAGTGCTGTGAAAAGGTAGTTACTCCATTGCAGATTTCTGTTGCTATTTGCTTATTTATCAGACTGTATCCGGCTTCCTTTAATATCCTTATTTGCTTTTAAATAATCTTGTATTATTTCAGGAGAAATCTATCCAGCCTGTCACTTTTTGAAAAAAGTCATCACAATCAGTGTGAATCAAGACTGAACTTTTATTAACCACAGGCTGAGCTCACTTTAACTAACCATAACCAGGTCTGACTTTCAGAAAGATGACCAATAAAGTATGAAAAACATAATCATTGAAATTTATCAGACTGGAAAGGGTTACAAAGTCCTTTTACAGTTGTTTGACACGGGAAACTGCAGTGAGATAACTATCTTCTGTAAATAGGAAAAATCTGCAATAAGGATAGAAAGTTACACAATGCCATGATCTTAGTGATGTGATGACTGGCCGGATTACTCATTCCATTCACCTGCCTATCTTTGCCCAGTTCTCATTACCGTTCATCCTTGATCCACCTGATGCATTCTCTATTTAAACAGTCTTCAACCAGTCATCAGTGCCAGCTTATTCAAGCCTCTGTTTGGGTCTAGCATACCTGATAGTTTCTGATTGTCTGATCCTGACCTGTTCTGCCTCTGGACCTTTGATCCTGCCTGCCCCCATTCTGATCGGTTTGTCTGACCTGTCCTCGGACTCCTGCTGGATTTCTGCCTGTCTGTGTACCAAACCTGGTCCTGTTCTTTGCAGTTCCGACATAAATAAACATTTGATTGAAACTTACTGTCTTTCCCGCCTCATATAGGTTTCTTTTGTTCTGAGCCTGATACAGAATGTTTGACCTATACTGAGAGTAAAACAGTAAGTAATTCAGGAGGTCACAAACCAACCCAGAACAACATCTACAGAGCGACAGTGGTTTGGGAATAGGAGTTTGCCTTGAAATCGAAGGATTGAAAGTTCAAGCTCTGGCTTTCAATGTCATTGTGTCCCTGGGCAAGACACTTCACCTGCATTAGGCCTGGTGGCGCCAGTGTATGGCAGCCTCACTTCTGACAGTGAGCCCCAGGGCAGCTGTGGCTACAGTGTAGCTTGCCACCATCAGTGTGTGAGTGTGTGCATAAATGGGTGAATGACTGAATGTAGTGCAAAGCGCTATATAAGTACAGGCCATTTACCATCTAAAGTTCTCCAGGCCTCATTTGCTGTAGTCAAAATTCCTAAATCAAAGATAAGAGAAGAAAGGAAACTGTAAAAGAACCAAAAACTACCTAGATGGTCCAGGAGGAAAATACTATACGTTCTGACCAAACAAAAGTGAAAGTTTTGGGAGGTCTTCGACCCGTTGGCATAAAATATACACACTCATACTATCAGCGAGGTAGCGGCAGAGACTAGATGTTTTGGAGCTGCTGTAAGACCTCAACAAACCACTAATCCTGCTCCTTTCTTTAAAACCATAAAGGAAAACATTTAGCCTGAAGCTCAAGGTCCACCTTTAGCAGGAGAACAATCCAGATTTACATCCCAGTAGGTCGACCTCTTAACAGTTTTAGAGCCTAGTCAAAGTCCTGAACTAAATCTGAGTGAGAAGCTGTGGTATGACCTTGAATGGCTCTTTGTGCCCAGGAACTCAGCAGTTAGGCTAAATTAATAGAAGGCTACAAACAAATTTTGCCCTGGAAACTGGATAGTTTGTGTAACTAAAGGCAGAAAGAGATTCATACTAAACTTGCAGTATGCGAATCATTGCATCATCCATCATATTAAAAATTATGCAACTGTTAAACAATCATTCTAATAATCACGTGCCTATGTTGACTCAAACTTTAAATTCATCCTTAACTTAATTCCCCGTTTTATTCGAAGCCGTGTCAGAGCCGTAAAAAATGTATCATGTTCCATTCAGTGTACCTTCTTGTGTAATGGGAGAGATAACTATACAAATACAGCATAATGGACACATTGCAGAGCTACTAAGCCTGTACGGATTATCTCAGACTCGTATTTCTGGTTTGGCTTAATGATAGGTAGCGTCACCAGTCGAGGGGCCAAGCCAGGGAAACGCTGATTAACAAAGAGAAAGAAATGACAGGATTAAACAGTGGATTCATCGGCTCATATGCAACTAAAGGATCGGCGGTCTTAGTGCAAAAGATTTATAGAATTTGATGCATAATGTAAATCACACTGCTGCCGTTACGTCCTAATGATTAAATCAACACATCTGCATGTTTCTGTTTTTGTTTTTTTATACAGTCAGTAGTAATTCAATGTATTTTATAAATCCCATGTGACTGGCTGTTGATGGCTTTTAAATCACTGTATTATTCTCATAAATGAAGTATGAAATAAGGCACAGCTATTTAGGTTGCATATCAGAGTTTAGCACTGAGCCCTATTCATGCTCCAGGAGGAGACACAAACAGCTTCAAATCAAATCAAGTAATGGCCTGAAAGGGGAGGTAATTCCAGGCACAAGAATGCCCACCTTTGTGTCCACACATATGCAGTAAAAGAGGTGTTATTATCTATGGCAAATTCTCCTGTTATTTTGGGTTCAATACAATTAAAGTGCAATGACTGTGAAGAAACAGGAGAAAAATAAAGCTATGAATTGCTATGAAATATTTTTGGTAAATGCTTCTGGCCCTGCAAAAAAAAGGAAAAAAAAAAGTGTGAACACAGGCGTGGATTTTCCACACTGCAGGCCCTGACACACTCACAGACATACGCACACTGTGGAAGTTTAAATTTGGGAAGCCACAGAGTGCTAAAAATGAAAACAATGTGCACAGCAGATGTGTCACCTTGATAAACCTGAAGCGGCTCTGGCTCGGCTGAGGCTGGTGGTGGTGAGGCTCAGGCGCTGTGCTTTGAGTTTTATTCTTCTTTTTTTTTTAGGTGAATTAGGCAGAACAGTTTGATGCAGGAAGCCGGGGCACACCATGCATACAGTGTAATTAGATTCTTTACATATTTCTCTTAGGCGCGTCGACATGCTGAGAGGGTCGAGGACGTGGTCTGCAGGAGTGACCCCCCCTGGGAGCAGCCAGGGTTCAGAGCACCGCTCAAGGTCACTTCAGCAGCAGATCTGGATTCACACTGACAGTCTGACCCCTGCCTGCTGCAGCCCGGCCTGCTGCAACAGGATTATTGGACAAACTGATGCATGGAGATGAATTCCTGGGATTGACCTGAACTAAAACTGCATTTTTACAAGTTGTGTTCAGGTCTATCGCTGTAACAACACATCAAGTCTGTTTTATTCCCTATGTACTATTTCATTTGTTATCATTCATATCTGCAGGCGCTTCATTGCTTATGTTATTATTATAAATGTATTGATTCCATAATGCCCACAGAGTTGTATCAATTACATAAAGTTTGATGCCTGATTGTCCCAGGTGTTTTTTCTGTCTAGATTACATAAGTCAACTGTTTTAGTCCCTAATATTTTTAAATTGTTTAATTGTTCTGTTCTATTCCTCTGTGTGTTTTAGTTTGATCCATTATTTTTTAGTGGGAATGTGTAATATTGCATGTGAGATGAAAGCCTGTATATGTCTAAGACGAAAGGACTTTTAAAAACTGCTTCAAGAGCTTGCAGTGTAGGAAATCCGATGCAACATATTTATTGCTTCATTTGCATCTTCCTGCGCTGTATGATCAGAGGCATGTTTTTTTTTGTATCTGTTGTTGATCAAAAGTTTAAAAGGATTTTTCAAAGTAAGTAAGTAAGTAAAGCCCCAAAACTTCAACGTTTTCCTCTGTATTTTACATTAAAGATCACATGATGATCAATTTTAGAAATTTTCTAGAAAATCTGAAAGGTGTGATGTGCATTTTTTTAATTTAGTGTGCCTAGTCCTAATATTCCCCAATAAAATACAGCACGGCTAATTGGCTTCAGAAACCGCATGGTTGGTAAACAATCACAGTTTAAATGGATCTATCTGGGTATAAATGCAGCTATTCTGTGAACAATCAGCATCATACAGAACAAGCATATAGCAGACAGGTCAGCAAGGAAATCATGGAGAAGTTTAGTGGATCAGATTAGATAAAAGTCCATCAGACAGCTGCAAACTTACCAAGACATGCCTGCTCATTTAAATCAGAGAAGCAGCCAAGAGGACCTGCTGACTCTAACCCTTTAAAACCAAGTGTATCATATTTGATACATGAGTTTTGGACACTTCTGCATCATTAGTGTGATATTTTTGTTCTTGAAAACCCTGACTTACACAATTAGACACTTGTAGTAAAGAGAAAATGTGTAAAAGATTATACAGAAATGCTTAATGTATCAAATTTGATGCAAATAAAGGCTCTAATTTAACTTATTTTAGTATGTTTAGTATTAAAGTATGTTTTTTTTATTTCATCCTCACTTCAAAAGTTAATTGACAACTCAGAATAAATTTTAATTTTCTGTCAATTATTTTAATTATTTTCCGGTCAAGGATATAAAGGGTTAAAGGAGCTGCAGAGATTCACAGCGTAGGTACGCAAACATTTGGTTAGGACAACCTTTAGGTGAACAATCCACAAAGGTGGTAGGGAGAAAGCCAGTTCTGTTAACTGCTACCCCGAAAAATGTGTAGGGGGCACAATAACAATGTGGAAGAGAGAGAGAGAAAAAAAAACACTTTGTGGAGGCTTCTCTTCAGCAGGTACAAGGGAGGTTGTTAGAGCTGATGGGGAACTAGAGAGAGTTAAATACAAGATAATCCTGTAAAGACAACCAAAGAAAACTACTAAGAAAAAGAAGTTAGAGGTTTTAAAATACGGGAGACTGGGTTATTAATCCAGGAAGAATGAATGAAAATGTACAAAGAACATTTATTTTAAAGGGAGGAAGAATCCTTTTCTTTTCACTTCACAAATACAAACTATATGATGACCTAAAAAATGCAATCTTAGTAAAATGAAGGAAAAAATAGGGATGTTAAGTGGCAAAATGTGTGAAAGTCAATGGGCTCCAGGACTGAAGAAAAAGAAACCCCGGTAAGATATGAAAACAACCATCAATGAATAGACTGTGTAAGTATAATAATGAAGAGACAAAATGACCATAAAGAGATTTATACATGAAAAACTGGGACACAAAAGGGCTATAAAGAAATGGGCCATAAAGAGACTATAAATACAAAAAAATAGCTGTTAAGTGAGTAAAATGGTCTTCAAAACACCCGTGAAAAAAATGACCAAAAGACATAAACAATCTTTCAATAAATGCTAAAATGTACATACGGTATGAGAATTCTGCTCATTATCAATGTCTAATCAAATCATCCCAATTCAATCAATTTTTACACCTAACATTGTGTATGTTACAGTTTTAAATAGGTGAAGAAAAATCTGTTTAGAAAACAAAATAAAGAATTAATATACTGAAAAATAGCACACCCACAGCTGAAATAACAGTCTGTGTTACGTTAGCAGAAATTACTTTTTTTTTTTAGCATGTTTAAAATGCTAAATGAATCTTCTTTTCTCTTATTTTAATGAATTTTACAATGGCTTTTAGAGCTAAGAAACTAGTATTAGTGATTCTGATGCACCACTTGACTTCTAATATAAGTCTGTTGATCTGTTCCTCAGCTGGGGTGAGGTCACCAGGCAGCTGCTTAGTTTGCTTATGTCATATTCCAAAATATACAATGTTACTGAGATGCAGAATTATCCAAAGGAGTTAAAGCATTTGTAGCTAAAATAAAACAAATAAAAAAATGACAGGAGAAGAGTAAAAAATTAAATATTTAATATGTAGATTGGGCAGAAAAGGGACAGGAACTGAATTTTCCCACTTAATAATTAAAGAAATAGAAAAATATGAATGTTTACAAAATATAAAGTGAATATAAATGCAAACAATTTAAAGCATAAACTGTTTGCATTTATGTAAAACATTGCAATTCATGTAATCCCTAGTACTTCTAAAATTCTATAATATAAAATTAATGTATTGTTAGATGTAACTAGAGAAATTGATCAAATGAGGAGTGTGTAACAAACATTTTTTAATCAACCTAGATGTTATATATATATATATATATATATATATATATATATATATATATATACCCCATTTTTTCCTCCAAGCTCGGGGCCTCTACCAGAGGCCTTGGAGCTTTTGAGGGTTCTGCGCAGTATCTTTGCTGTTCTTAGAACTGCATTCATCTGGACTGAGATGTCTGATGTATTTCCAGGGATTTGCTGTAACCACTATTCAAGTTTGTGGGATCACTGACCTGAAGGCCCCAATGACCACGGGTACCACTGATGCCCTGACCTTCCAGGTTTTCTCCAGCTCTTCTCTGAGCCCCTGGTATTTCTCTACTTCCTCAGGTTCCTCTTTCCTGATTTTGCAGTCACTTGGTATTTCTATGTCAACCACAACAGCTTTTCTCTGTTTTTTGTCCACCAAAATAATATCTGATTGGTGGGTGACAACTAACACAGCAAAGCATGGTGGTGGCAGGATCTTGATGTGGGGATGCTTGTCTTGGGGAGAAACAGGGAAGCTATTGATGGGAGGATAAATGAAGTTCAAGACAGGATAAAAAATAAAAAAAGTTGGATGTGGAAATAGAACAGAACCCAAATCACGTGTCCAGAAGGATACCTCTAAACACACAGCTGGTGTTTACAATGAAATGCATCAAGACATGAATTTATCAGAACAGCCTTGAGCTAAATTCAACTGAGAAGCTATTGCAAGCGTTAAAATTAATGTTCACAGTTGCTCAGGATTCAGCATGAGCAGTTTTACAAAGCTAAATCGGTAAAGATACTTAATTTGAAAAGCTGTCACAGACCAACCCAAAAGCTTGCTCCTCTAACTATAGTAAGGGGGGTTCATAAAATGACTGGGATGCTAAATACATCCCTGAGCATGCCAAAAAAACATTTTCCATCCACTTTACATTCATGTATCACTTTGAGTTGGTCTGTCTCAAAAATACCATTAAAGAAATTAAAGCTTTTGATAGTAATGTGACAAAAAAAAACAGAATACTTTTTTGAAGCCCTTTGGAGAGCAATTTTTATTAGCAAATTAAATATCTTAAAAACAAGACTTCCGCTGTTTTATTTGTGTTGAACAGGTTCCACTGTATTGCCAGTTTAGTTGTTTACCTGTAATTTCTCAATGTTGATAAAATGCTATTTAAGCAATTATAATGGCGTTATTAAGGAGACACTCGCGTGAGCTAACTCCGTTCCACGCAGCGGCCGTCTCCAAATGAGAGGCAGATAGATGCCAGTCCGGGTCTTCCGGCCGCCCGGTCCTCTCCACTGAACTCCAACCCCCGCGCTCTCTATCAGCATCTCATTCCTGTCTCAATATGTCTCAAGATGGCGGCCAATGCAGGATCGATGTTTCAATATTGGAAGCGCTTTGACTTACAACAACTACAGGTCAGTTCAACCTCCCTTTTCACCGTCTAGCCTCTGCCTTCTTCGGGCTCTTGGCCGCTTTCCCGGGGCTGCATTTAGTGATTTTATTTCGGCGGCAGCCTCGTAGGTTGTTTCGGAAGGGAATCCAGGACCTCGTCCTCACATTGATGAAAGTGGCTCTCTCGCTGATCAGAAATTGATCCTCTTTGTTCAATTCAACATCGATCGGACACTGCAACCGGGCAAGCCGGGGCGACGCCGCGGGGGGATGCGCCGAAATAAAAAGGCTACTCGGCGGGGCTCTGGCTGCCGGGGGGAAAGAAGAAGCTTTAAGGCTGACGATCTTTATTGCGTGTTGTTCAACTTTTACCGGAGCGAGTAGTAGCCGTAGTTAGCCGCGACGCTTTAGCCGCTGTAAGGCTGGATCATTTTGGGGGAAAAAAAAATAAGTGCGACTCATTATACGGTGGCGCTGTGGTGACACCGACCGTTGAAGGCACACACAGAGGCTCTTTGAGGCTTTTTATGCTCTTTTACTTTGACATTTTAGTAAGTTTAGGACACATTTAGCAACCTGAACGGCTAACGGTTTTGGAACAGTTTATATGGAAGTGGTTCAGGTGATAAACGCTTGATGAGCTCGGTCTTATTTTTTTGTGTTTTTTTCGCTTTCTGTCGGCATTCACACTTCACCGTGAGTTTTTTTTTTTTTTTTTTTTTAACAGACATTGCCACGTCCGTGGAAGTGGACAGGACGGGACAGTTTTACAACACAAATGATAGAAATGTGTCGGATCGTGACCTTGTGAATACGGATAAACTCCTTAAATGTATCCAAGCTCCACGCAGGAAATGTATTTAAAAACAACACGTTGGGCCTGAATATATTAGACCGTGTTTGACCTATCACAAGACGCGCGAGACAATGCCACTGTTGTGTTTTTTTTCCTCCCGTGGCATTTAACACGCGTTGCTGAATTTCAAATCATAATTCATGAATATTAGTTGCCCGCTCGCCGTCGTCATTAACATAAAGATTGCATTATGTAGACTGTAGGCCCGATTGTTCATACATAATTTTGTAAGCTACCAAAAGCTTGAGGTTTTTAAACTTTTATTTGGGTCATGATGCCCCAGTGACTGGGTAGACAAAAGGACAGTGAGCAAGTCTACCCAGCGGGCTTTGTGTTGCACTTATGCCACATCATCAAGGCTTCACTTCTCCTATTTATTTGATCCTATTTGGTCCTCCTACTCATTGCCCCTTCGTTCATGCATTATGTAAAAAAAAAAAAAAAAATCAGAGACAGCTTTCTCTTGTCTTTCTTCACTATCAGACACAGTGGCGGTTCTTGCATGAAAGATTACCAGGGCAGCCCCTTCCTTTAAGCCCCCCCTCAGAAATTCTAGTACTCCATACTCCTCCTCCTCTTATGCGTTTTTCCTTCATGCTTGTCTCAATCTTTGGAGATCCAGCTGCCAAATAAGCAGAGGAATTTCCTTTTCAGGCCTTTTTATTCATTTATAAGTAAGGGTTAAATTAAGCATTGGCTTTGCTTTTGTTTTTTGAACACTTAAGATTTACATAATCTGAGAAAGTAGGGCTAGTTACTTTAGTAATAGAAGTAAAATAACAATAATATTACATATTATTTTACATTTCTTAAAAAACTCCTGTTTTTTCGGTCTATAAATGTATCTGTAAGGCTATGTTCACACTGCAGGCCTTGATGCTCAATTCTGATTTTTTTGTGAAATCCGATTTTTTTTTTTTTTTCTCTTTCCCGTTCTTTTTTCCCTGTATGTGCTCCCTTTTTTTGATTTCCTTTGTGCACTGCAGTTGTCCCGCCTGCGTGTTCGGGGTGGGCATTAGGTGACGGGCTGGCGTGCTCTTTTTTTCTGGTCTTTTTTTTGGGTGGTTGTCCCTGTGTGGTTTTCGCGGTGTTTTTCTAGCGGTCTTTTCCAATCTTTTCTATATGTTCTTTTTAATTTGTTCTCTCTTGGTATTGTTCTCTTGGCTTGTTTTTTTTTTTTTTTGCGGTTTTTGGGCGGCAGGCGGCTTATTGTTGCGTTTTTTGGGTTTTTATTGGGTTTCGGTTCGGTTGATTGGGCCTTGGCGTTTCGGCCCCGGTTGGCTTTTAAAAGATCAGATTCGCATCGGATTCAGGACCACATAGCCAAGTGGCCTGGGTCGGATAGGGAAAAAATCGGATCTGTGTTGTTAAGACAGCCATGAAAAGGCCAGATTCGGGTTGCATATGGGCAAAAAAAATCGGATTTGGGTCACTTCAGCCTGCAGTGTGAACATAGCCTAAGTGGCATGTTCTTGAATGAGAGGGCATTCTTCAATCTTCCTTCCTTTACTTTTGGATTTTAAAGTGTTACTTCTATCACAGAACCTTCAGTGCAATATGTAAACGTATATATTCTGTTTTGTGTCAGCATCCCTTAAAAAACCAACAATCCTTTTTGGTCACTGTTGGAATTTACTTGTTAGATACTTGGAAAAAGGCTGATCAATGCAACTGTGCCATCTATCACCCACCCCCTCCCAAACATCCTTGACTTCCTCTCCCTGCTAGCTTTTTTTTTTTTTTTTTCCCTCCTCTCTCTGGCCCCTCACCCTACTTTCACCTATTTTGCTCTTTCTGATCTGCTGTATGCATGTTTGTTTATTTGAGAGAGCTGGTCTTAGATGCCCCTTTTTTTAAAAATAGATTGACAGCCAGTACGGACAGTGGAGGCACTGCCAGCAGCTAGGACATGAAAAATGCATCGCATAAGTTTGCGATAAAGCCCTGGGTAATTATGGCAAAGGCCCCTATCACAAGCGATTAGTCAGGACGGTGAATCTGAGCGTGTGCAAAAAAGGGCTGGCGGTTGGCAGGCCTGTCTGCAGGATAGGAATCAGCCAGAGCTGGTGTGTTTTGTGTGTGTGCACGAGTGTGCAGAACTGCTCAGAACATTCACTTTCTATTATTGATGACATCTTATTTACTCTCCCTCCCACTGAGAGGCTCCTAGAGGAAAGCCTTCAGAGAACAACCTTTTCTTCTCCCCCTCCCCTGTTTTTTTAGGATAATATGTGGCATGATATGATCAGAACCTACACACAACCACATCGTCCAGTTGCTTCCTCCCTGCCATCGAATGGACATGGCGAACCACGCACTCCTAGCCTGCTTTCTTTCAGGAATGTTTTCTTTCTTGTTTTCTTTTTGAAGATGAAACTCCAACCCCAGCCGAGATGTCGGTAGCTTTAAGCAGTCATAGCGTCTGTTCCTCGCTCCAAATGCTGATGTTCATTAAAATCTTATTTGATCAGTATGTCCCATTCCCTGTGTGGGGAAACAAGCTAGGTGGTTGTTAGAGGACAGAGAGTGCTTTGAAACAGCACAGTAAGCTGTTAAGTTGTCTCTGCATGATTTTTCTTTTTTTTTTTTCTTCCCCCCACCACCACCACCACTACAAACACAAATGGGTGCAACTGTGATGCTTTTAGCAAGGTCTTGCACACTTGCAGAGTGGATCAGTGATTCAGAGATGATGGCAGGGTGACAGTGAATTACAGATGGAGGAGGTTTTAACGTCTGTAATCCCTCTCCGTCCATTACAGAGTTGAGTTTCTTTAGAGGAGGGGATCATCACTCTTTTCTCCTGTTTTTTTCTTTTTCTTCTTTTTTTGGGAACTAGTCGAGCAGTTTGCTCTAACATTGCATGTTGGCTTGAGAAATGGCTCTTCATTACAGACAGGCCTTTAATAAGATGCGGCTGGGTGAATAACCTTCCCTAAAACCCATACCTTTTTGTTTTCCAGTTAAGTTGAGTAAATTAAGAACAGACCCTTAATCCCAGTTAAGGCCTAATAGCCCACATCTCACCTCGTAATATTTCCTGGAAGAAAAAAAAAGAAGAAGGCAAACACACCCCAAGAGTTCCCTACTTTAGCGTGGAACTAAACAGCGACTTAAAGGGGAAATTGATCCAGACGCTGTTCTTAATTCACCACCTCCTAATGGGTAAATTTAGGAAAAGGGTTCGGTAAGCTGATCCCAGTGCTGTGGTCAGTGGCAACCTGAGTGGTATAAATCTCTCAACGACTGGCTCACTGTTGTCTGCAGGAGTTGTAGTGTTAATTTATGAGCTGGTTGTATGAACCCACTGGCGGGATATTTTTACCCCTCTGTTGCTGCACAGGCCGGGGGAGCACAGAGGAAAGGGGGGGGGGATCACGTCATGGTTCTACTGTAGCCAACTTGCCGCTCTGCCCAGTGACAGAACCTGGCATTGGGACTGAAGTTTCACTGTGTGGTGCTGAGCGACTAAGCATGAGTCAGAGAAAAAAAAAAAAAGACAAGTGCATGTCAGGTCTCCAGTCTGTCCTTGGATCTGCTCTGGTAGGGTCTTTGTCCTCTGTCTGTGGGGTTCTACTGTGAAGGCATCAGACATGCAGCAGACAGAGGAGAACGGCTGTCAGAAAACTGGAAAACGTTTAACCATATCAGCAAGTTTTTCTAGGGAGAATTTGTGTTTGTTGTCAAACTTTAGCTTAAATGGTTATTACCAACGTTTCTTCATTTAAAACCATGCTTAATGTGAGTCTATATGATAATGTGGGAATCAGATGGAGTCAGTTGAAAGAATATTTTTTACAAAAGCTTTTAGACAGGTGTTTAGTTTGAATGACAATTTGTTTCTATACATTTGAAAGTATTTAGAATAGGCTTCAGAGAAACAGTGGCTGCGCAATGTGCCCTGCTTAAAATGTAATAAGCTGTCCATGGCTATAAAACTCAGATAAAAGATAATTATAGAAGCCGCATCTAACACGTCTTCTGGTCAATAATGATCTCTGCTTGTCTGACTCGTCAATTCCCATTTTCCCTGACTATAATATTGTTGCGATGGAAAAAGCTTGTTGTGGGTTAACCATTACTTCTAAGCACATTAACAAGCCACTGTCTGTTTCTTTCTCCCTTGCTCTCTAGATGTCATTTTCTCTAAGTGTTTGAGATATACAAACTCTTATAGAATTCCCAACAGTAAATGTTTTAGTGGTTGGACGGCCCGCGTTATTTTTTTTTTTCAGTAAAGTCAACATCTGTTATAACTCTTTATAGACTTCTGTCTGTTTTGTATCTGAGTTGCTGGGATCATAAGTAGTACCAAGCGTGGGGGGAAGATGGCCACAAATCAGCCCTCTAGTTGTTATTTTTTTTCTTAAAAATGTGGCTCAAACACACACACAATACTGCTAGTTATCAATCTTTTACATATTTAGCTCAGTAAGTTTGGATGTTGAACTCCCACTGATAAACCTCCCCCTCCACCCACTAGCAACAAGAGCAGAGAGGGCAGTTTCCTGAGGCCTATTTCCAAGTGACAGGGATTATTTACAGACCCACTTGGAGTCTCCCTCTCACCTAAAGCATCATAGAGTTTCATCGTGTCTCATGACAGAAACATCCATTATAGTGCTGCTCTGTATTCCTGTAGAGTCGAAATAAGGTCCGCTTTGGAGTTCGAATCTCCTCTCATCCTTTGCTGTTAAACCTATAAAGTTTGACCAACACTTTCTTCTTTCACTTTCTTTGAGTGAAAATGTGAAGTAAGATCAGACAGAACAGTGAAGTGTAATGAGGGAGGAGGTTTGGACCAGCAAGTTTTATTTGGATGGTTATAGTTTTCTTATTTGCCTTTCAGGTGCCTATCCTCCTTAATGCAAGTTTTAGATTTTCAGTGTTGTGTACATATGAACTGTCTGCCAGTATACCTTGTAGGCTTTTACGTAAGAATAATTTTGCAAGTCGATTCATCAGTTGATTTTTATTTTAATAAATAATTGAAAAGCAAGAGTTGCCTCTTGAGAGATTTTTCACCGAATTTGAATCCGGCGTAGCTAAAATGACTAGATGGATGCTATGTTATGCTATGTAAATAATTAAGCTCCTCTATCAGACACTGAATCCTTGTGCTTCCAGGTCAGCAGCATATTGCCAGTATTTGTTTTAAGGTTATATTCTCTAAAATCAGGTATTACTACACAATATTTTGTGTACTTTGCTTAAACAATTGGTAAAAGAAAAAGATCAAGTTGGTGGGAAATTGTCTAACATTTCTTGACAATACCCTGTCATATTGACTTGAAGTTTAATTACTTTGCATAGATAAACTGACTGGGGGTTTGCCCTCTATCAGTGTTGAATTGGGTTGTTTTTACAGGTCAGACCTGCTTAAATGTGTTGACTTCTTTCTTATGACATTCAGATATTAAAAAAGAATAATTACCTTAAAGAAAAATAGTGCTTCAGGTTTTCTTTACACAGGCTATATTGTTGAATCCATGAGTAAAAAGGAATTACTATATTATTCTTGCTCATGGATCAAAGAATGTTTCGCTGACTTATTTCGTGTTTTTTTTTTTGTTTCTTTTCTTAAGTTTTACAAAAATGCACTATTGAGTTATTTTTCTTCTAATTTATTTAACCAAAAGAAATTTAATTTACCGGTTTTGTCCTCTGTGATTTGATATTTGCTTTACTGGTTCATTAAAGTATTATTAGTGGAGTTATTTATATTTGGAGCATTGCATACGTTTTTGCATTATTTTAAGGATTTACTCAGCAGCAAATTAAAGTCAAAATTAAAATAAATAGGCTAAGTGGTTATTTGGTGAACTTTTGGGGGGGGGGGGTAAATCACATGAACAAACTGATTGTTTCTTTAGGCTTAGTTTTCGTCTCACTCGGCTCACTGACGCTGATTATAATTGTCAGCATCTGAAGTGTTGGACAAGACGTCTCTGAGGAAATTCAAGCAGAGGCTGTTTGCCCGGGACAAGAAATAGTCTGACTTTGATGGCATACCTGACGATACACACCTGCAGTAAATTTTTGATTAAATAGGACCATTTTGGGGGGGTTTATGGAGCATATTTAATTTCGATCCTCAAAAGTCTTCATTTTGTGAAAGCAGAGTCTAATTTGTTTCTCTAACAAATCCCCTATGGCCTTCCGTACCTTGTAAAGCCAAGCCCTTGGAGAACCTCCTGTCCTGCCTAATTTTAGTATTGTTTATCTCTGTTATCAAGGCGTCCAGCCTAAAAAGGGTCTGAGTAGCCTTATGTGGGAGAGCTTATCCATGTCAAACCATGACTCCGGTATCAGTGTACTCTTAGATCATTGACCATAGGTATTGAATTCTAATAGGCCTATTGGCTTGTCTTAATGGTCCAAGTATTGAATTATGATATTGGCAAGCGCTGATGGCCTCAGGATTGAATTATGATATTGGTGTGCAGCAGCCTAATGGTTCCTAGTATTGAATTATGATATTGGTGCACTTTGATGGTGAAGGGATTGAATTATGATATCCCTTGCTATCTGCTAATAGCTCACTCTGTAATTTTCAACCTAGGCCATGGCTTAAGTTGGCGGATCCATAGCCAGGCCCCGAGGCCCAATCCGTCAGATCCATCAGATAGAAATAAGCCTTTCAACTTGTCTTAAATTGATTTGTTTGTTCTTGTACTAGTAATTATAGATTTTTAGTTATAAGGTGACTGGTTTAACGATGAATACCAAAACAAGCTTCCTACCAGGTCATGTTTAAGTTTTATTTATTTTCTTTTAGTTGTTGGTGGGGTTTTGTCACCCTGCTCTTCTGTCTTTTGCTATAAGAAGCTTGATGTCCTCATTTCAGTATTGTACACCAGAGATGCAATGGTTCCTCTGGACCTCACATAGTAAATGGGTGGCTCGCTTCTGTGTCAGCCCTCTAAAAATAACACACACTGCTGGCTAGGCTCAGCAGAAAACTACCACCGATTATGATGATTCAACTGCACTGTATTCACAGGTGCATATTTGTGTCAGATGGGGCAGGGAGGTGGGTTATGCTTTACAGATTGTCCTCTGGGTTGGGTTTGGTCTTGGCTGATTTTTGCTTGATAGTTATATAGTCAGTTGGGAAGAGTTTGCTGAAGTTAAGAAAAAATGTTAGCAACTGTTGAAGGAGAAACAACCACAAATTACTTAGGTGTATCTTTACTTAAAGGAGTCTGGTTTATTTCATACTAGGCATGCTAGTCTTAGCAATAACCTGGTAGCCAAGCTAAAATTGATCCCTGACTTTGTCCTCTGAGACGTGGGAAATTCACTGCAAATGATCCCCAATAGCCGTTAAATTCATTGAGCACCATTAGACACCACTATAACCTCCCCCTAACCTTTGGGCTGCACAGCTGTCAGACTGGAGCCACGGTTCAGAGGTGGCGTGACCCTAACGGCCCCAGCATGACCTGGGCTGTCTGACAGGCCTAACCTTTAGCATGAACAGATGATGACTTTACCATCTGTCTGGCATTTTAGTGGCTATAGCCTCCTTGAACTTGAACTTGTGTGTGCAATTAACATAGGTAAAAAAAAAAAAGGGTTTTGGGGTGAATACCCATTTCTGGGCTTATCCGTCCCTCCTTAAACACCCACATAACCATTTACACTTAATTCAGGAAGTGATTAAAATATCCCACTGAGAAATTGGCTGCTGCTTAAAAAAAAAGGACATGCCAACAGTTTTTCCTGATGGCTCATATACAGGGTGTCATAAACGGCTGTTAAATTTAAGAATACATCGGATGTGCAAACTAAGTGTAGTGTTGGAAAAGTGTAACATTTTATAAGTAATATTACAGAAAACCTATTTTGCTGCAGTACAGACCATATTTATCAAATAAATGCTTGGTCTACTGACCATTAGATTCACTCACACGCTGGCTTTGAAGTAAGTTTCAACAGCTTTAAATAATCTAACAACAAATAAAAATTGAATAAAGATTTTGACTTTTTTGTAAAAAAAAAAAAAAAAAACTGTCGGATGTCCGCTAGCCAATGTCTAATTTGTATGCATCGACCTGCAATAATATGATGGTCAATGTTTTGTTTTTTTGTGATTTAATGTTGCTATTTATTGCAGAATGATATTAGGGATTGCATTACATTGGTTATTGTGTAATCAAAAATGTTCAATATATATTTTTTTAGGTTTCTGAACAGATCCCAACTCTAAGTTCCCTTGCAAAACCTCAGTTTGTAAGGGCTTACAAGCCGCCAGCACACCTGCATCACATAATGGGGTCATAAGCAGGACTCTAACTGTGAAATGCACCAGGAGGAACTTTAGCTCTGTTCAGGTGTGTTGGATTTGGGACACATCAAAAAGCTGCAGGATGCTGGCCCTTGAGGACTGGATTTGAAACACCTGGTGGCTTTTTCTCAGGTTTTTAAGCTTTTAAAAAAGATGTTACTCGAGGCCTTTATATGTAAACCTTTCTCTGGTTGAATTTGTGAACTTCTATCTTGAGTTGTTGAAGACCCGTTATCTGTTATTTATGTCTTTGAATGGAATTTTTTTTAAATTTATGGCTAAGCTATGTAGCCCTCCATCCCATTCCCAAAAGTGAGAGTTGCCCTCTCCAAAGAAAAGGGGGAAGGGGCTGTGTGTTTAGTAGACATAGACTCATCCACTGACTGCTGTCTGACCCTGAGTTCAGCGGTACGGTTATTAATAGGCCCACAGGCCTCAACTTCCAGGAGGCCCTCTGATCAGCTCCAGATGTGGAATGAGAGAGGACAAATCTGTGGGCCTGTCCATGTTTCACATGAAGCAGAAAGTGGGGAGATAGGCATTTGGCGAGACTGATAAAGAGTGGGGGGGAGGAAGGGAGGTACACAAGACCTTTCCACAGCAGGAGTGTGTTTTGCGAGGCTTTGTTTTCACGTGTATGTGGTCTTTTTATTATTTTTTTTTTCATTTATTACTCTTTGCCCTCAGACAGAAAGCACACAAAAAAAAAACACGTATGGTATCGCCATGGCGACCATAATAACTACCTATAAAACAGCGTGTAAACTGTGAAATAAGACAAACAGAGCATAACAGCCTTGACTGGTTGGCTAACTGGCTGGCTGGCTGAATGGCTGCCTTCCGCCATAAAACTATTTGAGAGGCAGACTGAAGGAATGCCTCGGAGGCTGCTGTGGCTGTCACGACACATGAAAGGATTAGGCTCTGTGTTTTATCTCCTCTTTATCTGATGGTAATGGATAAGCCGAGTGTAGCCTATCATCCGACGCTCGGGCTGGGGGTTTGATGTTTTAGTAGGGTGACTGTTTGTTGAGTTGACCGCTTTGGTCTATTGATTGCTGTTTGATGGTTTTGATATGTAGGCTGCGTGGAACAGGTCAAGTCTTTTATGCAGTGAAGGCTCCAAATAGCTTTTAGCTGTCCTTCACTCCCCCCATTACTCTAGTGGTTCGTTTGATGTTTGGATCAATCAATAGAAAGAGCCTGAGCTCTTACACATGCTTCTTCCTACTTCCCACTGAGCTCAATTCTTCCTCCTTCATTGTGCAGCTTTTATATCACATTTTCTCAACACAGGATAAATGATATAATTACAACTCATTACTTAGCCTAACGCAGGCTAATTATTCTGTCATTATGGCGAGGATTAGCTATGCTCATTCTCTCCTTCTCACTGTTTTCCTCTCAAAAGTCATGCAGGCATTGCAGAAAAGTCTTTCTCATAACACATAACAGTTGAGTAAGACAAAGCCTGCGGACACGTTCCGTTGACGTTGATCGTATAGACCGCGGGTGTCAAACTCTGTTAGAAGATGAGGCCTTGCTTGGAAGAAGTGACAGCATAGCCCAGACAGATTAAAGAGGCCAGACATAGAGAGGTGCCTAACCTAATGGGGCGTTTTTGATGCCTGCCTTTTAATTTATGCAAAGAAATCAACATGCTGCTTTTATAGGCCACAGCACAGCTCGTGCTGATGTGTCATCGGGCGTCTAGAAAATTGCTGGATACAACAGATAGACCAGGCTAAATTTAAAAGTGGAAAAAAGACCTCATACGGAGCAGGGATCTGATGTATCAGAGCCTCATGAGTGACGGACACCCTTTTTCAGCACACCCTATCTATGCCAGCAGCATGAAGCTGCAGGTTGTCTTTATATGGAAGTCTAAGTGAATTAAATCTAACGAAGTAGGCTAACGAACTGAGAACACAACAACACTGAACACGGCTCTGTTGTCAAGGGTCAGAGGCTTCTTGGGTCAAAAATAGATTACAGATGAGTGGAGGAAGGTGTAGATGTATTGCACCATGACTCTGCTATTGTCCAGTCAGGTAATCTCATGTAGGTATCTGCTATAAACTGCTTACACCAACCAAAAATATCTATTCTAATGCATGTATTGATGATTTAATAAAAATCTGATCAGCGTTGGGTTCATTTACAAATGGAGGTAATCTTTTAACAACAGACATTTCTCAACAGATCAAACGAAACTCTTGACAATGGATAGCAAATGGAGATAGCAGCAATGCATGTCCTTTGCCAATCTAGTGCAGGCATGTATTGGTTTATCTCTTGATGTATTGGTCAATCTTTCTTTCAAAACGAATATGAAAGAAAGTGAAGTTCATTTTGAATCATTTTTCTTCTGAAACCTTGGAAAATGTTGGAAATGTAAATTGTGTTTCAGACAGGAATTCAGCCTTAACTTGTTGTCGAACCTAGAAGGACATGTTTAGCTTCATCTCTAGTTTGGTCAGTCTTATGAGATGTCAGGAAAGTGCTAGTGTGATCAAATTGTATATTTATGGCATTTTGGAGCATTAGTTGATGCAGCTGTAGCCCTCTTCAACATGTTGGTGCTTACTGCTGGTCAGGTGGCAGAAAAAAGGCAAAAATAACTTACTCCACTTTCAAGAAAGACATTTACTTGTCTGGAAATTTTGTTTGGCAACTAAAGGTGGGCTTTTGTTATTAGGAAATTCGATTGAAGGGGAGTAGCAAAGGCTGACTGCAGGAAAGCTACATACACAGCTAGCCGGACAAGATTCAACATTAATATATGAAGTAAAGAAGATCAAAATACCTGTTCTATAGTTCTGCTAAATTCTATATAGCACAGTTAAGCTGTGAGTAGATTAATTAAACAGTTAAAATATGAGATTTCAGAATCTGTCAGTGCTCCTATTTTTGGATCAAAGTGTTGATTAGCGGGTTAAATAATATAATGTAGGAGTTTGAAATCTTTTTCTGTTCATTAAGTACATCGGTCCTAAAATTAAATAGATTTTTAAAATAGATTTGACTACATGACTATTACATGTATTAAAGTAACTGGAATTGAGAGCTCAGGATTTGTTTTTTGGTTTTGCATCTCTAGCTTCCACTATTTGCCTTTTAGATTATATAAAGTATTAGAAACCAAACAATTAACTATGTTGCTGTTAAACATCTGGGTTCTCAGGCTGATCTATATATTGTAGTACTCAAAGAGCCCTTGTCTCCCTCCTCTGAACTTTATTAATCCCCCTCCCTCCTCTCCGTGATGGTGTTTCCATTTTCTTACTCTGTATCTGGTCGCTCACCCCCCCACTGGCACAGAATGGCTTCCTGGCAGAATGGAGGCATTAATTCAGGGATGAGAGGTGTGATTCTCTCTCTCTGGCTCTCTTCCTGTGTCTCTCTGGTTCTCTCTCGCTCTCTATCAGGCCTGCGTTTGTAATGCCTGGCCTTTATCGTAGCTGAAACAGCTCACTACCCTCTGATCCTATCTCAGATCTCAATATCCCAGCCGTTCCACCCTGTAAACGTTGGGATGAAAAATCTTGCCCTTTCGCCAATGCATTACACCCTAGCATATCGCCATACCCCTCTCCTCCCATTGCGCTCTCAACTCCACTCACCCTTTGTGACACAGGCCTCCAGCGAAATTCGAACTCTGCAAAATGAGACCAAGTGAGCTGCACTTCCTTTACGCCAGAAACCATCTTAGTCTCATTATATTTGTATTTAGGCTCAGTGCGGGCCCTTGAATCCCCCTTGTCAGACAATAGGTCAGGCAAAATAATGACTAGCTTTCAGTGAGCTTTAGGAGAGTTAAGGCTTTGGATGTCGGGGAGATAAAACAACAACCGGTCTCTCAGCAGAGAAACATGGATCGATACAAACGAAGCAGCAGTGTAAAAAGGCTGTTTTTGATCTGAGCTTGCGTCAGCATCACTGAGGTGAGGCTTGACAGCTCTTGCGCTGTTGGTAGATATGGATCTGTGTTCAAAAAAAGGAGCAAAACGCTCAGGGAGCACAAGCGTCTTGTTAGGCTGACCCCCGCCTATCCCCAACCGCTCTGCATACAAACACTCGGGCTGAAGTTGCTCATACCTCAGTTGTTACATTGAAACTGTTGTGTTAGCTTGAAAACTTTGTGGCTTTTGCTCCAAAGGGGGCACAGGAAAAGCAAAAAAAAAAGGAGATTAAGGAGGATATGAATTGCGTCTCAAAACCCGGTGTGGTTTTTGAAAACGGCATCTGCTGGCATATTTGAAGTTCTCTAACCTGCTATGTCAAAGGTAGGCAGGATGGCAGTCTCTTATCTATGCTGTTGCTGTGAGGGGGCGTACCTGTGATCTGTGATCATGTACCATGTCGTTGTAGCAAGTGCGGCTGTCGCTCCTGACTGAGCCGCCACCCCACTGCTCCTCCCGCACACAGTAGGCTTTGGCTGGCATACAGACCAGTCAGCCGCCGCGGAGGCAGAAAAACGCTGTGCCGGATGATAGATGGAGGGGGGGGTGGGGTTGAAAGGTAGGCTTCGTAGATCTATAGATAAGACGTCTTTCCAGACTCCTCTACTGTTTACTATCATAACCACATAACAGCCTCAGACATGTTGGAGATGAAAGGAAAGATTAGTGACTGCTCTAGCAGGAAAAAAGAAAAAAAAGAAAACTTCATTTCTTAAACATCTGTGTCATGATGCCAAGTACAAAGACTGTTAATGGCTCTTCACTTTGCAATAAAAACTTGACATCTTTATTTTCATATATTAGCCTCCTCTGTGGTGGGGCTTCTATAGTAACCACTCCTAAAGTGCATGTATGTTTTTATTGTGCCAGTTAAAGTGAGAAATTGGTTTCTAGATGTAAAACCAGTGGAATGTGCCTGCATGCTGCTATTGATCTATAGATCTGTTTGGTTGGCTTTTTTTAAAATTATTTTTATCTTTTACCTGGTGTTAGTGAGATTTGATTGCAAATACTTTATTCTTTTTTTATATTGTTCATTTCTGTCATAAGGGTTAATGACTAATTTTCACAGTTTTGCACTTTGAATAGATTTTTTACTATTTTAAAACAAATAAACAGTTGAACTTAACTCTGTGTTTTAGATGATTTAGCTTGTCACTATAAATGGTTCATTTGTAGTTTTTATTCAGAGCCTTTGTGAAAATGTTATCGGTAATTAGTCCCTTCGCTGTTGTAGAGAGGTACCTTTTTATTGTGAGCTTGTTGAAACGGTAAACATGAGCAGTGGAGAGCTAACAGGCTAGTTTGATGCACACTGAGGATCATTTTCAAATAACTGATCTGCTGGTCACTCAGGAACAGGAACAAAAAAGCATCAGTCTTAACAATGGAGGCTTGTGTAATGGTATATTAATACCTACTAATGTAGCATTTTGTCTGAGATTAGGGAAGTATTACTTTGCTGAGCCTATAAATAATCTGAAACTACCCTGTAACTCCTATGATATCTAAAACGCTGGAGACATTTTTAAAGTAAGGATGTTCCCCTGCAGCTGCTGGCTGGTACCCTGGTTGGATGTCCTGTTACTTGCTAAAAGTTTTCCTCTCCCTCAGGCTGCTTGAAGCATGAATATCTCAACATTTTTCATAACTTTTTTTTTTGTTGAATGGGTTCCCTAAACCCCCTAGAATTCTTTTCACTTCATTCTAAACACCTCGCTGACAAGAACATCTACCTAAAGAGTGGAGTTTACACCTGTAAGAAATCAGAAATTCCTTGTCTATGTGTCGTTGCAATAAATAGAATATATTAAATGTCATTCCATTGTACATTTAAGCCAACCACAGGGCCTGGATTACTGAGAAGTCTGTTTAATATTGTGTAAAATCCAAGCAATTCTTTGCCATTTTCTGGAACCATAGTTATGGCACCATGACCTGTATCACTTGGTGAACAGAAGCTTGGGGTCGATCAAGCTAAAACTCCTGATCGCCATTAAGCTTCAGACCACAGCTGCAGAATGACTTCATACTGTGTACATAACAATAACTTTGTTGTCATTCCACCGGCTTATCGTCTCGTCAACGCTTGTGAGTGCGGGCTTAAGGAATTTCACCAAGTTTTGATACCAATTAAGGTGCGTCTGTCTTCTGTTATCTCATTTAGTCTGAAGTCGATATGATTGGCGTAATCAGACATGCCTGATTGGGGCCTCCCATTTAATTAATCAGTTGCACTGTATCATCACCTGTGGCTCATTAGAGTAATTGGACAGAATTAGTCGGATAGAAGGCCTCTCTCTGCCTGCAGATGAGTGGAAGGAATGTCATTAGGAAGGCTGAGCACACAGACATACACCTAAGTTTCTGATAGCTGCTGGTAATGGGGTTTGTTTACCCATGGCTGTTATCAGTGATGAGTATTTCTCTCACAGTGGTAGATGGAGAGATGGTGGCTTCCAAACGGCCCAGCCTCCCTGCCTAGCTGCAAACAACGCTCCACATGCCAGATTTTGCTTGGCGAACATGTTTGGCGACTTCCTCTTCTGAAGCACAGTTCAAAGGGACATGGAGAAACTGGGCTCACAAAGTTACTGCAGCGGGCCTGTCTGTGCACTCATGTGAGAGTGTTAGCGTGTGGAGCAGCGTGCGAGAGGCTTCTTGGCCAAGTCGGTGTCGAAGTCTCTCGAGGGAGTGTTGGCAATCTGTTCCAATCGTCTTTACAGCTGACCAGACGACCAAATGAACCAGGACAGGGACTGCTGCTGTGGGCCAGCCCGGCCAAGCCAAGCTGGGCTGTTGCAGCAATCACGCAGCCCGCTTAATGTCTGTCCCTCACACATATATCCCATCCTGCTTCAAACTAAACAGTTAAGACATTACTGAGCTTTTCTCTTGCATTTTATGTACAGATTTTTCTAAATTAAGCTCCAAGTAAAGTTTGTTTTCAGCCTATTTTAAATTCAGGTGGAGTTAACCTCAATAATCCATGGACTGAATAAAT
>NW_015150497.1:1726065-1734860 GCF_000732505.1 Cyprinodon variegatus | reverse complement strand
TATATATATATATATATATATATATATATATATATATATATATATAAAAAACAAAGCTTTTAAACAGAAATATTGGTGCAATAGGCCAGCGGGGGACAGAAAGGAGTTAAATAAATGTAACACTGTAAAATTAACAGACAAACTTAGAATAATGACACTTTAAGGAGGTAGTTTTATGATTTTGTTTCATTACAATATGTTTAACTGCAGTTAAACTGTCACAAAGATTGATTGGACAGTGTATGAAAACATTTGTTTAATTTCAAGGGGCACAACACAAAAAGCTGGGATGTGGATGTGCACAAAGTGTACCTCTCTTTGAAAAAAACCAAAACATTTCTTCCATCTTGTCCGTGTTTAGTTTCCAAAACCCTGGACTATTGAGGCCATGTTGTTTAGCTCAGTTCAACTTAATTTTCTCACTATAACTGGCTGTTTTTTTTTTTTTTTTTTTATTATCAGATACTTTTCCTAAATTCTTATAACTTTAAGCCATTTGACCGGCAGTGTTAAGCAACAGGTGGAGTGAGGACGGCGCTTTGCTTATTAATGCCCAACACACTTGGAGAGAGCTTTATCTTGTTTGAAATGTTGTTAATGAGATACCAGCCTTGCAGCAAGAAGGTTCCAGGTTCAATTCCTGGCCCGGATCTTTCTGCATGGACTTTGCATGTTCTTCCTGAGCATGCGTGGGTTCTCTCCGGGTACTCCGGCTTCCTCCGGCTGTTAGTTTAATTGGTTTCTCTAAATTGTCCTTGGGGGTGAGTGTGTGAATGGTTGTTTGTCTGTGTTGCCCTGCGATGGACTGGCATGTAGACAGCCGGAAATGGTCACCAGCACCCCTCACAACCCTGGTTGGGATAAGCTTGACAGAAGATGGATGGATGGATGTATGTTTTTTTTCATGCCTAAAGATGAAAAAAATGACTTCTATGTGATAGTGGCGTCGGATGCAGGAGTTTGTCCTGCAACCGAAGTCTTGTTGGTTCAAGCTCTGTTAGTGTCTTGGGGCAAGACCCTTCACTCACATTGCCCACTGATGGTGGTGCCAGTGTACGGCAGCCAGGGAAGCTGTGTCTACAATGTAGCTTACCCTCATCAGGGTGTAAATGGGTGAGTGAATGAATGTAGTGTAAAGCGCTTTGATCAAGACTCCTCAGTTGAAAAAGTGCTGCATGGTTACAGGTCATTTACCATTTATTTTGAGGTTCTATTGGCTTTCTGGTACTTGATGAAGCGTCATTATTTGACACGGCAATTTCACTTTTGCTGAAAACTGTATTCCTCTAATATAGATTACTCACTGCAAAATTTCTTTTCCAGTTGTTTGACAGCTTGACATGTAAAGCTTTTTTTTTATTTTTATAAATGTATAATTGTTGTTATCAAATCTGTAATAAAGAAATATTTTTAATAAACCTCAGCTTGAATAAAAGGCACAAAAAAAAATACAAAAAGTTATTTGTATTCCCTCATGTAATGTAAACTTGACCTAATTAAAGATCTTTCAGTCTGTACTTGATCTGTTTGTCAGAAACAGATTTTCTGGACTCTAAAAGTCAAGTTTGTCCAGTTGACCTCTTTGCAGTCTGCTTCAAATTCACTTTTGGCCTGTCTGTGTTCACTGTTTATAAAAATGAGAGGTCCTCATCTTTCTGTTTAGCCATCTGTTAATTAAGCTATCTGCTATATTTAGCCTCAGCAGTAATATCAGCCCCAAAGTGGGTGCTAGGAAGGATCAGTGAGCTGGAAAGGTTGGTATGAGAACAGTTTGATGGAAGAGGTCGGAAATTAACATTCGTATTTGAAGAATACATCAGCTATTTTTACTATGAAAATCTAACCTTTCAGGAAAAGGGAAGCATGTTTGTAGGCTGAATGTGTAATGTTTCCATATCAATATTTGTCTTTCAGGAACTGTAGAAAGATGGAGGTTTGTCTTCAGCTTATGTTTACACAAACACAAAGAGAATAAAGAAAACCCTATTATTAGAAAACCTTATTTGCGTGAGCGTGGACAGGACCTTAAGCTGATGTTTGAAGTATTGTCCCCCCTCTTTTTTTTTTAAACATATGTAATGCAAAAACAGCAGAGAAACCACCAAAGCGTGTTGGCTAATACCAAACCCTTGATGAAGTTTTGGTGTCTGATTTTTTTTTTCTTCAATATGTGGATTAATGTGTAAGAATAAGTTCTGGGAGGAGGGTTTGTGGACTCTGGGACGTCATGCTTCATTGGTGAAACCAGTGTAAAGTCCATTCCGGTTTGCTGAAGTGGGCATAGAGTCTGCTGCATAGTCAATACCTGATCGGGTCTAAAGTTCAAATATTCAAAACACCCCCCCCAACAAGACGTGTATAATCACTTAACCAATTGGCACTAAGTTAATCCCTTTTTTTTAATATGTAATGTGTTGAGTTTAGTGATGAGAATTTCTAATGGTGTTTCAGTAACATGGTGGGATAAATGCTGGACATTGGTATAGAGATGTATTGATTGGGTTTTTCATATTTTATTTCCATTCAGCCTATATTAAAAGACAAAAAACTGCTGCATAAATTTTAATTTTGCAGAACCTTTAGTCTTTAAATGCAACAGGAAATAAAGGAGTCACACTATTTTCCTCATGCTTACCCCGTCATCACCTTGTTATAAACTGTTCTTTGCTCTTTTATATAGGCTATAGAAAGGTGTTTGATACGAGAACAATCAGCCTTAGGTTGGAAGGGGTTAATTTTTCCCTTTATCATCACACTGTCTTCCTGTGAACCAGAAATCCTCGCTCCGTATGCTGATCTTCTTCCACGAAGTGGAGCACCTAGTTTCTGACAGTTACTTTCAAGTGATAAAACGTGTTAGGCTCCTCCTTTCGTCATGCTTTGCACAAACGCCCGCGTCCGCTCGAATTCACTTACACATAGCGCAGCTGCTCCATGGCCAAAGGCAGACAGGCTGCTTCATCAACTGCACCATGGGCAGCAAGAGCAAGATGGCGTGTAAGCAAGTTTTTATTTTTTACCCAACATCTTGCACTGCTAAAAGTGTCTATAGCAGAATGCCTGCCTTTTTTTTCTCTCCTCATTTTGTGAATAAAACAGAAATGAAGCTATCCAGGGAATTAAACTTAATGCTGATGAGGGGAAATCTACTAATTAGTACTTGATCACAACATTTCTTTAGAGGATTGTATTGTGTGTTTTCGAGGGGTGTGGGCATATAAGCATGAGTGTGTTTTGGGACCTTGTCAGCGGACTGGGCCACAGGGGCCCCTGTGGTAATGTGTGTATTAAATGATTAGTGCGTTAGTTAGCATAACGGCCCTTCAGCAGCATTTAATCACTCTCAGGGGTGGACCTCCTAACAGGAGGGGGGGGCAATGAAGGATAGGTTTAAACTGAGGAGACTAAACTGAGAAACGGCTGCTTAGATGAGTGAGTGGATGATCTGTGGAGCGGCTGCAGAGGAGGGAAAAAAGAGAGGGCAGAAATCCAAGAGAAACATAATTCCAACAATTGCCACATAGTCGGCAAAGAGAGATACAATCAGTACAAGTCTTGGATGCGTTGTTAATGTCAGAAATCAACCCATCGTCTGGAACACGGCCCATGAATAGCTATTAATAACAATGCAAAATAAATGTGGTGAAAGGCGGGCCTGCGATCAGCCTTGACAACACTGTTTTTGATAATTGTTGCTGTTGTTATGTTACTCAGTGGGGAGGAGTCTTCTGGGGCTGACAGTTAATGATTGTTGTAAACTGCCTTGAATTTATCCAAGCTGCAGCCTTTTGCTGCAGCTTTATGCGTCTGACACAGATGTGTGTGATTGACAGACGGGGCTTGATGACGAGGATGTTACTGCCAGGAGTAGCAGAGCGTTTCCTGGCTGCAGAGAGGTGTTGTAGTGTGTCCTCTGGGTGGTCCCCAGCTTGATGGACTGTTTAAAAATGGCTTCTGAATGTTAGGGTTGTTCATTTTAATGACTAACAATAATGGTGCTGTTAGACATGGTTGAACACAAACTAGAACAAAAAGCAAACAAACAATTTAATTTGTGTTTCTGTTGCAGAAAGAACTAGATGCCACCGCCACACAGCTTGCCAACAGACAGGATGAGAGCGAACAGTCAAGAAAGAAACTAATCGACCTGAGCCGGGAATTTAAGAAGACGACTCCAGAGGTGAGAGAAATGAAACCTGTAGACTACCAGCCTAATTGTGTTTACTTTTAAGCTCAATAAATCAGAATATCATTAAAAATGTGTCATTCAGTTACTCAGTACACCAAGTGAAACCAGTAGCACAATAAACTGGTTAATTACTGTTAATGATGATTTTATGCTTACCGTTATTCAAAACACAATGAGGAAAAGTGATTTTTTAAGAAATATGTTCAATACCTGCTTAAAGGTTATTCTGATAAACAAGCCTTAATGGAATACATATTCTGATTTATTGAGTTAGTGTTTAGCTGTTTACACCCCACTAAGTGGACCTTTTAGAGAGGTGGGAACTCTTGTATATTTCCAGAACAGAGGGCAGAGTTTTGCTCTGGATGGGTTAAAAATATTTTCTCAAACTTTTTGATTTATTGTGTGGCTTCTGGAGTGCCATTTCTTGCATAAAGTTATTTTTAAAGATTCAATTTTCACCAGTTATTCTGTTAAAGTGATTATACGATTAAAAAAAAATTTTTTATAAAAAGTTTGAAAAGTTCTAGGTTACATTTTATGTTATTAAGTTCCTGTTTTCTGGGTCTTAAAGAGAGAGAAAGACAGTAGGCCCTGAAATATTTGAAAGGAGGAGTTGCTCATTTTTTCTCTTATCAAAGTTTACTTAGAAATCTACACTTAAATTGAATTAGGGCCGGGCAATTTATTGCATTTGCAATATAATCAAAATTAGAATAAAGGCATTTTTATTTTTTAATCAAAGGTACTTAGTTTTGGTCAAGGAGCTGACTCTCATTCCAAACCTTTATTAATATGCTTTAAGTGTGTTTGCCACCACACATAAGGGAAGAGAGAGTTGCAGCTAGGACGCAGATCTATGCAGGAGGGTAGAAGGAACAACATTTTCAACAAAGGTTAAAGTAAAGTCCTGCAACAATGGATTCTGGACAATCAAGCTTTCTGCTTCTGCTACTTCCTGCTTATTTCAACTCCAAGATTGTTATTGAATGTGACACGTAGTGCCAACATCTACATAAAATAGTTTAAAGAATCAAAACAAGGACATTGTTGTTGTTTCAATAACTGATTTTAAGACTGAAAGAGAGGAGGCAGCCATTGATTGTTTGTGTAGCAAATTCTACTCTGCAACACGTCACATTACTGTGGTGAAATGACATACTATTGCTGGATAGGAATTTATGGTTGCAATGTGGAATAGAGCTTTCTGGTGTGCTGCATAAAAAAAAAAACTTTACAGAAATCTCTGGACTAAACTAGTTCCGTTTTCTGCAGATTTCCAAAATAAGCACCGACTTTACAGAAGTTCTAAAGTCTTTTCTCTATGGCCGAATCACAGATCAGAGTTTTCCTGCTGAAATGTTTCACTTTTATTTCTATGGTGGGAGCCTGTCTTCCACACAGAGGCTGAACATGATGCAGTTCCTGGAATAGGAGGGAGCCTTTCAGCCTCAACGCATTGGGTTAGCTTTACCAGTCTGGTTAAAGACCCCAGCAGCCAGGGTAAAACAGGAAGCTCTGGGTGGAAAAAAAACGACTCTGCTGCATAGTCCAAACACACCTTGATGGTTCGTCTGAGTGAGTCTCTGCATCTGCTTTATTCATAAACGCCGCTGTGATTATTTACTGACAAAGCAGAGGAGGAGAAGGTAGAGCAGGGATGCAGGCTTGTCTCCCAAAAATAGTCCCTCCATTAGTTTCCCTGAAATCCTAAAGAGACAAAACAGAAACCCCCTCAGGAGTTTGTATTATCTGACCTAGTTTTTTATGTGAGCAGAAGTGTGGTCCCTGTGTGTGTGTGTGTGTGAGAGAGACGGAGAGAGAGAGGGAGAGAGAGAAGAGGCAGAACAGGGCTGAACAGGAGGGGTAAGAGAGAAAAAGAGTGTGACAACACTACTAAGTGGGATCAGGAGGGAATTCTGTCCCGTTCCTGTGTTCCCATTGCTCCTCCTGGGAATATTTGTTTCATCTCTGTTACCAAGGCAACACATTTTAAAGCTCACAGTGAAAACAAAGTATTGTTGTGTTATTATTGGTAATGTCGCCATGGTGAATTATTGATGGTAGCATGAATAATGGATGAATGGTGTAGACGGTGGATAGAAAATTGTCAGCTCTCGATGGAGTTGACAGTAGGCCCATTATAGTCACCACAGCATGAGGATCGTGACAGTTGACTTCAGTATGTAATCCTCCGGGTTTACACAAAAGGTGTTGATTCCACATCGTATCTTTTCTCCTTTTCAGCAGTAACTGTTTAACCAGCAGGAACACATAGGGTGATAGGCTAGATCGGCGAACAGGACTCACACATTCACGAGTGCAACAAGGCTGTGATTTAGGAAGGCTCCTCTGGCGTCTGTGTGGCCCCTGGCATCTCCCTGGTATGTGGAGGAGGAATCTGAGCCAGGCCAGACGAGCGACAGGATTCATTACCGAGCTCTAACGGGCTCAATAGGAATCGGCACTAAAACTCTGGGCGGTTGGAAGTGCTGAAGCATCAGAGCTGCCTACTAAAGAGCCTGGTTCAGGGCATGTGATGGATTAAAGATCTTCGTGTGTGTTTGTGGAGTTGATTTCTATTTTCTTTTTTTGTTTTTTTTTATCTGCATGGCTCTGTGTGTGGTTGACCAGCCCATAGAGGGGGCTGTCAGCTCTCTGTGGTCCACACTAGTCAACGGAGATCACAGTCACATCAGATCAGACTGCATTAGGCAGAGCGGGAGTCCGTCTCTGATCCATTATTCAGCAACCAGGAGACCGGCCCACGTTGACTGTGTCTAGTCTGCCGAGCTGTACTCGGTGTGAACCGCACTCATAATAACACACACATACACACAGACACAAACAGCAGCGATAGCAGCATTTGGAAAGTAGTGCAAAGAAATGCAGCGTGAAAACAAAGTTTTTATTATTCATTAGGACTGACACGCAGATTCCCCCCCCTCTCCCAAAGACTACATCTCGCTGGGATTCCTAATTTAACTAAATTATTAATCTGCTTTTTAATTTCGCTTTAGTTAAGCCTTTGCTATTATGATATAAAAAAAGAGGCAAATATTGGGTGTGATTGTAAATTGTCTCAAAGTGTGCTGGCCGGAGGCAGCGGTAGTAAAATAACACACACCAACACACAGTCATGCGTTTGTGTTTAGCTGTAGGGCAGATAGACAGACAGACAGACAGGGAATGGGAGTTCCATACTCCCTGGAGGATTCCTCGGGCTGGCCTGTCTGCTGTCTGCCGGCAGCTTACACACCAGCCATCCGTCTCCTGCTGCCTGGGCCCCTCACTCCCCTTCCAAAACACACACACTCTCAGATTGACCATGGTGTCTGTGTGCATTGTTATGTTATTTGGTCATAAATCTTTAGAAGTGGTGGGGGTGGGGGAGGGAGGACTCTAGAGGGGTTCAGAGCCCCGCCGTCCAGCAGAGGTAGCTTGACGCTTTATGAGTTAAGGCCTTGATTTTTATTTTTTTATTTTTTCTATTTGTTCTGCCTTGAGATCCAAAAACGACAAAAGCATAAGAAAAAGGTTGAAAATTTGTATAAAAAAGCAAATTCTTGTTGGGTTTTTTTTATTTAATTTTATTAGTAGGTTTGGGTTTCTACTCATTTTAAATCCGATTGAATCCTTTGTCTTTATCCTGAGATGTGCTGCACATGTCTTTGATAGAGACAGAAATGAAGGAATTCTCCCTGTTTGCAGGAAATTGTGTCTGTTTACTAAGCTCAGAAAGTGCTGCTAATGTGTTTATGGACCGAAAAGGGTTGTAGTTCTTAGTTCGAATGTATTTAATCATTTGGAGTTTAGTACTTGATCTAATGGTTATTAATCAGAGCTGGTGGGGCTCAAATTGTCCGGTTCCAATCTTTGGCTGATCGGTTTCTGATTTCGCCATTCCAGTGCAGTCTTCTGCACTTCCTACATTCAGGAAGGCAATAATATGAATCATAGCTTTTCTTTTCATTCCTGTGTCATATCCTTATTTTCTCAATTCATACATTACATAAACTTATTGATTCTTTTATCTTACATGTTTAAGATTTGGTCTTGCTGCAATTCAACTGAGTTACTTGCTGAGTTTTCTTCCTGAATTTGTCATCAGGTTCTATATAGGCCTGATATTGAGTCTTTTGTTAGATTCAGGTGTCAGAATATGATCTGGATTTAGGGATTATGAACTGGCCACTGAAAATGTTTATATCAGAGGTGCCCAGTTCAGTCCTCAACTTCTTAGATGTAGCTCTTCTCAAACACAGCTGAAAGTAAAGAGTGAATAATGAGACACTCATTTGATTCAGGTGTGTTGGAAAAGGGATGCATCAAAGGCTACGTTCACAATGCAGGCCATGATGCTCAATTCTGATTTTTTTTTTGTCAAATCAAATTTCCAAATACAATAGGCCTTTGCAACGCTGTCGCTGCTCGGGCCTAAATATATACGACTCGTATGTGATCTCCTGTGTGATACAACACGTGTGTCACACATGCGCAGTAGAAGACGTAATGACATCACAGGCCAGCATGCTCTATGTTTACGGAAGTAAACATGGATGGTAGTGCTGGAGAGCATCTAGCGATCTTTTCCAGCCATCAAAAC
>NW_015150497.1:1707709-1725657 GCF_000732505.1 Cyprinodon variegatus | reverse complement strand
AGTGGCCTGGGTCACATTGGAAAAAAATCGTATCTGTGTTGTTCAGACAGCCATGAAAAGAACAGCTCCAGGTCGCATATGGGCCAAAAAATCGGATTTGGGTCGCTACAGGCTGCTGTGTGAACGTAGCCTAAGAGTTGCATGATGGTTGCTCTCAAGGACTGGACTAAAGCACTCCTGCAAATTCAGTGCTTTTATCAATAAACAGAGATTATTTTCAATACTCTAACAGTTTGGAGTGTTTTGTAATTTTGGAAGCCTTTATGATTTTTAAACTCAAAAAACACTTTAAAATCCTTATTTGAATTAGTAGAGCCTTTATTAAAAACACAGTTTGTGACCAACTCTGTTTTTTGAGATGTCTGAAAGGGGTGAAAAGGGCATTTTTATCTCTGAATTTGAACGCCTTATTTCTGTTTCATGAGTTTGAAATACATTTTATTTATTTATTTTTTTTTAAATGTCCTAAGTAGAGGTCAAGCGATATAGTTTTTTAAAGCTGATACCAATTATTTTGACTTAAGTCTAAATGAAACCCCATATGAGCTGCTGATACTTTTGGTCAGATTTTGGAGTCAGTTTTCTTTCTCCGTTTAAATGATAAAAATGGCAAAATAATAACTAGGACAAATTTCAACTCAAACGAAAAAGAAACATTTATTTAGAAAACCGAGCATTAACGATAGATAGCAAATTGATGGAGGGCCCAGGCGTTTGCTAAATGTGATCTTAAGGCATGGCTGCTGAATGCACTAAGGAATCAGCCTATACAGTTACAAGAAAAATTTATCTACCAAAAATATCCGCTGGCCGGCGTATCGGTATACCTCTAGTCCAAACTGTTAGATTGAAGATAAAGCAGCTCCTGAAGAAGGATAGAGCTTTAAACGTTTGTATGAAACCTGAAATTTGAGTAAGACAAATTCCAACTTAACCATGTGAACACCTTTTGCTCAGGATCTGAAGATTTGTCTTTACAGTGTAAGACATTATTAAGGGTAGAAAATAACAGCCTCCTCACATTCTATTGATCTGCAAACAACTTTTAACATCTTAATGGAATGTTTAAAGTAATGAAAATAATGAATGGCAAGTTAAAAAACCTCATCGAAACCTAAGCATGTATTGCTAATATCAAAAATACACTGAAAAAAAACAAAAAAAAAAAACGATCACAATCTGATGCAAATTTCATAACAGCCACTTAACTGCTAGTTTTGTGTGAGGCAACCCTGGACAGGAGAAGGTGGGGTGAGGGGGGCAGGTCATTACCAACAACAGGGGAGTATTGAATGGACCCAGACAAACAGCCAACCCCCCTACCGCTAATGAGGTAACAATGAAGCGGGGTCATAGACTCATGACCTGTCCTAAGACCCAGACAAACGGCCTGTCTGGACCAGCTCCCAGGTCAGCCCAGGATGCCTCTTACTCCACATTTCCCACTGCTGCAGGTTTTTAAAAGATGCAGATTCTTCTCTTGAAACAGCTGTTATTGTCCTGCTTAACATCTTCATTAGTCAGTGTTGTGTTTGTGTCCATAAACTGTGCAAATCAAATGTTCCTGCACAGAATGTCCTATTCTGCTGAGCTTTTTACCGTACGCTCCAGTTCAGTCTGTCAGGATGCAGGCCTGCCTAACAGCACAGTGATTTGCATGTTCCCCTGATACATATTGGACTGGCTATCTAATCTAAAACTGCTGACTCCTACTGGAAAGTCATATAATAGGACCTGAAGGATGAAAAGCTTTTGGTTTGTAGTCCAAAAAAAAAAAGAAAAAACCTAGTGCGACGCTAATGCAATTTGCATCAACTGTAGTTGTGCTCCGTGTCTCCTTTCGCCACTGAATTGCACGCACTAGTGGTGCCTCTGGGTGGCCCAGGTGGTGCTGCACCTGTTCTAATAAGAAACACCGTTCGGTGGAGCACCTCGGGGTATAAACCAGGCCTTTTCTCCACTCGGATGTTCATCACTCACACACCACAATGGATTCATTGGTAGCAGGAAGGAAGGACTGCCCCTCTGAAGGGGCAGGCTTTGGTGTGTTATAGCTTTTTGTATGCCCTTAATAGATTTTTAACTTCTTCAGAATATCCCTACCCTTTGTTTTTAACAGAACTTTTCCAATAACAAATTCAAGAATTAGAAATTTTCCAGAAACAAATATCTTAAGATAGATATATATATATATATATATATATATATATATATATATATATATATATATATATATATATATAATTCTTTGCTATTCGTTGACTTAAAAAATATAAACGGTGAAATAAAATAGTGATGACAGCATAAATAAAATTTCAAAGCTAAGCTTCGGGTTATGACAGAGGTACCATATCATATTTCTAAAGCTCTTAAAGGCAACATAAAGGCTGACAAAATTGCTGTGAAAAAAAATTAGTTAAGAAAAAAAAAATGGAAAACGGGATTAAGCTATAAAATACTGGTCAATACAAAGGAGCTACTTTAACCTTTAAAATAAATGCATAAATGTAAAAATTAACCAACCAAAATGAACTGAATCTGGCTTAATGTCTGTAAAGTGCCTTGAGATGACATTTGTTGTGAGTTGGCACCAAATAAATAAACTGAATTTAACAGACATCTTTAAAATGAACAAACGCTATTTGTTATCACTTTTTTCAGACCTGAAAATTGCATCACAATATCAGATTCTTCTACAGGTTCAGCTATAAATATTGTTTCTAACCTTAGGATAAGCAGAAAAATATTAGTATATAAGTATGTCATTGATGCTTACCCATAATGTCACCGGGGTGACGTCGCACTATGTGTAAGAGGGAACAATTGGTGTTATGTCACTCCAAGGTTTAACAGATTTTCACAATTTTTTTTATTGATTAAAAAGCTGAAATGATGTGATGCACTTACTTTAGCATGATTAGCATTAGGGTTGTAAATCACACCCATCATGGCGATTCGATTCAGTATCGATTTCCTGAACCAGTGATTAGATTATTTTCGGTACCCAAGAATACACCACGATACGATTCGATTAATTGGTTCATTTTTTTTTTTTTTACACCTTACACCTTAACTCAAATTTGAAATGAATCAATGAAAGCTGTAATATCGTTATGCATTTTATTTTATTTTTTAGAAACAACAGCAAATAACAGAAGTAGAAAAGTTGCACTCAACCTATTCCTATTAAAACCTCATTCACTGAAAAATAATAATGCCCCTGCGTTTTAGATTCTGAAACGCTTTGCATCAAAAAATACTGCACAAAATCAGTGCAAGGAGTGCAATGCAATACCTCGGCTCCAGACGTCCCCGCACCCCCCACAGACGCTCCGCTGCAGCTCTCCTAAATTGTAGCTGACCGCAAACAGTGCCGCAGACAAGAGGCCGGCTTGTTTTGTTTTCATGACCCTCATGTCCCGTCATCGGACTAAACTCGCTCCCACTTCGTCACCTCATGGCCGTATCTAGAGCCACAGCCTGTAGCACAGACCACGCTTCAATATTGAGGATAAATCAGAAATGTCTGTGTCAAGTTCGCTGCAACACACTGCTGTAAGAGTATAACCAGGAAGCGAGGTAGGAGGGCAAAATTTGATAGCGCCACCGCAGCACAGGAGGGAGAATTACGTCCAGGAGCAAATAGATAAAAATAGACCGGAGGAAAAAGAAAACATAAATCGATACTCTTGCGGACGTATCGATGCATCGGATCGTCGGCTGTTGAATCGATGCATCGATACAAAACGATTATTATTTACACCCCTAATTAGCATTGCCACTATATAATGCTGACTTGCTGAGTCAGTAGACCTTCAACATTATTGAGTTTCCAAAGAATCACCAACCTTTCCTATACCATCATGTCCTTTAACCGTCTCTGTTAGACTCAAACATCAAATGGAACAGCTTTGGTCTAATATTTTTAACTCCTGGTTATCTCCTGGTGTCCAGCCTACTGTGAAAACCTGAAATAAGAAATGGACATGCTTGTGTAGGCAGAATCTGGCAGAATCTTCTAACCTCCTTTAAGCCCGCTGTAAACCCCATATTAACTGACTGGAAACAGAGTGTTGTTGACAGTGCAATCTGCGAGTGCTGTTGTTAATGGTTTGCTGAGCGGTAGACGACCAACTGTTTAGTTTTGTCGATCAAACTTAAAATCCTAAGGTCATCCTCTGCTCAATATGTCATTCTCTGGTTATAATGTTAAACTGTTCTGTGTGTTGTCTGTTTTTATTAATATCTCTGCTTTTTCTTTTTAGGATTTACGGAAACAGGTCGCCCCCCTACTAAAGAGCTTCCAAGGAGAGGTGAGTTTAATATTTAGATATTTAAACCATCACTGCTCCCTTTGCAGTATTTAAACAGTGTTGTTTACAAACCATGCTTGACATTCTTCAGAGCTCCTCTCTTCCTTTTCTTTTCTCATCTTTCTTACGTTGTCACTTATTCTCTCCCTCTCAGCACTATCTCATTTCCCCCTTTTCCTCTTTCGTCTCCTCCTTGGCTTTGCTCTCCTCTCCTGCTCTTGATTTTCTGTCCTATTCATGAAGTCCTGTAGCCCCAGGGTGTGTTTAAATTGCATCCTGCAAAAAAAAAAAAAAAAAAAAATCACCACAAAATCCTATCTCTTTCCTCACACTTTGTTCCTTTGTAGTATTCAGTTCTCTTTTGATGAACCATAAACCATTTTTTCCTCTTTTGTTGTATGATATTTACTGACTTTCAGTTAAATGGTGAATAGAAAAAGATCGATTTAAAAAATTGAACAGGCTGTGCGTGTGTCTAATCATGCTCCTAATATTGCCCACTTTGACGTCCTCCATCATTTTGGCCTGATTCCATCTTGACTCCTCCTCCCTGGCAGCCGCACATTTCATGTTCACTCCCATATGTGAAAGTCCGAGGGTAGGAGTGCAGACGGCTGGTTAAGACTGGGGCTTTATTCAGGGTCAGAGTGGGTGGGTGCACACTGACGCACTCCCAAGGAAACACACACACACACACACACACACACACACACAGTGCAGCAGAATCATCTGAATACATAGTGACAAGGTCTGTTTTACTACTGGCCATGGAATATTACAGTTTAACACTGGGTCCGTTTCCATATTCTTGTGTTAAAACAACAAACACAGCTGGCCTTTTTGTAAAAATACAGTAATTTATCGCGGTTCCACCGCGTTCTGCTGATGATCTACAATCTATTTAGAGAATAAAAACGGCAGCAGTATAATTGGGGCTTTGTCAGCTGTTTCCACCATCCTTATGTTGACACACCTCGATGGCGTGCACACCAGGACACGCTGAGACGCGCCGTGGGTGGCCTCGGAACTAAAAAAAAAAAAGACATTATCTTATGATTATTGAGATAATACTGTACACCCGCGCCAGTCTCGGAGCACCCCATCAATCAGGCGACTATTCTGTGCGCTCGCATGCCACGACTTGAGTCGCATTCAGAATGTGTAATTTTAGACCCGTCTTTGTTTGCTTAGCCCTCAAAGCCTTTGATCAGGAAACAAGACGGCACCAAAAAAACAAAAAAAGAAAAAAACAAGAAGGGGTCTTTTTTTTGGGGGGGGGGGGAGTCTCACTCATCTCCCAGCACCCCCCACCCCCACATACAAGCAATAATCACTGCTAAGTGAATGTGGAGCTCTGAGGGAGCAATAAAAAGTTTCAGCAGAAGGAACTTAAAGGGTTCAACAGTTTGTTTAATCTTTGTCATTGAAAGGTGGATGTCCTCGGGTTATAATTATTACCAATAACAGGACGGTTTCCACGAGGCATCGGTTTGGTAAACGGGGTTAGTGTGTGTGTGTATTTCATGCTTAGTGTTCCTTGTTGGTCCATCGATCAGATAAGCTTTTCCATTATCCAAGGCTTCAGTCTCTGCTTCCCATAGCCTCCCCTTATCAGACTCCACTGGGGCCACACACACAAACACACACACACACACACAGGTCAGCCTGATGCCCTTCACACACTACGGGTTAGATAGGGGAGCAAGGCGGTGCTGAGTGATGGTTCCACAAGCTGCTGACGTATGTATGTATGTGTTTGGACTTGTAGGGATGCCTTCTGCCACTGTAAGCACTTCTCATTGGTAACCCACCGATACTGGCGAGGTATCATTTGTGCCACTTGGTTTGTTGTCTTGGGCTGAGTCTATGTGTCTGTGTGGGATGTGGGGGGGGAGGCAGGGGAGCATGTAACAGCAGATGTCATCGGGATTGGTTGAGTGAGCCGCAGTTTGGAACAGCAGGGCTGTATTTGCAAATCCTGGGTGGTCTTCTAATGGCTCCGGTCCTGCAGTTAACCTGCTTTTAACTGTAGGGTGTGTCCTACATTAAATGTCTATTTCCTGCCTCCCATGTTGCGCTATATAAAGCCGCCGTACCACTGACCTTGGCCCAGTCATTGTACAGTCATGCAGCTGGTTTCCTTCACTGCCATCAGTTTTTTTTTTTTTCTGTTCTTTATCGGCTGTGTTGACGGTTCTCAGAAACGCTGATCACATGTTATTATAAACACATGCACACAAGTTCAGCGTTGTTGTGTAAGCGGTCCTAGTTCTTAACATCAGTAATCTTCCATTAGTGGCTGAGTATCTTCAGCCGCACACGGTCACACAGCGTTGGGAAAAGGGTAGAGGACATGAGGCAGCGTGTTGTCAAAATGAGATTTATCGTTGGAGTTTGGGTCGGTTGTAGAGTCCCTGGGTGTGATAACACTGAGGAAAGGTATCCGTGTTTACAGCGAAATGTAAAACAAACAAAGTGCCTTTTCTTTTTAACAACAACTGTAAAAAAAAAAAAAGATCATAAAGTATTTCTATAGATCCAGATTAACATCTTTATCAGTATTGATCAGTGTGAATGTGGTCTGATATTAAAGGCTAATATTTCATTTCTGTTTCTTTTTTTTTTATTCGTTAGGGTGAGAAAATCAGGTGACAGTATAGTTAGGTGTTTTTTCCTGAAGTTATGTCAGCAGTTTGGTCATTTTCTATCAAGGTGTGAAAAAGGTTAGAAAATATTGGCAATGAGAATATTTATATTGTTTATAAATTCTACCTAATTGTTTATACCTACACATGGCTAGCAGCAAGTATAATGAACAGCTGGTTCTGACATAAAGTTTGGACTCTGTAACTTTATACTTTTTTAAAGCCTGATACTCCTTGATTAAGCCCAAAGGAGTTGATTTTTCTGGTGTTAAGAAACACTGGAGCAGGCAGAAAAAGACTGAAAATCATTGATGGAACGGGGGGAAAAAGAACGAGTCTGAGAACATGGAAGTGACAAGACATAGACTGAGAGAGAGCCAGAAAAAAAAAAGGGGGGGAGAGGGGGAGGGAGGGGTGCTGGCACCAGCCTACTCGAGGCCAGATGTTTTGCGGCTAAAAAACTAGAGATGAATCAAAGCCATGTGAGGAGATTTATTAGGTTCCCATAGGAGCCGAGGCAGTGTTACATGTAGCCTGTTCTGTTTACAGTGGCAAGAACCCCCTAAACCACCCATCAACTACACTACTGGCTTGGCTGGGAATGTGAAGACTTTATATTTGGACTTACGCAGGCTTTTGTCTCCATTCCTTTTCAGTTGGTGAATGTGCTGGAGGAGTTGGAAGAGAAACACAGGGCTGTTTAGTCTGAGTGCGGGAGCCAGAGTTGTCAGCTGTAGCTCTGCCCAGTACAGTAGCACCATCTGAATGTCTTTATTTGGCATCTGTTTCCCTCAATTTAGACATGATTTCAGATGTGTTTTCGCCTACTGTGTCTGATTCTCATATTGATGTGTGGCACAGACTATAGCAGAGCCTCACTGCCTCCTGTTTCAGCATTGGCAGCACTAGAAAAGTTCCACACTGGGATTTTTTTTTTGGGTAATAATTTCTTATAGATCCATCCTAATGTCGTCCATTTCAACGTTATTGGTGATGGAATGCATGCCGTGTCCTCTCGTGTTAATGGCTACATCAGTAATGGATCCACACTGTATTGCTGCTAAGAGCTGACTGAATAATCTGCCCCTGCTGTGGCTGGAAAGACTGAGCCAGCTGTTTAATGATGTCAGCGTGCTGGAGGGGGGAGACGAACACACAGTTTTACAAAAACACACACACACACATACGCTAACAGGCGGGCTTGGGCACACTCACTCGAGGACACAGGCACGCACTTGTGCACGGCAAACGAAACGCATCCGTCAGCAGCCGAACAGCTGAACCGGCTTCACGGGAAGGAAACGGCAAAGCAGCCGTTGTTGAGATAGCCTCGATCGCAGGCAGCATACCAGAGCATAGTGAGAAAAGGCAGATATGTAGGCTACTCTTACTGTGAATTTAATGGGCCTTCCTCTTGGGTCAATAGATCCGACTCCTAGATTTGTGGTGATAATTAAAAGTCCCCTTTTCATTTTTTCCACCTTTGCAGATTGACGCCTTGAGTAAAAGAAGTAAAGAAGCAGAGGCCGCCTTCTTGAACGTGTACAAGAAAATAATTGATGTCCCAGGTAAGAATAGTTTTCATTTTCTGTTTAGAAACATGCACTCAAATTCAGCCCCGTAACTGAACTTTGTCTGATGGTTTAAAGATAGGAGATTTGTGATGAATAAATAAGTTTAAAATATAGAATAAAAAATAATATAATGCTTGAAATAATTTAATAAACATACTTACGTTGCAGAAAACAAAGGTTTTTAGTGACAAAAAAGCTGTTGTTAGCTGGATAGTCAGGCTATTTGCAGCCAGCTGCTTAACAGACACAATTATTAAATATTAGGTTTTGTTTTCAGTTGTGTTTGTTTCCCTGTTAGCAGGATTACTTGAAAATTAGTGAACAATTGATGAAACTTCTGAGAGCTTCAGCATCAGACAAAAAAAAAATTTGGGAAGTATTATACTGTATTATACCGTGGCTACCATGATTATTTAATCTACTGACCAAAGAAAAGAGCAGAGCAAATGAAGGTTAGAGCAGAGCAGACACCAGAGGCTGCAGACACACATATTGCCTTACTTATGGAATTATGAAAGGATTTTAAGGACATTTTGACCAGATGTGCACCTCATACTTAGTAACATTCTTTAAAATTTGGTAATGATCCAGATCATGTGAGTGTTAGTTATAGGTCTAAGTCACAATTTGGGTCTGTGCTCAGAGTCTTTTCTATTTGATGTAATATCATCAATATAGAAAGATAAAATAATTGCCTTATAATTTTTGTTGAAACTTAGCACAATTATAAACATAATGAACTAAAGTTTAAATATCTCCATGCATTAGAATACTTAAAACAAACAAGGAGAAAGCTTGACTGACCCAACATGAACTGATTTGACTGTTAGGGAAAAGGCAAGCTAGTTGGAGAATGGACTCCAGCTACAGCCCTGGTTAACGACTAGAGTCAGTTTAGTGGGAAAGCCCTCATTAAGTCTTCGCCACGCATTACCTGTATCCACCGAAGACTGTTGTTAGCGTTATCCTACTGCTCTTTGTTTTGGTGAATCTACTGATTAGACAAAGCATCGCGCGTCAGTCAGGATGGAACATTTTGAGTTTTCGAAATGTCTGTACACCTCAGCACAGGTAGCCATGCTCAGTCTAGCATCTCTTTTTGGAGCGCCGTGTGGTTCCTTAATACATCCCTACAAGGACTAATCCTATGGGTGCAGCTTTAAGATGGTCTTAACGGAACGTGCATCCTGACATCGATGACAAGTACGCCCCGGATTGGCTGCGGCGAAGCGCACGCACAAAAACAGTCACGTTTCTTCCACTGAGGCAGAGAGAAATTACAGAAGCATCTGCACAGAGCTGCTGGTTGGTGATTTTTAGCTGTGTGGAAGTCCTGGAGGGCCCCGAAATGTAGGAACGAGAGGAGTTGAGTTCATCTATAGCGTAAGGAGGTCATCATATTCCCACACGGATAGACCTACAGTAATATCTTTGGATTGTACTGCTCCCAATAAGTCAGCAGCGGCTCTGACGGGGCTATTCTTAACCTGCAGCGAGACAATGATGTAATGCCCGATGCACAGAGACACAGAGCAGCCTGACTAATGCAGCAGTCTTGAAAGAGGAAACAGTGTGTTTTCTTCTGTCTTCTGTCAGCTGAAGGCCTGGACAGTCAGCCCAGTGTGCTCTGGTTTGGATTAAAGGTGTCTGGTGAGAGTGTTCAGCACCAGGGGCCCACACGTCGGGCTGTCTTTAACAGGCTAGTCTGCTGATTGGACGAGGGAGGGACGGGTTCTCTGTGAAGGACAAAACTTTGATAAGTGGGAGAGAATGTTCATTTTCAAGGGCACAAAAGTATCTGTTAGTCTATATGCAGAGCAAACGTTTATGTTACTTTGTATTTTTTTGTGTTTTTTCTTGTTTGTTTGAGAGTCGAACGTGTGTGTGTTTGAACTCAGCCCTGCGTGGTGTGTCACCTTGACAGCACGAAATCAGCATGAAATTCCCCAATCGTTCTCTGCTGATCTCTCATTAGCATAGTTAAGATATCTAACTGCGTCAGACACAAGAAACACACACACACATACACAGCTCTTACCCCCAGCTGTAAGCTGTCAGTTCCTCTTATCTGTACAACACACACACACAAACGCGCACACGCATAAACTGCTCTTTTAGCTGGCATGCTGATGAGCGTTGCCTGCGTCTCTTGGCTGCCTGTCACCAGTCTGCCACCCATGAGCACCAATCAGATGTGATTGGCCTGACTGACAGGGCTCTCTCCATCACACTGACAGTTTACCCTGCTGTGTGTTTTCCGGGGCTGTTGGTAAAATGCCTCCTTTCTTGCTTCCATCCCTGTTTCTCTAATCTCTAATTTATGGTTTCTCGCTGCCTTTTTTTTTTCCTGCTTTTCTTTCCCACTTTGTTCAACTGTCTGCTCCCATGTCTGGTTTTTGCTCTCCCTTTCAAGATGCATCGGAGTGAACACTAGAACTGATCACAGCCCAGTAATCTCTCGTTAATGTGTCTAATCTGTGTTCCTGTCTGTCTGCCTCTGTTTGTGTCTGTTTTCCACTTCTCCCGCTGCGTCAGCCATCGTCGCGTTAGATCCCTTCCCATAAAAGATCCAATGTTTGTGACAAAGCTAAACAGTCTCTTCTTGCGGGTCATTCATTGTTTGATATTGTTTGACCTAATGAAGAAAATTGATGAATACAGTGTTCAGTAAGTTGCCATGGCGTAAGCATGCCTTTCCTATTAGCCATACATGATTTCATGTTAACAGAATGTCTTGATTGATCAGGTTATGGGTTTTAGTGGTCTGCTTTCCGAATCATGAAACATTAATAACATATTCAGTAGAATAATTTGGCTGTTGTAGAATGATTAAAGCAGCAGATTTTAGTCATGTCCTTGTCTTCCATTTTTTCCTGTATTTCTATCCTTTCCTTGTTTTTGACCCTCTCTGTTTCCATTTTTCCTTCCTTACACAGCCATTTTTGCTATAGATTCAGAATAAGTTTTAATATTTAGTTTTAAAGTGAATGGATCTGAATGAGAAATATTAAAGATGTCTTGGCGGGTCTAACCTTTTAGGGAAAACTTGTTGTTGGAGCCAAGAGAAATAACAAACATCTGTAATAAACACCTCATTAGTGCTGTGATGATTTCCCACTTTAATTCATTAAGGAAGACCAGCTTTTGTATTCTTATCCAAAGACATTTATTCTGTTAGGGAGATGATATAGGATCAGCTGATATAGGATCAGCTAGAACACAGCGTAGTGTTATTAGTTGTTTCTATAGGTATCAGACTCGACACAAACCTACCACCTCACTCCTGCAGCGTGTTTCAACACATCTGCCTCATCTTTATGCAAAATGAAGATTGTTCTTCAATATAGGTTGTTTGGATTTCATGATATCAGAGTATTGAATTCATAGATCTAAAACAAAATAGGGTACTAGATGATTTTATTACAACTAAGTGATGACATGCAAACTTAGTGTTAAGATTTGTTAATATAGGTGATAAGTGGCTTGTAAATTGGCTTTGAAGATGTTTTCCTCCTGGAACTGTTTAGAAGACAGCAGAACTGGTTTTTAATCTGTGAATATTTCAGAAGTAGTATTTAGTCAGCCCTCTACAGAAACAGATAGGGGAGGGGCAGCTTTGGGAAAACCCTAGGAATCACTTGTGGGGGCAAAACTGTAGTGGTTTGGAAACTTGTTAAGATGTTGTCACGTCTAGAAACTGGTAACCAGTGTATAGTCATAAACTTATTACTGTGACTGGCTGGAAATTTAATAGCTGATGTTTCACACATGTCTACTCAGACAGCTGGAGGTCTGAGCCATATGATAGGAGCTGAGTGGACACAGCGGGTCACGTGACACCAACAGGAAGAAGTCAGATTTTTCCTGTGATTGTAAAACGTAACAAAACATTGTTACAGAGAATATTGACTTATTGGGGTCAGTACAATGATTTGCATGGCTTTTAATGTATTTTTCAAAGCTGTGCACATTGAAAATGGGCTGTAATAAATAAAAAGCCAAAACAAAACATGGATCAACAACTCGCACCATCATAGGCTAAAAATATCGGGCCTTTCTTAATATAACTGAACAATATGAATATGGCTGAATTACCGGACCTATTACCTTTCTTATCACAGTATTTCTACTAATGGTTAGTGTTTTACTTCCTCCTACAGTCAGTCATTCTCCACAGAGGTCAAAGGTCAGGGTGGAACTCTTTCAAACGTTTGTCCTTAAAGTGTAAGATTCATTGCCTTTCTCAAGGACCCCTCACCAGATCAAACCACCGCTCTGAGGGCCTTGACTGTAGTTATTCCAAGCACACTAGGCCACCTAGTTGCCCTTGCTTGTCTGATCCTCTTTAGACTATGTTAACATGGTGTGTTTTTTTCCCCCCTCCCCTCAGACCCTGTACCTGTGCTGGAGCTGGCTCAGCAGCTGCAGCTGAAGCTCCAGAGGATGCACGACATTGAGACAGAGAACACCAAGCTGCGAGAGACACTGGAGGACTACAACAAAGAGTTTGCAGAAGTTAAAAACCAAGGTTAGAGCGGAATTAATGGAAAGGATATAATTCGCTTTGAGGTGATAATTTAGTAGCCAAAAACCTGTCCAAGTCATTCTCCTAACTCACACTGTGCTGGGGTGCTCAGTACAGAAGGCCTATTTACAAACAATTTAAATGTTATCTGCTTAATGTACCTTTTTTTTAAGTGTCTGTCGTCTGAAAATCAGTATATATGTCTGTTTTAGTGGGGAATGTTAGCCTCGTGGTTCTTTTTTATGTTATTTACAGCTATTGAAAAAGGTAGATTTTCCAGAAAGTTTTGATATCTTGCAGAAATTTTGATCCACAGGAGCCTAGATGTATGTCAGGTTAGTCTGTAGAACAGTTTTGTGCAGAGATACCATGGTTATTAAGGCAGGTATTGAAACACTCAGGTGCCATCCCTGCTATGAAAGGAAATCAGCATCTCCATAAAGCCCGTCAGCCTGGTGCAGCCTACACTTTCCTGGTGGATGGCTGAAGGGATTTGGATTTGATAAAAAACAATGGATCACAACAAGCACCCAAAATCATCAGCAGCCATGGAAACTACACACTGGACCTCAACCAGCTCCTCTTCTGTCCTCTTGCCCCTTGGTTTCCTAATTAAATACAACAATAATTCATCTAAATGGCACTTTAGACTATCCTGCAGAAATCTGTAGATGTCTCTAGAGTGACCTAACACAGAGACTTGAGTCGATGGAGTCTCTTGTCTTTGATCCGTCTTTGATAAAGCCGGAGCTCCATCATATCTGTGAATTTTTTTCCTACCACTTTTCCTTCCACTAAACTTTCCATTTATATATCTGGAAGCATCACTAAAAAGGCAGCTACTTTATCAGAGGCCTCTTGTGATGGCTCTCAAGTCCAGCTTTTCCTCCATGATGTTGTAGGCTAAACTCAATATTTCTGCACTAAACGTTTCTTTACTGCTCATATGGGATTTTCTAAGACATTTCCTTTTAGATTTTCTTTATATCTAAACCATAATCATCAGAAAAATATGAATTTAAAGCTTAAACATCTACAACTCATCCAGACGCAGTTGATCAAAGGTTGAGTTGCTTTCATGATGCGGTTTTTCAATATCCTTTTTTTTTTTATCATATTTTTGTCAAAGCCCGTTTTTGCACATTTTAAAGCGTGATTAAAGAACTTTTTTGCTATTTATATTAGCTGCACATGTAAAAGAAATCTGTAGTTCGACATCAAAACAAATTCTAGGGTTAGGTCCTTATTTGAACATGTTTAATGACTCATTCATATTTCAGATACAGAATATGTACAAGGTTTTACATTTTCAAATAGGTTTTAAAGAGGGAGGAAAACCAGGCCGAGGCTTATGAATAAAAGACGACAGGCTACCTCAGGGTAGAGAAAGATGGAATAACTGACAAAGAAAGCGGAGAGATGAGCGTAAAGTGGTAATAAAAGGGCTGCAACTTCAGTCAAAAAGGTGGAGTGAGCGAGCGAGAGGGGAATGTTTTGGAATCCCCCCTTTTTTTTTTCCTCAGCGAGAGTTAATTGGAACAGCTCGATAACGGCAGGGTTCCATTCCGCCATTGATTTTCCTGTTCCCTCATCCTTTATCCCTCCTTCCCACCTCAATAGATGGTGGGGGATATTTAAACCCCAAAACACACCGTGGAACTCCCAGTCCTGCTAAAACACACACGTGGAGCCCGCACACATGCACGAGGTGCACGGAGAGCAGAGGCCATTGATCCCCGGAACCTAAATGTTTAAAGTTCAGTTAAGCAGTTAAGGGGTAAGAGGGCTCTAAGGGGACTCTCCTATATTGATTATATGTCAGAGCAGTGAGACTGTAGTTTAAATCACACACACATACACAGTGCTAAGAGCCCTCAGTCAAAGGCAGCATTGCTTTATATCTTGGTCTTTCTCACTTATTTCTCTCCCTGAGAAACGCACACAAACACTGAGGCCTGTTTATTTCTCCAGTTGTGTTAGATTTATTTCAGGCTGCCCCGTACAGAACCCGGCCGTCAGCAGGTTATGGGATTTCAGTTCTAATGCAGCCCTAATGAAGACAACATATCTGCTGCCGGGGAGCGCTGAATATTCAGTACAAGACACGGATGTAAAGATTAGGCTGGAGCCACGGGGGCTACAGTCTGGGTCTGTGCTGACAGAGGAAGAATTTGGGATATGAAAGGCTGTTCCTTAAAGGTCAAATTGCCCCCATCAAACTCATCATGGTCACTGCTGCCATTTATCACCCAAAGAAAACAGTTTTTTTTGTATTTTTCTGTTTTAATTTTCTGTTTCTGTTATAATTCTGCTCTGATCTATTTTCTGTAGAGGTTACCATCAAGGCCTTGAAGGAGAAGATCCGTGAATACGAGCAGACTCTGAAGAACCAAGCTGAGAACCTGGCCCAGGAGAAGCAGCTCCAGCTACATAACGACTATGCAGAGAAGGAGAGGTATGATGAGACCGTTTGTGCTGCACGCACTCTTTTGTTGCGTCTTTATTATGAGGCTATTTTAGTTCTCTGGGACATTGTGGCCCTCAGGCAGAATGATCAGCTCTTTGAAAGATATCTGTGAAGAATATTTAGGTGAACTTTTTAACAAAACTCAGTGAACTTTGTTCGCAGATGTCGACCAATTCATCAAAGTGAGATAATCAAGAACATATGAATGCATTTCCACTTTGTTTGCCCGGACATATGTTGTGATGAATTAGCCGCTGGTTCGTTTCTACGATTTGAAAAAGCTTGTTTTCTTTTTAAAACTTTAAAACTATAACTCATACTTTTTATTACTTGTGCTTTGTTCATTGCAATAGAAATTTTAAAACAATTCTGTCACACCGGTCCAAATTTAGCATCGTCACACGGCTGCCTGTAAAGTTTAATCAAATTTGGATTGCATGAAGGAGCACCAGCCTACACTGCTGATCGTTGGCCCTAATTCATACCTCCCTGTTCGCTATACAGTCTACTGAACCATGAAAGATGTGTGACAGAAATACCTTCATTTGTACCTGCCCACTAGGGTTCGCTAGGACTTTCCTCTGACTGTGAGCAAAACTGGTAAAAAAAAAAAAAAGGATGAATCGGATCACAATCAGAAGAAAAAAAAAAATGCCATATATACGCATAGATATATAATGTATACTGAAAAAACAACCTAGAAATAAGTAAAGATTTCTTAAGTTAAGTGTATTTACCCATAATTTGAATAGGTAAATGAGATGATTGTTTGCTTGTGGAATTGAGCATTTCTGCTCTTAAAATAATATAATTAGATATTATGCACTTGAAAAAAAAACAATACAATTGTTTTTTTGTTTTTAAATGTCAATAGTCTCGTTCCTTTGGTTAAAATGTCTCACTTTCCTCCTCAATAAAAAAAAAGTACTTATTTTAAGAAAAAAATGACTTTTTTGCTGTGTATTTTTGGCTCAATTCAGAAAATGTCCTATTTATTTGATTTTCTTTTAGTTTTGATATGATTCTATTAGTGTGTCTATTTGTCTTATATAATTATAATAGTATAATTGAACTTTATTGATCTCACATTGGAGGAATTTACCTCTGCCTTTAATCCATCCCCTTGGGTAGCAGTGGGCTGTCGTCATGGGGGGCATTGTGGAGCTTAGCGACCCAGAGTGGCAGTCTGTGGGAGTGGGTTTCAAACTCACTACCCCAGGATTCCAAGCGCTTTGCCCTAACCAGTGGGCCGCCACTCTTAACTCTAAACTGATGACTGTAGTTTAAATTATCTTATAATTTGACCAGGTTGTTTGAAATAGTTTTTGTTAGCAGTGGCTGTTCTATCAAATCCTGTATATATGAAGTGACTTGATCTAAATCAGGCTGCCTTTTTAGGAACACTGATTTTTATGTTTTTATTCCACTGTTCAGTCCATTTGTTTTTTTTAAAGTCCTTTTAATGAGAAGTGTGATTAAAAAAAAGCTGCAGCGGTTAATGTTTTCTCTGGTCGTATCGAGCAGCGCTGAGCTGCCCCTCACTATTTCCGAGTTTATACTGTGCAACATGTTGGGACTATTTAAAAGATATTTTCCAGTCAAATCATTTGAGCTTTTCTGGTTTAATTTGAAGTGCTTAGATGGAAATTGTTTTGTAATTAAAAACCTTCCATATTAAATGATGAATCCAGTCAAATAGACAAATCTCTGCTCCACAAAAATATTGAATACTAAAAGTGGCTGAGGAATAAATAGCTTTAAAGTGCTACTGAAAAATGTATGAAGAGCTTTGCTGCATTTCCCAATAAAAGAATGGCATTAAAAAAAGCATTTCCTTGGAGGGACAGCGTTAATGTAAAGACAATTAAACTAATTGAGATGTTGGGAGGGTCATTTTATCTTGAATAACATCGGGTGAGGTTTCCTTTACCTCGCCTGTTAATCACTGGTAGTAAGCTGATACCCAGATCATGTTATCTGTAATCGTTCAACATGGAAATAAACTCTGTGGTTCAATCTAAACTGGTGTAATAAACAGCTGACTGATTCATCTGAACATTTAATATATTCTGTAAAATATCTTCTCATATAATAAGCTCTATAAGACTCATATGTTCCGTTTGTCAATCATCTTGTTTACTTTCTGAAGGTGTTTTAAAGATTTCAAGACTTCCAGTCGAAGATCAATTGTCCAGCTGTATTTCCTGTACGTCAGGGTTTTATAGGCCCCTTCCTGTCTGCAGAGAGCTGACTTCCTGTGTCTGAGAGGGCTAGTAAATGGATGGCACCTCCTGATGCATTTTATCCTGCAAAAGAGGGAGGCAGAGATGAAAGGCTGAAGTACAGGGTAGAAAAATAGAGATGACAGGACAGACAGATTGGCGGAGGAGGGGGGGGGGGGGGGATCAAAGGGTGTCATAAAGG
>NW_015150497.1:1674070-1707661 GCF_000732505.1 Cyprinodon variegatus | reverse complement strand
GAGGGGGGGGGGGGGGGGTGGGGGGGGGGGGGGGGGGGGGGGGGGATCAAAGGGTGTCATAAAGGCCATATTTGTGCTGGATTATTGATGTTTTTACACACAGCGGCAATTTCTCAGCAGAACCCAACTTTTTTTATGTGCTAAGAATGAATCTATTTTATCCCTGTGGTTTCTGCCCCCCACCCTTTCTGACTCAGCTCTCCTCCCCCCCCCCGGGTGCAGCATGCCCCAGTGGCCAGACATTCCTGCCTAATAGGGCTGCTTAATGAGGAGTGGGTTGTGTTGTGGAAGATTTTAGGGGTGGGAGGGGGGCTTCAGAAATGGTGGGAAAATAGAGAATGGATGCATTTTCCACCAAGTGTGAACCCAAGAATTACTGACTCACTATCTTTTAACTGTGATTTTTTTGCTTCCTGCTCTCTTTTTCACACCTCTTTAGGAAACTCCAGGAGAGTCAGGACTCCATGTCTTCAAGGTTGAAAGAGGCTGAACAGAAGGCCCAGTCCCTGCAGACAGGTACCAGCCAGACTATTCTTCAGATTACAAACACAGGGAGGGGAGGGGTGCTTAGTTTTAAATTCACATTTAAAAAGAGAACTTTTTCTTAAGACTGTGGAGAATTCTGTCCTCCTCCTTGGGTTTCCCATATTTTAAATAAAAAGTTTCAGATTTCTGACAAATCGTATTTCACTTCCACTTACAACTACCATACAGGAGCATTTAAAGGACTAATCGTGTTAGTAGTAGTTTAATTGATTTCACCATGGACAGCAAGCCACGAAGGATACAGTAGCTCTAACACAATTTTATTACTTTTAAACAATTGATTGGAGTTAAGATTTTCCAGCATCCTATAGATTTCCTGTAACAGATGGAAGCTCAAAAGGAGCAGTGTAGCTGTACAATATTCAGCCTTCCTGTTATCTGCTGTAAGTCGCACTCTCTCTTGCTCTATCAATGTCTGAATGAGCAGCACCAATCTCTCCTTGTATAATTTTTCATTCACAAGCCAATTCTCTTTTTAATGCTGCTTGTTTCTATTTTTGACTGTTTGTTGTTGGCAGAGGTTAAAGTTCATGAATCAAAAGGCAAATGCCTCTCCTAATTTATTAGTGTCTTTTATTTGTGTATTTTTTTTAATTCCCCATACACAGTTCTTTTTCTATCTTTTCTAGCACTTGAAGCAACTCAGGCGGAGCTCTTTGATTTGAAGACAAAGTATGACGAGGAATCCACAGCAAAGTATGTGTCTTTGTGATCTACTCATGTGTTTACGGGTCGACTTTTCCCCTTTGGCTCCCTCCATATTCTGCTCTTGACATAATCCTCCTGTTTTAGTGAATCTCCCTCCCTGGAAACTCCCCCTGCTCTCCCCTAACAGCTGGAATGTCTCCCACAACGCTCAACAGCCTCCAAATCCCAGCATTACCCGCTCACAGTAAATACTGAGAGGGATTGTAATGTATTTTGCAGATTCGGCAGAGCATCAAAATAGGTTTATATTTTTACTGCGTAGTTTAAAGTGCTCTGTATGATTTGTCCTTTTCAACCAAGAGAGGAAGCACAAGCCATGAGTTTTAGTTCTTTTTTTCTTTTTTTTCTTTGCAGGACCTGAAAGACATGTTAGCATCAAGTACTCAAGCTCTGTGCATCTATCATTATTGATCTAATAGTGATAGACAAGGAGAAAACGGCCCTTCCATGTCTGCACTCTGCACTGACAGACTCTTTAGTGTTTGAAGATTACTTATGGGAACTAAAACCCCTCTGGGACCAAAATGTCAGCCAGAAAGTTGAAAAATTATGTTAAAGGGAAAATCTTATACAAAAAGACCTGTAGAGAATCAACTTTCACTGTAACCCGAGAACACTAGATGGAGAAGTTGTATAGGATTAGCTGATAATATTGTTTAGCATAATTCCATGGGGAAACATGGTGGTGGCAGCATGATGCTGATGGTGTTAGGGTGTTATTCTGGCAGTACTAGAACGATAGGTTGTCTCCTGCTACTAGAGATGCGTGCCTCTATCATTGATTTCCTAGCAGTAGGCTGGATGAGAACAGAAGCATTTTCATGTCTGCGCTCCACACTGCAAAGTGGCACTTTATGGCATTCACACTCCTCAGTCTCTCAGGGTTACTGGTGGGAACCAGAACCTCTCCAGCGTCCGGACTTCTTTCAGAAAGCTGAAAAATAATATTTGTTGGTAGGGGGAAGAGAAAAAAAAGTGAGAACTTTATTGTTTTATTGATCATTGCTGCACCACAGGAAAATGTGGCACTTTTCTCCCAAGTCCCTCTCTAAGTAGGAGTCTGGTAATGAAACCGTCAAGGACGTCCTGCATGCATGCATAAACTAGAGCCTAGAATCAGCCTGGCTTTTAAAAGCTGCCGTTTACTCTGCCCCTTAGACTCGCTGTGTCTCTCCATTACCACAGTTGTTAAATTGATTGGCTGTTAAAAACAGATCGATCCTTCCTCTGTCTTCCTCCGAATATTTTTTTCTTTCCTCCCTTTTTTTTTCTTTCCACCCACACTTTTATCTTTTATCTTCCAGACATGTGTGTTTGCGGTAGCGGAAAGGCCATATAAAGACACCCCAATGCGTCGTAGAGACGCTAATCAATACTTATTGTTTATCGGTTGTTTTTTATACTTCTCTAACATGGCTTATCTACTTTCTTAAAAAAACTCCCTTCTTTTCCCAGTTCTTCCTTTCATGTCAGACGCGAATCATCTTAAAAGGATGCCTATAGTCATCCCCATTTGCTTACAGAAGCTAATAAGCACATGCCCGCCCACATCCACACATGCACTCACATTAAAGTATACACACACACACACTCGCTCACTCACTCACTCATTCGTGAGCCTCAGGCAGTCAGGGTCCTTGACTATGTGGCGTGCTGTGATCTGAAATTTTAATGCAACGCTTTAAAGCACACACAAACCCTCTTCAACCCTGCTCCCTCCCAGTCCTCGGAGTCCTCCCCCCCTGTCCGTTTACTGCTTGGCTGAGCAAATCGCCACTGTTTGGCTGAACAAAACTTTTAACCCTTTAACTGAGTCTGCTTGTGCACCAATGTCATTCATATCATGCCTACACACACACACTCGGAGACAAACATTCGTTCACCGTGTAAACTTCCCATTGAGGAGGACTTTGCTTGACATAATCCGACCCCCTCATCTCTTGCTTGGTTTAGGTAATCTGCCTTTTAAACACACACACACACACACACACCGATGACGCACCATGAGAAGCTGGTTGACGTTGCAACGTGTGTGTGTGTGTGTGTGTGTGCGCGCGTCCATCAGCAGGAGGCAGGCCTGTAGATGTACCACCAGCGCTGCTAGGGTTTGGCCAGACGCGTTTTAATCGTTTAGTCCTCGTTAAAGATTAATGATTTATTGATTTCCAAGCCCACCGGATGTTTTAAGAGACTGAATGTCTGCAGATTTCTATAAATGTTTCCTAATATTGTATACAAAATAGTTTTTTCTGTGTGTCCATTTCAAGCACCCACAAACATAAAATGGCGCAAGGATACGCTCAAACACACACAGACATACTCGCATCTCGCTCTGTTTTAAGCCTCCCTGGAATCCCTAAGGTAACATGCTGTGAAAATGCAATGTGGAGAAAGCCAAGGAAAGAAAAGAAATGGAGTGATGAAAACTGGGGGGCAAAAAAAAAAAAAAAGAAAGCCAGGGGGCTGGAGGCCTCGGTGAGGAAGACGGGATAAGAGTGTGATAGAGAAGGGGAAATGAAAATCTAAATCAGGGGAATATCCTGCTGGCACAGAGGAAGAGAGGGCGATAGATGAGAGAGGGGAGGAGGAGGGGAGTAGATGAAACGGGGTAAAAACTGGAAGGGAACGGTTAAGGGAGGGAAGACTAGAGGCAGGCTGAGGGTGGAAGAGAAAAGGAGCAGTTGAGTGAAGAGCAGGACAGAAGATAAGAGATGAAACGGCCTGTGTGAGATGGAGGGAGAGCAGTCGAGGCTCTGAGGCTCCGGGTTCCTTTCAGAAGTCCTACTCCAGTGTCACCGGGTGCACCCGCTGGCTTTCATGGCACCAAAGTCGGGTCTAATGGGTCGTTCTGGGTTCTGTTTGTCATTTAGAATGCAACTCTGTAGGTGCTTTATAGCGCCTCCTTGTGGCTGTAGCATTAAGCTTTATGTTTACGTTTTGACAGCAATGAACCGTACTCTGTCACCCTCTTTTATTGTTCAGTGTTTGATGAATTAATTCCCCCTGGGTGCATTGGCAGGCCATGGGCAGTTCCTGCCCTGCTCAGCCACTGACTGACTGTTATCAGGATATGCTGAAAATCCCTTCCCTGTGATCTGCTTTGGCCCTCAGCCTCTAGCTTTGCCTTTATAATTCCCAAATACAGCCAAATCCAAAGGTTATTTAGGAAGACTTTGTGCATCTGTACTTTGATTAAACGATAACATTTGGAGCAGGAGCCGCGCTGTATTTGGGTTGCATTACCACCCATAAACGCTCTCCATTACAAGCTTTTCCAGCTCCGTGGCTCCCTGACCTTCCGTGTGCGCGTGCAGGGATACGTGCTCAGTACGCACATGGGCTTCACAGTATAGCTTAAGATGGGATAAAAGCTGTTAAGGTAGCACACCATTATGTTGCCTAAACACACACCAGATCCTTTCAACTATTAAGGAAAGAATAAAAGCAGAGTGAAAAGCTCTCCCACCCACATCTGATTCCTTTTGCTGCATCGCCCGTGGCACAATGTTGACCTAATATCAACTGTGTCTGTTTTGTTAAACGCATTCAAATCAGTTGTACGCAAGCCTATGGGACATAGCGCTGTTTCGCATACTGTGACACACAAATACAAAAGCTGCGTGGGCTGTTGGGTTCACTATCAAAAGATTGCAGTCAAATCAAAAGGTCCTAATGGAGGCAGCGGTGCACATATGTGCTCACATCTTTGCTCTCTCTGCCGCTCATGCGTTCTCATCGATGTCTTAAATAACCATGGCTACATATAGCATCTTTCTGCCACCACTTCTGATAGCTTCAATTTCAGTCTCTCTTCTACCTTGCATTGCAAAAGTATTCACACCCTTATTTAGTCTTGTTCCGGGCTCTTTCTGTTTGGTAGAATTCAGAAATAGGTCCTCATGTAGTGGATAACTGGGAAGAAGAACTTTTTATAATATACATCAATTGAAAAACTAGGAAAAAGTGTGCAGAGGGAGTATATTTACTATTAAAGAGGCCTTGTCCTAAATTGTACAGCAGGATATGTACTAGAATGAGTCAGATAAAAAGATGATCCCATGTTAAAGTGGCCTAATCAAACTCTGTTCCTTAATCAGAATTTTTGGTCTGCAGCACAGACCCTCTCCAGTCTGATTAAGATTAGTTTCCCAAAGAAGGATGGAATATTTTGTCCCTAAATGTGGAAAGATTGTAGAGATGCATCTAAGACGAAGATCACCTAAAGGAACAGAGAAGACAGAAGGAAGAAATGTACTATTACCCAGCCACACATCGATGTGATCCTTAAGGTGAAAAGTACAGGGGATTAAAAAAACCACAAACCTGGATGTATCTTCTCCAGAGAGTGCATTCCTGGGCTGTCTTCTTTTCTATGATTATTGTTCATTATTATTAAGCAGAAAATCAATTCAGAGTTTAAACATAAGATACATCCTGTATGTGCATTATTCCCATATCTCCCCACCATTTACATTTGTATTCATATCTGTATTACCTTATGGAAAATTCAGAACCATTTTTTTCCCAGGATCCATTGAGATCTATTATTGCACAGATGTATTCTTGCTATCTGACCTCTAGCAAGTGAGAGGTGAACCTTGGCCTCCATCCAGACCATTAGTCAGACACAATCACACAGCTTCATAGCAGATTAGTCTGCTGTATTAGGACTTAGAGCTCTATTAATGTAATCCCTCTGTTTTAGTGTGGCCCTGGTTTAGGGGCTTACGTGTGCACGCTGACACGCATTCACTTGTACAATTAAAAACATGTATGCACGCACGCACGAATGCAAGCTGTTTGAGTAATGGAGTCCACTATCGGTGGATTAAGGTGAAATCTAGACAGGAGCTAAATGGAGGCAGAATTTGTGTGTAAAATGTTCCCTTATTTCCTGGAATCTTTTTTTTCTGTTTCCCTATAAGCTCTGCTTGTTTGTCTTTAAAGGCTGTCTATTTATGTTCTTCCTTAGATTAATCAGAACTATCTCTTCCAGGGCTGACGAGATAGAGATGGTGATGACAGACTTGGAAAGAGCCAATCAGGTAATTCAGCCAGTATCAGACTAATCTATCTTCTGTCACACGCGGAGATCAGACTTTCTACTTAATTTGTAGAGTCAGTCTCTAAATAAATGTTAAGTTAAACGGTTGTTTCATATATTTCTAGCAGCAAGTGACCAGAGGTTTCACCTTGGGGAAAAAAGAATGGGGGAAAAAAATTAGATTTCACTATTATTCTAAAATTTTCAAAGAGAATAGATTTGGGAGGATATTTGTTTCCAGAGCAAAAAAAAAAAAAAAAAAAAATGGTTTTGTAGGTCTTGGTAAAAAAAAAAAAAAAGTTAATTCCAGACTTGACTAGAACATTTATAGCTGTTGTTAAACTATTTTATGCAGTGTTTGTTCTAATACACCATCTATCATGGTGTTATGAAAAATATTGACATACTCACTTTTGAAAATACTTACGAATCTAAAAGTATGCATTTAAAAGAACTTAAGTATTGAACAATACAATAAAGATTTTTTTTAATATCAGTACCTTTGTGTCTAATTTTCAGTCATTTTAAAAAACCTTATAACATTCAGAAACCACCTGATGTACTGAGGCATAGAACGACCTTGACCCATTTCTAAACCACCTGTAAAATAATAAAACATTACTTAAGATCCCAAAAATTTTTTTATTCTTTTATACCCATTTAGTCACTTACCAGTGCTATCATGACCATTGTAGATCATCTATAACGAACTGATCTATAGAAAATGTTTCCAGCTTAAAGAAGCTCTCAGCATCACTGTCAGGATTGACTTAAATATACTAATATGTTTAGATCATTAACCATCATTGCAAAAATGACTCTAGTTATTATCTTTAGTTGTGTCTGTATAAAATGTAGAGCTGTAGAATGGGAACTTTACCATAAAAAATGGTAACAAGAAAACCTCCCTGTCTCAGTCTGAACATAATGAAGCAGCTAAAGAAAAAAAAAAAAAAATTATTATCTTAATCTTGTTTTCTAGAGTTAATAAAATTTGTATTAATCATATGATAAAAATTAGACTTTCGGGATAAATTTGCTGAATTAGTTTGTTGCTTGGGAAAAACATAATTTTGTATGTTTTGTAAAAATCTACAGGTCAGGATAAAAAAAATAAAAAAAAATAAGCTTTTTAATTTGATTCATTCCTAGCTAAATAATGACATCTATAACTAATCTCTAGAAAAATAATTAACTGTAAACAGGTGGCAGCCTCTCAGTGGCTGAAACGGGTTTTATGCACTGCAATCTGGCATACTCTATTATGTCTGATTATAAGATTTGGAAATAGAAGTGAAAAATGTCCTAATTTTGACATGATTATTTCAAACTTAACCGTCTGTGTAAATCTAAAGACGGTGAGCTAGGAATGTAACTGGTGTTAAAACAATAGAAATAAGTTAAAGTCATTGCTTCATTATGTGTAAACAGAGATGCTGCTATTTTAACTTCTTGTCTCCACCCTACGACTTTTTGCTGCAGAAAATATTCACCTGAACTCGGGCTGTGTATAAATCTGCGCCTGAAAATAGGCCCAAACAGGCACGCCATTTATTCTACTTTGAGCAGCACTAATGTCCAGCTGTTTTTGGGAATCATTAAGCTCTTTCTAAAAACGCACTGGGTATTTTTGACCGTTTTTATACCAAAAGAAAAAGCGATGCTGTTCGTTTTTTTTTTTGTTTTTTTTACACAGCCTGGTTTTCCCTTTGAGTAAGAAAACATATGTTTTTTTCTGATTGCTTACCAGTTTAAAATGTAAAGATGATCCCTATAAAACATGAATGCATCAGAGTGAAGATTCCTGCCAGTTTTCCACACACCTACTGAGCTCATTGAGCTGCAGCAAAGCTCCCAGCAGTTGTTAATAACCCTTTGCTATCTGTTAATGTCATTGTGTTAACTTCCATTGTTAGGCTAAGAGTATGATTTTGGTTAAAGGGCCAGCACGGGCATGTAATGTTAATATTAGCCCAAAGGTTAACGCTCCGACTATAATGCCACTCTTGCACACACACACGCTCTTGCACTCTTCACACTTTGGAGTTGAGGTTTACTGAGGGTGACAGCGTGGCCTACAGCTTAGTCAGACTTTTTAGAAGCTTTTTACAAGAAGAAAATGGAAAACAGGACTTTTTTTGTTTTGTTTTTGTCTGGACTAGCACTTTAACTCCCACCCAGTCAATAACAGCTCTCAAGATGGTTGCAATTAGGGACGCTGTGAGATCGGCTCCCTGTAAGTCCTAATGATGGCGAGTTGGCCGGCGTAGCAGATGATTCTAGACCGGAGCGTGGCCATGTGGTTCTGAATGTATGTCCATGCTTATTATTTCTGGTCTTTAGGGAAATATATGGTGATTTATTAAGGTAATATCAATTCTGTTGCTGTTTTACATTGTAAATATTCCCTGTGGTGTTATTGAACATTTGTTTGGGCTGTAAAGAGGGGGCCATTTCCTTTGTATACTAACGCTTCCCAGCATGATGGCAGATTGTGTAATGGAAAACCTTTATGCCTTAACTTTATTACCTTTGGCTCAATGTACGCTACAGGGATTTGGTTTTCTGCAGTGAAGTTAAAATCCTTTGGTTTTTTATCAATAACTGTAAAGAAACCGAGGAAAAAATGACAGTGTGTACATTGGAGCTGGTGATGATCAGATACAATGGGGTTCAGAGTATAAAAAACACCTATCCTGACTCTCCCGTTTACATTTGTGTTTCTTTCCAGCGAGCAGAAGTGGCAGAGAGAGAGGCGGAGGTGCTCAGAGAGCAGCTGTCATCAACTAACCAATCCCAACAGCTCAGCAGTCCCACCAAGGCCGACCCTGACTCGGTAACCCACTTTCACTGCTTCTCTGATTGGTTGGTAAAGAGCTGCTGATTGGCTTAAACTCCTTTTATGAACCTAGTGATTTGTGGCTGATATATTGTTTTATGCATATGTAGCCAGGGATGTTCAGAGCCGCTGGGGTTTTAAGAGTTATGCTGAATTTGATTTAATTGAGATGTATTGTATAATAAAATGAGTGGGGAGAAATGTTCCCATCATGTTTACCATGTTCTGTTTACAGAGAAAATACAAATTCCTCATTAGAACATAAAGTGATCATAATTCATGTTGTTTCAGCGATTTATTCCAGCAGATTTTACATTGACGTATAGAACAAAGAATGGTTTAATCTTAGTTTGTTTGAACAACAAAAGTGTTGATCTTTAGTAGTTATCCTCATATATTCCGCTATCGTATTTAGACTTAAGATGCCTAAAGAAGCAGTGGCGTTTTTGGCATGAATATGTTAACCTGCTGCCTTAAGGGCTGGTTATACTCCCGTAGCAATGTGTCGCAGTGAGGCTCTCTCAAATATTTTTGATTTGAAGCGTGGTCTGCACTATGCTATTCCATGCTGCGACAATGGAGGGACACAAGGGTGAAAAAGAGCAGGGTTCCAAGTGGAAAAAGGGTCCCAGAGTTCTTGCGCCACCTTTTCTAGCTGGTCCAACTTCTCGAGTCGTTTTCCGCAATGGGGGTCATACAAACAAAACAAGCTGGTAAGATACCAAACAGGAAATACGCATAGTGTGGAGCGGATGTAGATCCGACCAATATGTGACCTCCTGTCTGCAGCTCTGTATTCTGTATACTGTTATCAGTATCACCAACTAGAACACTTTATAATCCTGAGATAATTGTTTTGTTTTATAAGAAGGCGACAAAATAAGATTAACTGTTTACAGATGAAACTGGGCATTAGATGTTTTCTAGATGGGTTTAAAGAAGCTTTAGATTTCATTATCTCAAGATGCGATTGTAAAAACCAATTACAACAAACTGAATTATCTCAACATAAGATAATAGAACTGATATTGCTTTAAATTGAGTCATAGGTTTCCTTATCTTCAGACCTTAATGTGGTCTTATACTGGGGTAGTAAAATAATCGCGGTTGCAATAACAACCCTATCTGGAGAACTAATCTCTATTACATCATTAAAGTCAGGCTGTATTTGCGTTTATAAGCTGAAATCAACGTACCAAATTGAGCAAGTAGCATTTACACATTTGATTAAAACCAGTTTAATGCAACTAACGTACTTAGACCGCAAACACTACTGAGGTTATATGAAATGTTGGGAGTCATCTGTTAAATAGATTTGAATATTCAAGGAAATATTTAATGATCCTTTGACTCCTGAAGTACCAGATTATTTAATAGCTTGATTGAATAGACTGAATACCACAAAGTAAATGAAGCTACTACATGTATATGAATGTTTTGGCTTGTTAAGTTCCCAAATTACTTTTATTTGTAGTGGAGATTCTTTTGCAGTTAAGCGTTTTCGGCAGTTTCATGAAAAAGTTTTTTACTATCTGGCCCGTAGGATCAGGCACCAGAGGTGGCATCGCACTCCAACCTGGAGGCGGAGCTGAGGGCCAAAGAAAGGGAGACCGCCCAGCTGGTGGAGGATGTCCAGAGACTGCAGGCCAGCCTGACCAAACTCCGAGAGACCACCAGCTCCCAGATCTCCCAGCTGGAGCAGCAGCTTAGCAGCAAGTCTGCAGTTCTGAAGGTACCATTCAAACATCCACTTCCCCCTCTTTTATTTTTATTTTATACAGACTTCATCTCATTTTCCTTTTACCACGTTTGAGGTTTTTCTTCTTAAATAGCCCTCTGGAACGCATCCATGAAATATTAACTTCTGTTTGTTACCCACAGGAACTGGAAGAGAAATTGGAAAAGCAAGCCGACTATGAGGAGGTCAAGAAAGAGCTAAGGTGGGGGTTAAAACAGGAGAGTCAGCAGAATTTCCTGCTGTAAATCTCTGGAGTCCAAATCAGAGGCTCGTCCTTCTTTTAGGTGTAGATAGCTACAGGATGCTAAGAGAAGAAATGTGTGCATGCCTGTCTTTTAGTGAGCTAAAAGTTTGCTCTTTGATCTCCTCAGTATCCTCAAGACCATGGAGTTTGGAACCGATTCAGTGCAGGTAAAAAAAAATGGGTTAGGATAAAGTGATTGAACCTAAAGTAGTGGATGCAAACTCTTCTTTCTACCTTTGTTTTTGTTTTGTTTTTTAGGATTCTTCCAAACCACTGGAAGTGCTGCTGCTGGAGAAGAATCGGACTCTTCAATCAGAGAGCGCCGCTCTGCGCATCGCCAACACTGAGCTGAGCGGTAAGTTTTTGAGTCGACGTGAAGCCGTTCTCCAGTGTAAGATATTTGCAAGAGACCAAGAGAAGACATTTTTTTTTTTTTTAAAGAGCTTCAGGTGAGGATGAGTAGGAATGGGAATATGCACACATGCACATCAAAAAGTGGCATCAAACAGAACACATATGGGATCCATGTCTCAGATCTAAAACACCATCAAAAGTATAGAAAGAAGAAAAAAACAGCTGAATCACATTGTGAAATTCCTCCATTTAATTCAATACAGTTTTTCCCATTGTTAGTTGTTCAAAGGAGCAGCTTTCATCAGGGGTTGTGACTTTTGATGCCACTTGATGTTTTATTTAAGTTCTTTTTCTCTGAGAATACTTCAACATTTATTTTTTTATTGGACGGTTTATTGCCACAACCATCCATTTTAATTTTATTGGTTTAAAATTAAAACACATTGTCTAAAACTTTTGTTTTGCCACAAAGATGTCTCCATGTTGCTTACAGACAGTAATCTGTTGGGTCTAATAAATGCACCAGCAGGAGGTTCTACCTGAAAGGTAAAAAAAACTACAAAGATTGTACAAAGGGGAAGAAATGAGGACACTGTTCTCTGTTCCTTACATCAGGACTCCTCTACCCTCTGCAAACTGTGTTTATGGGTTTGAAATGTCATTGCTTTAGGCTTGAATAGTTGAATAGCTTAGAATTGATTAACATTCACAGTGAGAGGAGCTTACTGTCTTATTTGATCATGTTAAGTCTCAATGGTTATGCATTAAAAGGATTCTCCCAAGTACCGGAGATGAATTCTAGTCATTAAGACTAGAAAATATAGTTCTATGTCTGTATGTACTGGTGGTTGTAAAACAAATGTCTGTTTAAGGTAAAAAGAAAAAAGGGCTGAAAATCAAATGTACAAGTTTTTGTTTCATAAATAAGTGTGTGTTTTTTTCTTGGAGAAAAGTTTTTTTTTTTTTTTTTTTTTTACGAACTGAGAGACTCTGATATAGCATCTGCAGTGATGAAGACGAGGATGAAGAGGACTGGCCTGGTCTGTTGACTCCTTAAGGAAACCCAGCTCTGCTACCTCTGTGAGATAAAGTGAGCCCTGGCCTCGGGCCGGGCTAATCTGTTCACGTGGCACGGCGACAACTGTTTTGTTTGTCCTGTTTTCTTCCAGGCTGTGGCTTACAAGAAAGGTTAAAATCACAAATGCATGGGCACTTTGTCTGGGGGGGATTGGCAAAAAAGGAAAACACAAAGTTCACTATTCTAGAAAAAACTGGACTAAGATAACTTTCAACATTTTTTTTTTTTTTTTTTTTTTTTGCTCTCTCTCGTTTTGGAACCCCCTTTTTTGTTGACTCCCCCATAATGCATTGTGTGTTTTGACCTTTCTTGTAGGGTCAGCCGGGAGAAAAGGGTCAGAAGAGTCCACAGCAAAGGAGGACGCCGTCAACAGCGAGCCTTCTTCCTCACCACCTCCTCCACCTCCCTCTCTCCCCTCCTCCTCTCAGCACCCATTATCTCGTACTCACATAGACCCTCTGAACACTGCCACCACCAGCAGCGAGACTCAACCCTTCACTCCTACGGGCATTGGACAAGAGCTCTACTCCCCCATGTTCCCCCTGGTTGGCAGTAAGATGGCTCTGAACTCCCTCATTCAGCGACAGCTGCTCCAGACGTTCTACTCCAAAGCCTTGCAGGACTCCTCCGGGATCCACAGTGGCGCTCTGCTGTTTACCCCCTTCACTCCGGCCCTCAGCTCCATCCCTACCTCCACCCCTGGCTCAGGGTCCGCCGCCATTCCCCTGGCAGCCAGCAGTCCCCAGCCCCCTCCGGCCAGTCCCGATATGGCTCCGGTCAACGGGAGCAGCACTGCGGGCAGCGCACCCTCCCCGTCGCCCAGCCACTCTGACGCCACCACGGGCAGCGTCCTAGACGGGGAGGACATGGACACAGCAGAGATTGCCCGGCAGGTGAAAGAGCAGCTGATCAAGCACAACATCGGCCAGCGGGTGTTTGGTCACTACGTGCTAGGACTGTCTCAGGGTTCAGTCAGCGAGATCCTGGCCAGACCCAAGCCCTGGAACAAGCTGACCATCCGGGGGAAGGAGCCCTTCCATAAGATGAGGCAGTTCCTCGCTGATGAGCAGAACATCCTGGCGCTGCGGAGCATTCAGGGACGACAGAGAGGTTAGTGTGCATCTTTGGTGCACCTGTGCTTCCATGTTTGTGTGTCCTGTTAGTTGCCGTGTGTGAGTGCGTGTGTGTTCACAGCCCTGCACTGAGCTATCGATCAGCTTGTCAATACAGACTACCTTTTTTTTTTCTTCCTCTCTCCCTCTCCTGCCTCCTTTTCTGTCCCACACCTGTGTGCACTGAATGATTCCTGGTCACACACTGATCCCAAGAGCCTCTCCTAGCTATCGTGATCAATACAGAAACCTTTCACACATCAATAGTATTGATCGAAGGGAACTAGGAGGAAGGCAGGGGTACCGTTAACTGCGGGTAGATTCGATTAGCCCCGGCCTGCTTTTCTTAACGCATCAGGACATTTCTGATTGAAGGTGGCCTTAGTGGAACAAAAGTATTATTATTATTATTTTAAAAAATGAACCGGCACTTCGTCTGCCTCTGCTTTAGAGTCTGTTTCTGCTGTGCTTGGAGCAGAGGTTTAACTACCGCTTCCGCCACAGGTGGTAAAGATCAATGCATTTGCAGGTGCATCTCATTTCATATATAATACCATCCTGGAAAAGGTTTATCTCTGTTATAGAGTTTAAACATTATTTATTTAGATAATTTTGGCTCATAGGCAACAAAAATGTAGAGTTCTAGGTTTTCTGGGAGTCTGACTTTTAGGTAAGTCTGATAATAATAGAAAACTAAAACCCATGTTTTGGTAAAAGTTCTTAACAATTTGAAACATAATGTTGTCTGACATTTCCTGGTAGATGGCAGCAGTGGGGAAGCTACACTCTGGATCTTAAAAGCTCTTTCTCTGGAGGCTTAATTTGCAAATGAAAAGCAAAATAAACTTGACATTTTTTCCTTCCACTTAACTTTACTGCCATATTCTTGGATTACTGTGTAAATTGCCAGCTTGTTAGTACTTACCTTTTCACAGCTTAGCTTTGTTGTTTAGGGTAAAAACTATTGATTGCAGTAGTATAGTTAAATATTGCAATAGTGGCCTAAGCATTTTGGTTTTAAAATATTTGTCCTCTGTGGACAGTAAAAATCCGTCTAATTGACTGAATAGCCCATTGGAAAGCAGTCATTTAAAGTTGCCACGTTGCACACAGTGATTACTGATGACTGTAATTTATTGTTCCAATCTATTCTTTTAAAAAACAAACACGTTTTAGTGCTGTTAGCTGTAAGCCATAATCATCTAAAATCACAAAAACAAGGAGTTGAAACGAGATCTGAATTTCTGAATTTTTTTTTGAATGATACACTAATTTATAGAGACGCACCTTTTGATGCAGGGTCCGTGGGATGGGACAAAGTGCAGGACGGTGTGCCGCACCCCATAGTCTAGCTGTTCAAAGGAAAGAAAGCAACACCAAAGTGCTGTAACATAGTGTGTGGTGTATTGTTTTTAACAGAGGGCTCAGGCCAGCCCCAGCTTAGCCGAGTGTTTCAGGACGCTCCGAAGCGGAGAGCCCACTCCGATACACCTTCACACACAGGTCTGTCCCCGTCCACATGCACAGATTCTGGCTCGTTGTGTCTGTGTGGCATGTTTGTGTTTGGGAGGGGGCGGGTGGGTTAAACTGTATCAATGGTGTGTATGGGGTGTGTGTCGCCGTTTATTAACTGCGGGCAGGCATACAGTTATAAATATGCCTTGAAGGTAACCACACAGTTCCAGTGACTTGCGTCAGAGGAAAAACCAGCATGTGTATTTAAAGCTTTTTACTGGTAGTTGTTATTCTGTGGGGAGTATTTATTTGATGAAGTGTGCATGTGTGCGCTCCAAAGCGAGAAATGAAGGGACTCTCTCCAGTATTGTTGCTGTTCGTTCATTGTTAGCTCAACAGTGGGAATGCCAAGGGGGGGATGTGATGTGATGTGATATGCAGGCGCCTATTTAAACTGAAAGAAAATCATCAAAAAGTTCATTTATAACAGTGGATTAATTCAAGGCAGTGATCTATTTCAGCTGTTTGTTCAATTTGATTTTGGCTTACAGCTGATGGAAATCCTCACTTCAGTTCTTCAGATAATTTTAGTGTTGAATAGAAGTTTAATAGAGATGTTTTGTGATGGCCTACGTGATCCTGGAGAAGAGACTCCCTCCACAAAGAGTACAAAACATGAAACTCTGCTGGTTAAAGAGGCGTCTGATCAGTAGAAATGATCGTAGAGTGCTACCACAGAGAGATATCCTGGATGTTTACTAAAGCTGGTCTGTTGGGTTATTTCAGTAGAAAAAGGATTGGATTTTCCAAAGTTCTGTTTTCAAATGAATCTTCTTTTTTTTTTCTGTAGTCCTAAGGCAGAGTATGCCATGAAATCATAGATCAACTCGTGCTTCCCTCTCCTGACCCCTGATTTCATGTTCCAGCAGGACTTTGCACCTGCTCGCACAACCAGAAATATCACTACCTGCTTTAATGAGCATTGTATCCCTGTTCTGGACAACACTGCCATTAATTCCTGTAAAAGGAGTCCTGGCCAAATATAGAGTGCATACCATACTGTACAGGGACAAATGTTTCAGAAGGCCCACTTTTTCTAAATTTTTTCTTCTCTTTGTGGCACTTCTGATTTCCTAAGATACTAAAATGTCGGGTTTTTATTTACTGTATTTCATAAAGACTAAGGAATAAATGTTTGAAACGTATCAACCTGCTTTTTGTATAAAAGTTTTACCTTTAAATGTAAATTGCAGAGATAAATCAACTTTTTGATGATACTGTGACTTTTTGAGATGCATCTGTAGTGAGTATTTATTGTCCTTGTCGGCTGTTTGTTTTGCTCTGCTGGTCATTCGTCCTGTTTAACACACTTGTCGTCTCTTCCTGCTTCCCTTCCAGGTAACATCACCTCTCGCGTCCGCACCCCAGAGGCAGGCTCGGATGAAGCCATCAAGTCCATCCTGGAACAGGCCAAAAGAGAGCTGCAGGTGCAGAAAGCCGGTGAGTTCTAGTTTATTTCCTCTTCTCTAAGTCTGCCAGAGCGTTGAAGATGGACGTCATGTCTGTGTTTCTCCTGACGGCCCATTTCCTCTCCTTTAATAGACTTGTCCCACGCTCAGCCATCTTACACGGGACTTAAAGGAGGGGGTGGAGGAGGTATAGGGAGCGGAGGGGGCAGCGGTTCAGACGAAGCCATCCGCTCCATCTTGGAGCAGGCACGTAGGGAGATGGAGGCTCAACAGGCTGCTTTGGAGCCCATCCTCAAAGCTTCGTCTGCGTCTTCCTCCTCTGCTTCTCTGTCTCAGAGGGACATCCTGGGCTCTTCTCTTACTGCCCCACTCCCACCTTACAACTCACTAGCTCTCTCCCTCAAGAAACCGCCAAGCTCCCACTTGTCCTCGCCTCCTTCCCCATCTCCAGTACTGGACTTCAGCTCCGGTGGGAAGAGAGACGGCAGAGCTTCCTCAGGTATCGACATGTCGGCTGATGGAGGGTTCAGGTTGAGCCGCCCCTCTGAGGGTTCTGCTCGCCCCGGAAGCGCTATAGGAGGGGGTTACTGGAGAGAGCAGTGGTGGAGCAACATGCACTCCGACCACCGGCGGAGCTTATCCAGCCAGGTGGGCGAGGAAAACCACAACCAGGAGGACTCCAAAGAGGTGAGGACCAAGCCAAAGCAGAACCCTTTGATCTTGATGCCTCTTCTAATCCAAAATTCACTGTTGAGGAAACTGTAGAGGGTTCAGGGTCTTCGTTTACCCATCTTTTTGTACCTATTTGTCCGTCTTTTACTCATACTGTGTTATTTAGTTTCTGTCCATGCGACCCTCTTTCCCGGCTTCCACCTCTCTATCATTCCATCTCTCATCCAGATATCTATCCACCTAATATCCATCTATCCATTATCACTTTCCTCCTCCCATTTTTCTTTCCACTCATCTGTCCATTCATCAGTCTCTGGTCATCTGTCCATCAATTCATCAAGCAGCCCATCAATCTATCATTCATCTATTCCTCTGGGTATCTGTCTTTTATCCACATCTCTGTCCATCTTTTTATCCCACAATCTATAACTCACCCAGCTATTCATCCATCTACTATTCTATCCATCCATTTAATCCTCTGTCTATCAGCCTATCTGATGTTTCCATCCTTCTCTACTCCTCCCTTGTTTAAGCCCTGTCCACCACTCATGTCTGAAGTGGACCTTAGGCTGGCATCCTGAATTTTGACTCTGAAATGCTCTTTAAAAATGGGAAAAAGGTGAGGGATGCTGTAAAGGGGTGGGCATGGCTGAGCTGTTCTTTTCTGTTGTGTCCCAGGGAATACTGAGCGACAGTTTAACTCGACACAAACCTTGGAACAAGTTGAACCAGAGGAGCCGAGAGCCATCATACCTCCGTATGCAGACGTGGCTCAACGGGGACCAGGGGCAAAACGCACACATCCAGCAAGCTCAAAACCAAGGTAAACCAATCGGAACGCAGACCATCACCTGACATCCCCCTGATTAGAGCTAGTGGCTAGTTATTACTGTCAGCCTGTCACTCACCCTACCATCCTCCTCCTACCCAGCCCCCTTCCTTCTCCCACCATCCCCCCCCATACCCGGTTCTGCGGCAGTGTCAGCCAGCAAGCTGCTGGTTTGTCATGTCGTAGACAAGTTAGTGTTGCAGCGCCAGATGGCAGCTCCGCATGTGTGTGTATGTGCGCGCGTGTGTCTCTTTTTCTCTCTGGGGGTGTAAACAGCAGCTAATGTACACTGACAGCTCCTCATGACTGCTCTCTTCCAGCCTGCTGAGCGGCACAGCAGTGCTACACAGGCACAGACAGGGAGATGAAGGAATGAGAGGAAGAAGCCAAAAAGCTTCAAACCCAAAACTTAAGCACCTTCTTTGCTTTCTAAAGGGAGTTAAATTAGCTGATGTGATTTGACTGAAGTCCCTTCCTCATCCCAGCAGGGAGGGGAGATTACTGTGTGTTTTCCCCCCTACATAATGTAACATGTCACCTAAACTGTATGATCTTTGTCACCCTGTCTGTTCCGCTCAAGCAGAGGGCACTCCCAAGACATCAGCAAGCTGCAGCCCCGCTCCCGAATCCCCGCTCAGCTCTGCAGAGGAGTCTGTTAACGGTCTCGCCGGGGATCCCCTCGCCTCGCAGTCCTCCAGCCTCAAGCCTCAGTCTGAGGATCCCTCAGGTGGGGAGTCTCAGCCGGGCACCCCGCTGCCCCTACCGGGTCACTCCAGTCTCAGCATCCAGGAGATGGTAGCAATGTCTCCTGAGCTTGATACGTACGCCATCACCAAAAAGGTTAAGGAGGTGCTAACTGATAATAACCTTGGTAAGAAACAGAAATGTTTTTTTTTTTGTTTTTTTTTACTGGTGTCAGATTAAAAATGAAAAGAATTATGGATTTTATGTGAACTTCTCTGACAAACCTGAAGTGGTGCATAATTGTGAAAGTGCAAGGAAGATGAATTGTGCTTTTTAACATTTCTGACAACCAAAACCTGAGAATTCTAGTATACCTTAGTATTTAGCCTCAAATCAGTACTCCGTTGGAGACATTTTGATTTTACATTGAGTTTATACCCATTCTGTTTCACTCAGGTTAAAGACTTAGTATTTTAATCTGGGCTTTGATTAGGCCTCTCTAAGACAATTTTGCTTTGATTGAAAGCATTTAATTGTAGTTCTGTAATTTTTTTTATAGACTAACTCTGATAAAAAAAAAAAAATACTTCAACTTCCTCCCTGAACTGTCTGTTACGATGCTGTTTGTTCATTAATTGTTTTTATAAAACATCAGAGGCCTTCAGAGAACAGCTGGGTTTATACTGAGAAGAAATTAGCGGTTAGGGGACTCCATGTACCGATTTGGCAACATCTGGATTTTATTCATAGGTGTTAAAGAAAGTGATATTGAATATGAATACATGCCCCATGTTTGCATTTTTAAAGATGTTAAAAGCATGTAGGGTTTGGCTTCCTTTCACGGTTTTGCTCTACTTTTGTGTTGGTCTGTCACATAAAGTCCTAATGAAACGCAGTGAAGGTTGTGGCAATTTGATGTTTAATATCCGTTTATGGTTTCCTCTCCAAGGTCAGCGACTGTTTGGGGAGACCATCCTGGGTCTGACTCAGGGTTCTGTCTCAGACCTGCTGGCCAGGCCTAAACCCTGGCACAAGCTGAGCCTGAAGGGAAGGGAGCCCTTTGTCCGGATGCAGCTTTGGCTCCAGGACCCACACAGTGTGGAGAAACTCATGGACATGAAACGCCTAGAGAAGAAAGGTGAGCAACAAAAGCTCCATGAGATTACCAAAAAAAAAAACAAGTACCTTTAAAACTTACAAACAAAAAGGTCACATAGATGTGGTCTTATCTGCTTTTATTTTTATAAATCCATTAAAGGAAACACACGATCCCGAACGCACACAATAGACACACTCCCCTTTGTGCAGGACAGCAGAGCATGTTGCGCAGATCACAGTCATCTTGGTGTGATGTCTGTACCAATCAGGACTGCAGACATCACACGCTGTATTCGATGTGACAGCTCGGGGACTGCCGCGGGGCTGCTTACTCACACTCATCAGCACTCCTCTTCATCATCGTCATCATCATAATAATCACCAGCGTCCATAGGCCTGTATTTTTTCCATCGTCCGTTAGTCTGTAGCCCTCTCTGTCAGCCCATCACGCCGTGTTATCCTTCGGTGGTGGGATTTGTTAGGAACTAACAGAATACACATGCTTGGACCTGCCTCTGGGACCATCCATCCAGGATCTGGTTATTCTTATCTTTCAGATCAGGAAGTGTTCTCTGCTCAGGCTCCTTTTAGTGTATTGACCAAAAAATAATTGAAAGAGCAGTGGGCAGTTGGTCGGGCCACCAGCGGAGCCCAGAGGAAAGACATAGACCTAATCTAGACTAACCGTATTTGACCTCTCGCTCTGCTGCTGCTTGCCTATAAGGCAGCACAGAACTTTTCAGAGAGCTCTAACCTTGCTCTGAGGGGTTTATTCCCCTGAAACACTAATATATCTGGCAGCATGTATCGGGGTTGGGAGAATGTCAACCTCATGCGAAGCTGCCATGAGCTGTTCATTTTCAGCTGCTGGTGCCTGGAGTAAACAGAGCTGCTTGTTTTGCCTTGAAAGGGAAAGGATGCGTTCTGGTAAATATGCTTAGAAGAGTTGGAGCACCATCTAGTGGTACATCAGTGTACAGCAATTAACGTGCATCCAAACAGTTTTAACATTTTCTGATACTGGCTTTATTTTTCTACTCTTTGTTTTTCAATTCCACGATAAATCTAGAAATCTAAGAAACTAAAACCTTGACACAGGCGGGGACATGGTGGTACAGGTAGATTAATAAATCAACATTGTTTAAATGTTGTTTAAAGCTAGATAAGTGAGTTAGTTCTGTTTTGAACTCAAGCTTCTTCATTTAGCAAAAGTTAAATCTTGGTTCTGTTCAGATCTGGAGAAAATGACCCATCATTACCACACACATTTGGATTACTGTCATTCATTATAAAAAAAACAGGGACCAATCTTATCTTCAGCATGTCCACATGGTTGAAAACGCTCAACTCTCAACGGGATGAGAGACAGCTGCCTGTATCTTATTGGATTGGTTTTTCTTTTATTATTTTTCCTAATTTTTAAAAGGCTTAGCCCTAGCTTACCTGCAAGATCGTTTACATGACTGCACCATTTCTAGAACACTATAATCAAACAATAAACTATTGCTACAGGTTCCTAGAACCAGTTTGTAAAGGAAGAGGAGACAATGGATTTGTCATTGCTGCACTAAATATTCGGAACAGCTTAACCCTCAAAATAAGATCTGCCCATAGTTTGGATCCTTTTTTTAATTCATCTTAAAGCTCATTTATATTCCTTTGCATTTAAATAAGGCCTGACTCTGTACCCTACCTGTCCTAATTGGTCTTAACTTTTATTTTTATCATGTTTTATTGCAATGTGCTTGATTCATCAATGGTTTTATGAAAACTGTACAACACTGTGGTTCAGTTCCAGTCTTTCTTTAAAGTACTTTAGGTGAAATTGACAACATTACAATGGGATTTTGGCTGTGCAACTTAACCTCCCAGTAAAACCAATTTAGTTTTTTTTCTCTGTAGATAGATTAGAAATGCTAATGAAATGTTAGTTTTAAGGAGTTATTCATGTGAAAAATGATAAACAAAAATAGTTCTGTTAAAGCATACCTTTTCAGTAGCTTTATGATTTCAGACCCTCTTCTGTCCACGTTTACAAAGAAAGCTGCCTGTATTATGTAGTTTTCTAAGAGTTAACAAAACACAGAACTGCAGCACTCTTCTGTTCCTCCGTTTAGCTCAGGCTCGTTCTTGACTAGGGTTATTTTTTACTTGTTTCACTCTACCTGGAGTTGCCATTGGTGTCTGAGTTGAGCTGGATGCCAGTCGCTTTGGTGTCCCCACAACATTGGACCCAATAACATGTTGATGTCACATCTGCAGAACAGAGCGGGAACTTCTGACCTGCAGTAAATTCAGAAAAATGGGCTACAGGCTTATAGATGCATTGGAGCAGAACTACTGAGGTTTCTGCTTTCCAAACAATATTTTAGTTGTAAAGGGCCAAATAAAAAGATGTTTTTCATTAAAAAGTTAGATAATGTCTCTTTAATGAAAGCGCAGTAATAATGTATTTGTATCAAACACAGTTTAATTTAGGTTTGCGTTTCTTTTACGGTACCTTATTAAAGTTGCACCTTTTTAAGTTTTTATCAAATGTGTTTCTTTGATCCATTTTCTTCTGTTGTTTCAATTTCCAATGTTTTTCTGTCATCCAGCTTACATGAAAAGGCGGCTGAGCTCCCTGAGCGACGGCCATTCTGTGGACGGAGTTTTGTCGGGGCCCGATTACATGCAGGGCTCCCAGAGCCCGGGGGGCCAGCAGCAGCTGAAGAAGCCCAGGGTGGTCTTAGGCCCCGAGGAGAAGGAGGCCTTAAAGAAGGCATATCAGCAGAAGCCCTACCCTTCCCCTAAAACCATTGAGGAGCTGGCCTCCCAGCTCAACCTGAAGACCAGCACGGTCATCAACTGGTTTCATAATTACAGGTTAGTGCTCAGAGGAAAAACAACGGTTTTTAAATACGACACGCTGTCACCTAATGCTAGAATCAGATCGTACAGGGCTGCTATTTAATTTAACCTTCTGGGTTGAAATGTACATAAATATTTGGTTTAACCTTCCTAAGGTAAACTACAGGTTTCTCCCACATGTGTTGTTGCCATCAATAGACTTCTTCCATGGTCCTGGATAGATGTTTGGAAATTTCTCCATTTGAAACTGCCCAGTTAGCTGGTTTTTTAAACAATTAACAATGTTTTATATCTACGATTAGTGAAGCTTGACATCATCCTTATTTATGTATTCTGAACCAAGATCAGACCTACATTTGACTTAAATGTGCTGTTTGACACCCCTGATGTTTCTAGCTTCTACTGTCTAACTGTAGTTTTAACATTTGAAGGTATTTCTCTTTCATTGTCTTCTTTAACATTCAGGAAAAAGGTCCCACTACATTACGCAGCTTTCTTCATGGTGGTGCACTGTTCTTATGTTTCTTGGGGTAAAAAAAACTGTTTAAAAATGGAGCAACGGGCAAACATGAGGTTGCCTGACAGTTTAAAACCCAACCAATGTCAGCAAACCAGCTGCTTTAATTTAGCTCCTTCATTTCTGGTTTAAATGGGGATGAATGTAGAACCCAGAAGCTTCTTGGTGGCAACAAAACCTGATTGTTTGAGTTGAAATCCTTTAGAGCATTGATTCCCAGAGTTTGGGGATTAATTATAGTCTTAAGGTCCTCTACAGAGATGAAACTAAATGACAGAAATAAGGAAGAAAGATATTTGTGTTTAAAGAAATTAAAATATCACTTTGAAATGAATAAAAACAAATACTGTTTTTGTTGATGCAGATTTTATTACTATTAGACCCATCTTTAATACATTTTATTAACTGATTTAAATAAAATAAAACTTTGGTTCACGAGTCCGTTCTGGTTCCGTTCTGTGGGTCAGAAACCAGATTGTTTGGGACCTTTCTGGCTTCAAAGGGGCATTTCACCAAATATTATTAGGGATATGTTCATTTTTTCACATTGAACATGTGTGGATCAAAGTCCAATTTATGCCCCAAATGTTTATGAAATGTAATTGTCCGACTTTGACTCTGGGTTGAACTTGTGTTTCTGCTCTAGGTCACGCATCCGAAGGGAGCTTTTCATAGAGGAGATCCAGGCAGCTGGAGGGATGGGGCCTGGGAGTGAGGGGGGATCTCCTTCTCTCCGTGGGTCCAAATCAGGAGAAGGGGACAGCTGTGACGGGACAGAGTCTGAGGGCACGGTTGATACCCGCCAGGGACTGGGCATGGAGGATCACAGAGGGGCATGCAAAGACCAAGGCATGGAGGTAGAGTCTGAGGCAGGCGGCTCTAATAACTCCCCCTCACAGTTAGACTGCACCACCTCAGGCTTAGCTGGGCCGGGCTCCAGCTGTGGACAAACTGGACTGGGCATCTTCAGCCTCACAGAGGCTTCCTCCACTAGCTCTGCCTCGAGTACAAACATCCCAGCCTCTGGCTCGGCCAGAAACCCCAGGGACAACAATCTGCGCAAGAAGAAGGCAGCCAATCTCAATAACATCATCCACAGGCTGGAGAAGGCTGCCAGTAAAGAGGACCCCTCAGAGTGGGAGTTCTAGCTCCCTCTGACCCCCTCCCTCATCCTTATCGTCTCATAACCTCACGACCTCTAACCTTGGACCCCTCCTGCTCAGTTTCAGTCGGAGAGTGGACACAGCCAAAGTCAAGCTCAGCAGCCATTTTTATTGCATAGAAGCTTTCCAAAAAAAAAAAAAAGGAAAGAAACAAAGAGTGGTTGGCAAAACCCTTAAGAAGAAGATTTTACTGAGTACGTAGAAGAACAAAATAAGAGATTTGTCTCTCCTGTTTTTTTGTTTTTTTTTAAACTGAGTTTTGTTTTTGTACTGAGAAAAAGCACTTAACCGTCCTGCTGGCCTCTGGCCCTGCTGTACCTCCCCTTATCACCAGCCACTGGTGCACCAGACTGGTTAGCCCTGAGCTGGGGTCTGACCTGCAGCTGGGGTTCGAACCTGAACTCAGTATCACAGGCAAGGCCTGACACAGCAGCTGTCACAGTGATAGACACTGATAGAGACAGAAACTCTCTTACAAGAACTCTCACTTTCTTAAAGGAGATTTTTTTTTCCTCTCTTCTTCTCACCTCCCAAGTGTCCACAAACCTCCCCTCACTCAGTGAGACGCCTCATTTTTTTCACACTGTAGAGTGACTGTTACAAACCCTTTGCCTTTTTCACTCACTGCGTGTGTGTTTGTACGTTAGGGGGTTGTGTCTGCGTGCACCTGTGCGTGTGTTTTATGTGTGCGTGAGTGCGTATACACCTAAATGTGGTGCGTGTTCTTTTTCTCGGCAGCAGCATGTTTTTAAGTCGCTCCTACACTCTTCGGAGGGTAGAGGAAAGCCTGCTGGCTGAGCTGCCATGGTTACTGAAATAAGACGGATGAACTTTGACCTGTTCTGTCCCATATCCTGTCCTGCTGACAGCCATGTGATGGCCAGAAGGATCATTTTGAATTCCTCTCAAACATAGACGCTCATCTGAAGAGGAAGGAAGGAAGGAAGCACCTTTTCTATCTGCCTTCTTTTGACCCTTCTCTTCAGGATGAAGGATGATCTGTTTTTGATACTGCAATTTGGTTGCCAATAAGAGATTGCACAGTCTATCGACTCTAAAGAGTACAAAATAGGGAATTTTACCGAACATTTTTTTTAAATTAGTACAAAACGACAGAAAAGAAGACAGTTAAGGAGTTTCTGTTAGAATAAAAGCTAAACGGATTAGAGTGGAATAATGTTGCGTTTTTTTGGGTTGTTTTATTTTTAGATAAAACACAATGAATCCATGTAGTACTGTAGCTGTCTCACATGGTGTTGCTCTACGTGTGTCTCTTGTTTTCTTGGGTTGTACACGTCACAGCTGTGCATCACTACCGAAAAGAAACTCTCTGGTCACAAACCTGTTTTTATAGGCCAAATCAGGAAGAGTGTGTGCGTAGGTGTGAGTGTGTGTGTATTTTTGTGTGCATTTATACTTGCCTGCATGTAAGTCAGGGTTGAGGTCAATTCACACAGTAAAGTTTAAAAAGTATATTATAATCCTTGACTGAAAAAAGGAGGATTGGAGCACATTTTAAGTGCTGAACTCCATTATCTTGTTCTTTTTGCAGTTTTTATTTTTTTGTCAAAGTGAGTTCATCCCAACCCCTCCCCCTTCCTGTTTGTGAGTAGTCGCCCCCTCCCTGTTTTCTTCAGTCTATCCTGTATCCAGGGATAAATGTCTTTTTTTTTTGCATTGAATTCTACTGTAAACACTACAAACTTTAAGGCATATCACTCCCCCTCCCCGTCCTACACAAGCCCTCAGTGCCTGTCAGCCCACTGCCTCCCCCCCTTTGTGTGTGTGTGTGTTTATGTGCGCGCGCACGGACACATGCGTGCTCGTTTGCGAGCGACAGAGGAGCGTTTTTTTCAAATGAGTGGGGTCATATTTCGTATATCTACTTGCACACACTACTAGTGCACAACTGACACCCTTCTTTAAGCTGTTTGATGCGTTACCATTGCATTAATCTTCTCACAAAGTAGTGTAATACTATGATTTACTGTAGCTTGGTTTTATTGCTATTTTTGCATTTATAGTTTGGTTTTTATTCTGCTTATTTATAGGTGCTGTATTTTTTTTTCCATTTAATGTCTTATCATATGAGTTGTCTATTTTTTAAGGGATTATACTGTTCCTGAGGGCAAGTAACATTTTTATTATTAGACGTATAGACTGCCGGCAGTATTGGTTAATATTTACAAAGATGTACTAGTTCTCATTTGTTTGTATATTCATGAATCCTAAAGTTTAGTGTCATTTCAATAGCTTTGGAAATGTGTTTGCTTCACTTCATGCTCCCATAAGCATAAAAGCTCTTACCACAACTGTTATGCTCTTAAACTGCTAGCTAGAGAATCAAAGGACATATCAAGATCACTGAATATATGTTAGTCTGTTTATCTTCTATTCTGGGGTAATGATATTTTTATTTTTGTTTTGTTTTTTTTCCTTGGGCAAGCCCAACACTAACACTCAGCAGAGCACACAACTTCGCCCATTTATAGACCATGTGAACGTGATCAACTGGTCCGCATTTGTACTCAAACAAAAAAAAAAAAAAGGTCAAATGAAATAATCTAAACTTGAGAAGCACGCTCACTTGAAAGAGGTCATATCTGCCAAATTGAGATTAGAGAAGCGTACCAGCCAGCAGGACGTGCTGCGCCATATCGAGCAGAGATAGCCAGCCTATGATTATGCAGAATTTCTATTGCAGTTAGCAAACAAAGCACTTATGAGGATTTCTTGGTGACTTAAACCTCGGACAGGGTCTGTAAACACTACGACGGAGTACCATCCCAGGAATCCTGGGAAGTGTTTGCCTTTTTTTTTTTTTAACCAGTGGTTGTGAACCAAGCACAGACTCTCATCCGAATCTGAACACTAAAAATAACTAGGTGGCCGTGCCCATGTCCAACACGATAAACTATAATCCTGTCCAAACTACAGATGACTCTGACACAATAAGCTGTTGTCCTGTACAGTTGTAGATATTATAACTAAGCACCTGTTTTGGTCTCCGTACTTGCCCCCCCCTCACCCAACCTCCCTCCTGACTGGTTCATCCAGATTTCCTGTTAGCCAACAAGGTCTTTGCACTGATGCTGGGATTGGATTTTCTAGAATGGGTGCATCTTGGTGGTTCATTAAAGTAAATCACACATTGTGATATATTTAATGTGTTGATTTTAGAAAATGATTTGAACTTACAGTCAATGAAAACCTACAATTCAGTTTCTCAGTACATTAAAACAAAGCTTTAGACTTAAAAGATATATTTAATTACAAAAAGTGATAACTGGAATGTTTATGTACTTTCCTCTGTATGTTTTATGTTTGAATTACTGCCTCGGTGTGGCAGGAAAAGGAAGAGATTCGTTCAGTTTTGTTGAAGTCTTCCAGGTTCCTTTATCGCAGGTCTGGGGTCTTCATCTTGACAATAGCTATGGGCGCAAATAATCGGCTGGAAGGCCTGATCAGATCGAAAAGTTATTATATAAACATGTCAGACTGAAGGATTTAATCCGACTGGGAAAAAATGTCATTCTGAAAAAGAGGGATTTTCCTCGGGTCGCCATTTCGATCGGGATCCGTTTACACACCCATTCAGATCATTGGCGTAAAATAAACACTCAGCGTATGTGCCTGACGTTTTTTCATAAATTTGACAGTTTTGTGCCTGTTTAAATGATTTAATCTGCTCGAACCCTTGGTACGTGTATACACACGACATGATCCGATCATGTTCTTTAGTGTCCTTAAACAAATTTATAATTTTTGATGAAGGTTTGGATCCAATTAGGAAAATGTTGCACTTGTGTTTATAGATTTGCATTGATACGGGCAAAACCCACCCTAAAGAAGAATTAAACTCTGATTTCTGTAAAACTCATCTCCGCAGAGGAGTGTAAATGGATCCTAAATCCTGCTTTGGATTCAGTAGAACTCGAGTTTAGAAACTGAGTTTGGGTTTTTTATTGGCTTCAAATCCCAAAATTTAATAAAAAATTAAGCTGATTTAATTTTTCACTTCAAATTAAATATGATGCACCTGTCTCAAATTCTTTAAGCACATCAAGGTCCTTCTGCAGACAACTCTGGACCAGCAGGAACATGGCTTGTTGTACCAACCAAAAGAATCTGTTTAAAACACACACAAAAACATAAAAAGCACTTAACCCATCACTTATGTCATCAACCCGCCTAAAACATGCGAGATCATCAGATTTGTGCCTTTATCTGCCAAGCAGGGCACCAAACTAGTGATGTCATTAGACAGTTTTAGCTGATATCTCACTTCAAATTCACGCTTTTTTCTTACAAACTCCTCTTGGTACTGGAAACGTTTCTCAGACTGCAGGGATGCAAACTTATTTTTGTGTTATGTTTCAATCCAGGTCCTCATGTCCCCGTCCCCCCCGCCCTCAAAGCATTTTCTTGTGTTGTACATAAACTAGCAGCAAAACAAAAAGGCCAGAGCATAGAATGAAGGAGGAAGCATGCAGAAACAGCAGCATACACTGTAAGAACACTGAATTTATTCACCGGGCATTTTTGTAATTATTTTTTCTTAACGCATCAGTTTTTGCTGTGACATTAAAAACGGCACTACATGTATTGATAATGACGCGTGCCAATTCTTCTGGGTTCTTCTGGAGGAAAAAAAAAACAAAAAGAAAAAAACAGAAGGAGAAAGTCGGATGTAAATAGGGAGCCGATTGGATTTGCAGCGCGCTTCTCGTTTGAAAGGCAGGAGAGGAGAGAAGGGACGATTCAGGACTTTTTCCATGATCCACAGATATTTTTCTACAAATTTAAATCAGATTATTCTATACACTGTTGAATAACATTGTAAAGGTGTAACAGATGCTGTATATCATATCTTGTTTTGTTTTTTTTTTCTGAAGTTGTGAAAGCTTTACTGTATGATCTGTTTTGAAGTAGTAGTTGTTAGTTGTGATGGAAGCCCGAACCGCAGCAGCAGCACTGGTCAACATATTCAGGAGAAGAAGAGAAACATAAAAACAATATAAAAAAAAAAAAAAAAAGAGAGAGAGAGGAAACCTCAGATGTTTTTTTGTAATACTTTTAGAATATATCCTAAGAAGTGTTTTTTCCTTGTTTGTAAGGAAACACTTTCTGAATCAGCGGTGCTGTATGCATAGCACACTCAGTAATACATTTATTAACACGCAGCACAGCACAAAACACTCAGCCTTCTTAAACACCCCCCCCCCCCTCTGCTTCCTTCAGGCCCATCCGGGTGTGTCTGTGTTCCCCTCTCACTATCGTTGGCTCATTTATAGTCTTAAGCCATCATCTCTTAGATCCCTCAGCTGACAGATCAACTCTGGAACAATAAACGGTTCAAGACGGAGCAAAAAAAATAAAATAATAATAAAAAAAAAGCCAAATGGTGACGTAGTTTTTCCACGTCTGTCGAGAGGCGCTCAGCAGATTTAGTTGTGTTGCTACCTAGTGTCGTCTCTTCTGTTTGCTCTTAGCTTGAACAACAGTGTAGTCTGACAACCAAATGACCTGGAGGGAGACCTGTACCCCGTCCCCCCACATATTCCTCTCTTCCTCCCCCCTTTTGGAAAGCTTTAAGATGCTCGTTGAGGCTTTAGCAGGTTCAGAGTGTTTCTAAATGATTCATTTTATTTCATTTTTTTTTTCAAACCCGCCATCAACAACGTGGAAGTAATAATCCTCATAACTTCTCCCACTGCTTATTTTGTGAGTGTGTGAGAGCAAGCGGACGTGTGTGTGTTGTAGAACAAGAGGCTGCATGACTGTAAAGGGATGTTACAATGTTTTTATTCTGTTTGGGTTGTTCCTTTATTTTTTTTTTATAAATATATATATATATGTGGTTTCTTCGGCACTTCTGTCACTCCTGAGATGCTTTTATTTCTCTGTCCTTCGGGGTGTCCCTCTGTTTGGTTTTCCTTTCCTCATGTATCATGGTTTCTTTTAGCTTTCTATTTACTAAACGTATCATGTTGTTTGTTCTCAGCACTGTAAAACAGTCCCTTCTACGACATTTGAAAAGCAATATCACTGTATGAAACGTTCACAATGTATTTGTTATGATTGACATTTGATTCATCATCATTATTATTCACATGCACCCTAGGTGTGATAATTGAAGTAAATCTCTTTTATACAAATACTAAAAGTGTGCTTCTGTTGTTTTCTGTTTTTAAATGCATGGTTCCCAAACAAAGTATTCTCAGAGAAAGAGTCTAGGTGAGGTTTAGATGAATGCTTAGGGTTTTCAGGGATGTTTTGGACTCCTTTGCCATTTCCCTCAGGTGAGTCCCTTTAAAAGCTACTTATAACTTCAGAAAGGAAGTCGGACCGTCTGTTAAATGATCTTTGCGCTCCGCAGGCCGTTACTCTGAGCTGCAGATGGAGTTCTCTGCTGCTGTGCGCACCAGCGCAGAGCAGAAGGAGCTGATCCTGAAGCTGGAGCACGACCTGAGCACCATCCAGGCCATGTCCTCCCTGCCTCGGCCCGACGCCGATGGGTCGGAGGTCAGCAACATGGGAAACATCCCAGAGCCGATCAAAGAGGCCTCTGCAGCTTTTACAGGTGTGTACTTGGTTTGTGATTTAAGTTGATTCTGATCTTTATGTCATATGGAGGCATGTTAGTCCTGAATTGTTTCGGTTTATCCTAGTTACACTACAGCACAGTCAAATCAGATGATAGTAGATAGCAGAGATGTTAATAGAACCTAAAAAAATGCTGGAAACAAAAGTTATATGGAGTCATTTAGGAAAGAGACGCAGTTCAGGATAGCAGCACTGGGCCATGAGTACTTTCTGTTAGAGAAATGGGTCAGTCATAATCTATTAGGGAAGAAGGTTCAGCTAAATATAGATAGTAGGGTCAGATGTCATCTCTATGGAAAAGAGACAATGGTTAAACAATCAACGGCAGCCGTAGCTTCATCATTGGCCTAGTTTAGCAACACATAGCTGTTGCTAAACTAGCATGAGCCGGAGGTACTTTCTATTGCAGTAAAAGCACAGAAGGTTCAATTAAAGAAGACACAAATGTTTTCTGTGGCTTTCCCAGAGAGAGATGCACAGCTAAACAGAGAAATTAGCAGAAAAAGTAGGAGTATGCACATTTTATAGAAGCAATCTCTCAGTCGATGTAGATAAACAAGAAGAGGATGAAACCAAGGTGCTTTTGTGTCTTCGGTCCACTTAAACTCAGACTGAACTCAATTAAAAATCTCATGTCCTTTAACCAAAAAGGTCTGCTTTTTGAATTTCAAGCTGCTGTAAATCTCATTTAGAGAGAAGCTCATTTGTTAAAGGCATCTCTCTGCCCTCCAAACTATATATCCTCCCTTGAGGATTAGCTACAGTTTGATTTATTTAAGGTGTATATTAAGGAGAAACGGCCTCTAGGAGGGAAACAAGCTTCTTTCTGGCAAATCTGAGCCGCAGTGGCTGCAAGGTTAAGATAAGAGAATAGACGGCTTACATCATCCAGCCCTTATACAACAGAAGGCCTGGTGTTCTTTGATTTGGCTCAGGGGTTATCAATGGAAGTAAAGTTTCTGTGACAGCTTGATGTCAAATCAAAACACGTTGCTAAAATCCCTGTGCAGCTTATCCAAGATTAGAAAAAAACCTTTGCAAAGGATGATGTCTGATTTCATTCTCATCCTTTGATTATTCAAAGTAAAAAAAACAAAAAAACAATTCATGGTAATGATGAAAAAGGTTTACATTTTACCTCAGTCTGGGCATTGGATAAGGGCTTGGCACATTTTGAAAAATGTCACTGAGACAGTAAATCTAGCCTAAATACCTCTTAGATCACAGACTAGAGAGGATGTCTGATAAGGGGATCACTCTCCATGCCTTCTATCTTCTGATGCAACAAAATCCATGTAAACAATGAGCACATGATTGCCTTTAGGTGTTTGTTTCATCCTTTCTGCCATTTATCTCCAGGATCAGTTGTGAGCCCCCACCTTGAGCTTCCTCAGGGCCAGATGGACTCTCTGCTCTCCATCATCTCCAGCCAAAGGGAGAGGTTCCGCTCTCGCAACCAGGAGCTGGAAGCCGTGAGTCACAGACACAGATTGTAAGGATATCCCTGTTTGTGTTATTCGATGAATGAAATCCTAATGCATGGTTCCCATCTGACCCCTGCAGGAAAACCGCTCCATGCAGCAGACCATGCAGGCCCTGCAGGGCGAGCTGGACAGCCTGAGGGCCGACAACATAAAGCTCTATGAGAAAATCAAGTTCCTGCAGAGCTACCCGGGCAGAGTGCGTCTTCATTCAGTTTTTAGTGGGTTAAACTCTGGAGATAGCTTAAAGAAAACTCAGATCTGTCATGTTACTGTGTTACAGGCCGGAGGCAGCGATGACACTGTGATGCGCTACTCCTCCCAGTACGAGGAGAGATTGGATCCATTTGCTTCCTTCAGTAAGAGGGTATGAAACACACAGCTCAGTACTTCAGTTCAGATTGATTTTCCTGTTTTAAAGACCTCTAGTTCCCTGTAGGATGGTCCTCAACCGTCTGATTATCTCTGTGGTTGGTTGTCAGTGTGCAAACTTACCTTTGCAAATAAAATGTGAGCTAATACCAGGAGATCATTACAAGTACAAATGTTTGAATGAGGATCATAAAAATATGCAAAGCAGGATTCCTGGAACAATAAACTGCTTATTTTTTCTTTTTTTCATTACCCACAACCTCTGTTCTTTATACCCTTTAATCTCTGGTTTAACCTGCACTCAAATTTCTTTAACTGGGTTCGGTTTTTTCAATGAAATCCTTAGGTTTTGCTGTTTTTTTATCTAACAAAGACATTATTTTTTATTAAGCTGTGATGAAACTACAATAATCCCATGCAGATTTTTGATTTTTATGAATTTTATTTGCTTTTTCAGATGCTGTTAAAATGAAAAGTACTAGAAAGCAGAGATAAAGGCTTGCGACCCTACAGGTTGGGCTGCACATTAGCGCAGTCGGTAGCACTGCTGCCTTGCAGCGAGAAGGTCAGGGAAGTGTTGGCCTAGTGGTTAGTGCATAGAGCCCCACAGGTCGTCACTCGGGCTCCCTGAGCCAGACCCTTAACCTCAGACTACTCCTCTGTAGCCACATATTAGTAGCTGCCAGCCTTAAAAAAACTATATATATATATATATATATATATATATATATA